>NC_071096.1:17146329-17457996 GCF_027358695.1 Spea bombifrons | reverse complement strand
TTAGAGGGAACAGTGGTTGCAGCCCTATTTTAAATACACCCCTTTGCACCCCTTCATGTGAGAAAAATGCTTGAAGTATATTTCTGTTGATATAATACATTTCTTAGTACATCTGAGCGACCAGGAGCAGAAAATTGTTCAACCATGAGACATAGGTGAAATGTAGTCTTTCATCACAATGGGTAAGATCAAGGAATATACCTGTGATGTGCAGCAAAAGGTTGTCTCAGCTCACATGAAGAGGATGGTGTGGCCTAAAAAATCTCTCAGGATCACAGCTGGAGAATTGCAGAAATTAGTTGCTTCTTGGAGCGAGTCTCCAAAACTACTATCTGACGTCACCTACCTCACCACAAGTTCTTTTGAAGGGTTTGCCAGATGCACAGAGAAGTATCCATATGGAAAAGTACCTTATGCCCATGGTTAACTATGGTGGTTTTCTACCAGAGGACCTGGACATTTTGTTAGAATACATGGCATCATGTCAACCTCGAAATTTGAAGGATCTGGAGAGATTCTGTATGAAAAGAACTGTCTCTGATCCCTTGCCATGTATTCACCAACCTCATCAGGCACTAAAAGAGCTGTTATCTTGACAAAGGGAAGTAGCACAGAAGGATGCACTAAAAGGGTGTCTGTGCCACACATTTAGCCAATTATTTATTTTTGGATAATTCTGTGTAGTGTTTTCAATTATTTGATATCCGTGAGAGCAGAGTATTTTTTTAAGAAACTATAAAGGGTTGAACAATAGACAGCCTTCTTTGTTCATATTTACAAAGCGTGCCAGTATTAGTGGAGGGCACTGTATACACTCCAGCACCTTATACTTTCCTGCAGACGCACATTATGTGTCCCCGCTGGACACCTCACGGCATCTGCTTCCACTCAACCCCCGCAGAAAAGCATATGGTGCTGGATTCACAATGGCAGCCCTGGCCGTTGTTTACCCTTTCTTGTTCTTTCAAAACCCTGGGTGCCAGGAAGAGGCTTCTAGACGCCATTGCGGCTTTTAGCCCGATGTTTGTCGAGCTCTGCGTCTGATAATGTGATCAAAATAATGGTATCTAAAGGAAGCCCTTTTTGGCCTGGAAAAAAAGCCTAAACAAAACACTGCAGACATGTTAAAACAAAAGGTACAAAAACAGCACAGTTCAAATGCTTTCATATTTTGTGAGGCTTTTGGGGCTGTAAACTGCCCCTTTTAAGTTGAGCTATTTTATTGCGATTTATCTGTTTAGTAAATAAACCCCACTGTCTGACATATGTACTTGAACAATGTGGATGGATGTAATGTTCTGTTAAAGCATTGCCACTTGTATATTTTTTTATGCAATTGTTGAATCTCATTTGAACTTGTGTTCTCTCTCTCTCTCTTTCTCTCTGTAGCTGTGGATGTGATTGTTTACTTAATTAATGACTGTGCAGTGCCACTTACATTGGACAGCGTCCTTTCGGCCACCACAGCTCATGAGTTACACAGGTTGATTCGTGGCATTCTGCAGCTACCAGATATTGCCCAGGAAGTTTTTGCGCTGTGGCTCATTTCGCCTTTCCTAGGTAAAACTAGAGGGAAATTACCTAATTGGAGTGTTTCTTGAAGATAAAGGGAATGGTTAACATTGTTGTTTTTCTTATTGCCACCTTTGTTATGTTACTATGTGGAATGTATTTAAGAAGTTTGTTTGTATATGAGGCATAATTCCAAATTTCTGTGTTGGGAGTTAAACAAACAACTGTTCTCATTGTTTGTTTATCTCTACAGTTTTTGATTGTACATTGCACATTATGTAAACTATTTAATAATTTGCCATATTTTTGGACCGAGTAATAAAGTAGTAGAATACTTTATCTAAATATTAATTTCCGTATAGACCATCTTTATTTCTAAAATTTATATTTCAGAGGTACAGCTAAAACCAAAGCATCAGCCTTACAAAGTTTGCCGCCAGTGGCATGATCTCTTGGCACGTTTCACAACCTGTTCATTGGATGAAATTCAACAGGGTAAGTAGTGTTTAATGGTCTGTATGTATTCAATTAGATCACTTGGATCATTGTGTAAAAACAAGGGAAAATCATCTGTTCTGGCCCACTCCCATATGCTACTGTGCCATGAGTCATCCAAAGCTTAATTTCATTTTTACAAAGATATACATCTGCCTAATATTGTGTAGGTCCCCTGTTGCCACCAAAACAGCCTTGACACATCGACTCCACTAGACCTCTGAAGGTGTGTTGTGGTATCTGGCACCTAGATGTTGGCAGCAAATCCTTTAGGTCCTGTAAATTGAAAGGTGGGGCCTCTATAGAAAATGTGATCCGTTGGACCAGGCCGCCTTCTTCCATTGCTCCGTGGTCCAGTTCTTATGCCCACATGCCCATTGTGGGTGCTTTTCGGCAGTGGACGGGGGTAAGTCACCCTGACTAGACTGCGGCTACTCTGCCCCATACGCAACAAACTGTGATGCTCTGTGTGACGGAACCCTCCATCACTGGGACCACTTGAGAGGTCCGAGAGCCAGCCTCCTCCCTGTTGACTATGAGCCCTGGGTTTGTAAAGACTTCTGTGTCTACCCCCAGCAGTATATTATGTCATCACTTGCTGAGGGGATCATCTCTGGCAGACAGCCAGGTTATGCAACCAGGGAGTGACCGCCATTGTTTTAGTTTACTATTGTATAAGTCTGTCAGTCGTGTCCACCACTACAGACATTCACCCCGGCCAAACCCTGGAACTGATTTTGGCCAGAAATAGATAGTGGAGGTTGGGACCCTGTTGTATTGTACATCCCTTTACTGGCCCTGATGTCTCTGGGAGGCAGATTAAGGGGGTGGTTTGTATCCCAGTATCTTGATGTATGTTAATGTGTGTTTTGCTGGCTATATCCAGCCATGTGTGTCCAAAATAAAGAAGTCTTTGTTTTGTTTGTACCCTACAGTGAGTTTCAGCTAGTGACTGCGAAACCGGGGAAACAGTCTGTTGTCCCAGGCTAAGGAAGCACAAGTTAGCGGAGGTAGTCGGTTGGACTATCCAGATCCCTGACACTCTGTGTGTTCTGACAGCTTTCTATCTGAACGAGCATTAACGTTTTCAGCAATTTGAGCTACAGTAGCTTGTCTGTTGGATTTGACCACATCAGTGGTTCACCACTTTTTGTTTCTTGTACCGCTATTCATAGGTACTGACCGCTGCAGACCGGGAACACCCCACAATCACAATCACAATTTGGCCCTTATCAAAGTCATATAGATCCTTACGCTTGCCCATTTTTTTTCCTGCTTCTAACACATAAACTTTGAGAACAAAATATTCAGTTGCTGCCTAAAATATCCTGCCCACTGACAGGTGCCATGGCAATACGCGTATACAACTTCCGGTGCCGGCACTTCCGCTGAGTGCCGGCACCGGGAGTTGTATACACGATGTGCATAGATGTCCCCCTCCGGCCCCGTAAGACACCCGGGAGTCTGCTCCGGTAAGTCGGGGGGGTGGGGGACAGAGTGGCAGCATATCTCGGGGGGGTGGGGGACAGAGTGGCAGCATATCTCGGGGGGGGGGACAGAGTGGCAGCATATCTCGGAGGGGGGGAGAGGACAGAGTGGCAGCATGTTTTTTGGTGCTTTTTTAAAGAAAAAAACTTTTTCTTTAAAAAAAGCACCAAACTTTTAGGGTGCGGCCTATATACGGGGCCGGCCTATATCCGAGCCAATACGGTATGTGTATATATAATATGTGTATATAATATAATATATATAATATATATAAATCTTTTGGATCAACAGCAACAAATTAACAGATATAGGAAAGGCTGAACTTGATGGATGCATGTCTTTTTTCAGCCAATGTAACTGATTATATATACCGTATTGGCTCGGATATAGGCCGCCCCCGTATATAGGCCGCACCCTAAAAGTTTGGTGCTTTTTTAAAGAAAAAGTTTTTTTTCTTTAAAAAAGCACCAAAAAAAACATGCTGCCACTCTGTCCCCCCCCCGAGATATGCTACCACTGTCCTCCCTCCCCGAGATATGCTACCACTGTCCTCCTCCCACCCCGAGATATGCTGCCACTGTCCTCCCACCCCGAGATATGCTACCACTGTCCTCCCCCCCCGATATGCTACCACTGTCGTCCCCCCCCCGATATGCTACCACTGTCCTCCTCCCCCCCGATATGCTACCACTGTCCTCCTCCCCCCCCGATATGCTACCACTGTCCTCCTCCTCCCCCCCCCGAGATATGCTGCCACTGTCCTCCTCTGCCCCCCCCCTCCTCGACTTACCGGAGCAGACTCCCGGGTGTCTTGCGGGGCCGGCGAGGGACATCTACGCAATACGCGTATGCAACTTCCGGTACCGGTACCGGAAGTTGCATACGCGTATTGCGTAGATGTCTCCCGCCGGCCCCGCAAGACACCCGGGAGTCTGCTCCGGTAAGTCGGGGTGGGCAGAGGTAAAACGCTTAGACAACCTCCCGTGCCGGCACCCCCCCCCCCCGTGGGAAGTGCTGGCAGGGGAGGCTGTCTGAGCGTATCAGACAGTAGGATACAGGTCCCCTGCACCGCTGCGGGGGATCTGTATCCTAACCCCGCTGCCTGCCCGGCGCCCGGGACTGCATGTCCCGGGCGTCGGGCGCTAGACCCCGAATATAGGCCGCACCCCCACTTTAAAAACTTAAAGTGGGGGAAAAAAGTGCGGCCTATATTCGAGCCAATACGGTATATAATATTTGCTAATACGGTATATATAATATACCGTATTTGCTCTATTATATGACAAGGTTTTTTCCAGAGCAAATATTATATATTCATCTTATAATCAGACCTCATCTTATAATCAGATCCAGATCCCCCGCAGCGCTGCTGTCTTATGCCCCCCCCCAACTTACCGGTGCTTCTGACCCCCTAGTGTGTAGACGTCTACGCGATTTGCGTAGACTACTTCCGCTGCAGCCGGAGGGAGGTGCGGTTACCAGCTTGGGTTGTCTGCATCCATCGTGCAGACCTTCCCCAACTGTCAGAGATCAGAGTTCCCCGCACCGCTGCAGGGAATTCTCTCTGACAGCCTGAGGGTGTATGCGCGATGGACGCAGACAGCCCCCACTGCTAACCGCACCTCCTTCCGGCTGCAGCAGAAGTTGCCTACTCGAATCACGTAGATGTCTACCTGCTGCCCCGACTACACACCAGGGAGTCAAAAGCACCGGTAAGTCTGGGGGGGTGTTAAATGGGGGGCATAAGGCATTTCTGTAGGCAGAGTGCTCTATGAAATGCCTTTTAACCCCCTTAATGTCACTCTTCCTCCAGAAATGCCTTTTAACCCTCTATACGCAACTTTGCCTCCTGAAATGCCTTATACCTCCCTATATGCCACTGTGCCCCATAATATGCCTTTTAACCCCCTAAATGCCAGAGTGGCATATAGGGGTATATGGCATTTCTGGAGGCAGAGTGGCACATAGGGGGTCAAAAGGCATATCATGGAGCACAGTGGCATATAGAGGGTTAAAAGGCATATCATGGGGCACAGTGGCATATAGGGGTATAAGGCATTTCTGGGGCAGATTTGCATAACTGGGGGGCAGGTTGGAAAATGAAAGGAAATAAAAACAATATTTTTCTCAATCATAGCTTTTATTAAAAAAAAATAAGTTTACATGAATTAACATTTACTGGTAAAGCTTTTTTCCTATAGGGTCGTCTTATATTCAGGCTTTTTCTTTTTTTTTCCCTAAATTAATATTCAGATTTTGGGGGGTCGTCTTATAATCGAGCAAATATGGTATACTGTGTGCACATGTAACAGTAATTTCCAAACAAACGCCTAATATTTGAGCAATTTCCTCTTGTTCTCGCTAAACAGTGAAATGGAGAGGCTTTAAAAATAAATTCTACAATATAGGTTGCAGCAGGCATGCAGTGCTGTGAAAAGTGTTTGCGCTTTTGTCACACCTAAATGTTTTTCCTGGCATATAGTGGCAGTACAGATGGGTTGGTGTTCTTCCTTAGGGACAAGGATCTGAAATACAAAGTTAAAACCCTCCCCCTTCCCTAACCCCTCCTCCTCCTTACCCATAAGAGCACATCGGAACAAACACAGCCAGTTCTTCCTTGTCCCTTGTCAGGGACGGACGTGTAGTTTGGTGGGGGGCACACGGGTTGTGTCCAGGGGGATCCCTCCTCCGATTGCTCCCCGGGTCGTGAGCAGAGTGAGGTAGGAACATCTGCATCGGCGGATGTTACGGAACAGAATGAGAGTTCTCTCTCTTCAAGCCGGCAAGGGAAGGAGCATAAGCACAGCGGTGGAACGCACACCCGGGAGTCGTTTCATTCCACCGAAGATATGATCGTGTTACAGAGCATGAGCGGATCTGATCTTCAGGGCACAAAATTTAAACGTTATTTCAGCTGTGCAGTCAAGTCCTGTGACACCAGTGGGGATTGTCAGTACTGGATATCCGTGGCGTCTGATCTCAGTAGCCAAGCAGGGTTGGGCTTGGTTAGCACTTGGATGGGAGGCCTTCCTGTCGGGAGAACCGGATATAGAAGTATCTAGTCAATTTAGGAAATTGAGCCTTTCTAATTGATTTTTGTTGTATCTGCTTAATCTCTCAGCGCAAAATATGGGTCTGTCATCAGTGGCCAGGAGAGCTTTTTGGCTGCGATCGTGTACGGCAAGCTCAGCATCTATGTTGGCCTTGTTTGATTTCACAAAGTGCAGACGATTTGCCTTTAAATGGCCAACACAAGCCACATTCTTGTAAAACATAATTTTTTTTAGAACTTTGACAGTCAAATCATCACTGGTATCGTTTTGTTTCTCAAGCCAGTTAGTGAACATGAAAGAGTTGCGAGGGACGCTGCCCAGTTCAGCCATCTTAAACCTGCAGACATGGGATATCTAAAACTTTGTCTCATGTTCCACCCTTCTAAAAGAATCAATCCCAAACGTCAGGAGTTTTCAGAGTGTTTACTCCAGGCTGTTCCTCCTGGTCGCGAACCGGCTGGATCCTTCAGTCCAGTTTAAGGATGGTCTAGGCCTGTATTCTATACAGGCATTTTAGAATGGAAATTTAGATCCTCACAGTCACCCAACTACTGAACAAGGAGATTACATGGTGACCATGGACCTGAAGGATGCTAATGTGCATGTGCCTATTGCAGTTGCATCCAGTAAATTCCTCAGGTTTGCTATTAGGAACAGGGCGAGAGTTCTCCATTCTCATTTTGGGTCTCTCAACTTTCAGAGAATTAGGTATTAGGGTCATCCCATACCTAGACAACTGGCTCATCAAAGCCATTTCAGCTTCGGCCTTTGTTCTCATGAAGACGGCATTGTTTCCCCATTGGCAGAGCTCATCAAGCACATGTCTAATGCAAGAGTGTGCTTCCCCAGGATAAGAAGGCCAGATGGAACAGGAGGTGCCCATATAAAACACCAGGCCTTTTCAACATTTTTATAAGGCGCAGAGTTTTTGTAGACAAGGCCAGGACAAATGTTTCAGTAACATCCCAAGAAACAAGAGCCTAGGCTAATTCTGATGGAATTGGTGGTCGGCTGCAATGGTTCATACAGACATGTCTTGATCATAAACAGAAAGAAATAAGGTTGGGCTTTTCAAAGTATGCAGTGCTTAGGGCTGATAGTGGACTCCAACTCCTTACGGCTCTTTATTCAAGATCAGAAAAGTAAGAAGGGTTGTGTCAGCTTTGCAACGAAATCCTATCTGGTCCTTCAGAAAAGCTATGAGCATCTTGGGCATTCTGATGACTTGTATCCCTCCAGTGAGCTGCTCCATCGCACATATAGGCCACTTCAATGGGACATCCTTAGGCATCACCTTCAGTGTCCAAGCCCAATTGAACTGGTGGAAGAGGACAGATCATCTCAGCGAGGGTCTTTGCTTTCATCAACGTCGGTGGATTCTGGACCTCAAGTAGTTCAGTCCTTGGTTAAAAGGGAAGGCTTTAAGAATCCAATCCGACTACGCTACCACAATATTGTATATCGACAGGGCGGCACCCGGATTCCAAAACTTCAGGTCTTCTCGGTTTTGTTGAGCCCATGGCATGACTTCTTCCAAGAAGATTTGTCAGCGATGCGTTTCAGGGGAAGGGACAATTGTATTGCAGACGACCTCAGCAGATCGAATTGATCCTTAGACAAAAGAATCTTCTCCATCCTTTTTTTTTTTTGTTTGGCCTTCCAGGAATCGACCTTGTGGCAACCAGAGACAACGGCAATCTTTTGGGTTTTAGCCTCTCTGTATTCATGGGTCAACCCTCTTGTGCTGGACAGTATGTCAGTGATATGAAGATTCAGGATGGCTTACATTTTTCCTCCGGTGGCGATGATCCCACGTGTCCTCCTTAAGATTCGAACGGACAAGGCCAGGGTCTTAACATCTATCCCATATTGGCCAATACAGACTTAGTTCTCAGAGCTAAACAATATGGCCTCAAGCGTTTTTGGGAGCTGGTGGAGAACAGAATTCCTTCAGATGGTCATTTTGACTGCCTAGCTTTGGATTATCCTTGGAGATAATGGACTCTCCCATGACATGGCTGATGTCCTCCTTATTATGAGGTTTCGGGCTTGGGGGAAATTCCTCTCCTGGTGATGCAGGGATTTTTATTTCTACTAGTTCCGTCCTCGTGTTTTTTGCAAGACGGATTCTCAGCAGGTCTTTGTCTCAACCTCAAAAGGGAAAGTATCGTCCCTCTGTCTTTTTCTCCTTTCGGATTTGGCCTTGTATGTTCTGATCGGACATGTCTTTAAGCGGCAACCATTCGGCTCTGTATTCTGTACCCTTCAAACCTCTGTGTTTGTCACTAAAGATGGCATTGCTGGTGGCTATTACTTCAGCAAGGCAATTGGGTAACTACTAGCTCTGTCCTCAGCTGCTGAATTCACCTTTTTTCCCATCAGGATCGGGTATTTCCGGAGGAGACAATGGCACAGATGGGATGTCCGAAGAGCTCTAAGGCATTTATACAGATCGCACCGCTGCTTTCCGCAATACGGATCAATTATTTGTGTTTTTTTGGTAGATCTTCAGATCAAGCAGGCCATCTCTAGGTGGCTTACCATTCGACTAGCTCACTCAAGCAGCAGGCAAGTCATCTCGTCCCATATTTCGGCTCGCTCCACAAGAGCTATGTCTGGGTCTAGGGTTGAAAAGTTGACCTCATCTCCTGAAGAAATATATGTAAGGCAGCTACCCGGTCTTCCTTCGATGCATTTGTCCAGCATTACTGACTAGACACCTCCTCCTCTGGCGTTTTTCTGGCGCAGGATGCGCCAGTCAGTGGCCTCTTAAGTATTCCCCTCCCATTGGTAATCATGTCTTGCTATATCCCATCTGTACTGCCACTATATGCCAGGAAAAACAGGAATTTTATACTCGCCGTAAATTCTTTTTTCCTTTAATGTAATGGCAGTACATGTTTCCCTCCCTCATTTTGTCTACCATTAAAGATATTTTGCAAGCATGTTTGTATTCTTGGTACTTACTGGCTGTGTTTGGTCCGGTGTGCTCTTATGGGTAAAGAGGAGGAGGAGTTGGGGAAGGGGGAGGGTTTTAACTTTGTATTTCAGATCCTTGTCCCTAAGGAAGAACAGCATCCCATCTGTACTGCCACTATATTAAGGAAAAAAGAATTTACGGTGAGTATAATATTCCTGTTTTTACATCAAACTAACTTACAAATTAAAAATAAAGGAAAAAAACCTATCCATCCCTACTTGGCTCTATATGGAAAAAGTAGCAGAGTGTGCAACATTTACAATCCCTTTTAAGAGTTGATTATTTTATGTGTAGCTAAGGGATTATGTGCTGTTTTATTTACATCCATTGATTTTTGTTGATTTTACACCCATGTTTATTTCTGACTTCAGATGAACCTTGCCTGCAATTCCGTAGAAACATTTTTTTTCCAAAAGCACGAGAACTTAAAGTAAGTCAAGACATTATACTATGAATTTTAGTTCAAACTGTGACCATGAACATACCACAGCAACACTGATGACGATAATATCTAAATTGTCTTCAGGCATCTATTAACCCCTTCGATCCCCTATAGACGTACCGGGACGTCCAAAAAACGCCTATTAAGAAACCCCGGTACGTCCAGCCTTTCTTGCAGCGTCGGGGACACATCCCTGCCACTGCACGGGAAACCAGGCTGTTTGACAGCCTGGACTCCCTACTGACAGCAGAAGCCGGCATTGCAGGCCTTCTGCTGTCCGATCTGCTGTAACAGCTTCCGGCATGAAATTAAATTTATTAATTTAAAAAATAATAGTAAAAAAATCATTAAAATAATAATATAAATACTAAAAAAAATAATAATGTGAGCTGTGATGTCATTGTGACATCACTGGCATGTTCAGGAGGTCCCTAAGAGGACCTCTAACCATTTTTGTGTAAAAAATAAAAATAAAATATAGAAAATATAAAAAATGATTAAAAAACCTTATATCCCATTGCCCTAGCATAACATCTAGCCAGTATAACCCTCCTGCCCCTGTTCACAACCCCCAAACCCGTTAAGCCATAGGCATAAAAATTATACAAAAAATGTACACCTTTATAGTATGCTCCCTGGTGCTGGTAACGTATGGAAAATCTATATAAATGAGGTATTTCTGAAATCGGGACACCTGAATTGATAAACTTGGAGGGGATTTTCCATCACTTTACCTAATTTTGTGAGGATTCAGAGGGAAAATGTAAAAAAAAAAACTTTTTTTTTCTAATTTTCTCTAGTTTTTACTAAATTTCTCATTCTAAATTTTTAGCTAATCATTCAACTATGGTATCAAAAGAAAGCTCTATCTCTCCTTGAAAAAAAAATATATTTTACATGGGTACACTATTCACAGGAAAAGAGAATAATCTCTGAACCGACAGAGCAAAAATGGCAAAATTGCTCTGGGCTTTGAGGTACCAAAAACCCCTGGGATTGAAGGGGTTAAATTGCATTTCTTGTTTGGTGATTTGTTATGACAACACAATGTGATAACACTGCCAAGCACTATCTGCCATTTTCTTTATGGAGTGGAGAGTGTAGCTGGTTCTCCAGTGCTTCTCTTTAGTATCTCCTTCATTTTTATGTTGTACACCAATCAACACCTGCCATTAGTTGCCAGTTCCTAGATTCACAAAGTGCACTTAGTGGGTCTGAAAAACAACCTACATATTTCCATTATTTGGTTTCAGCTGAATCTTCAGTAATACACGATGTCCCTAAATATCCCAAGCTAGCAACACATATAATGGTTCAGTAAATGTACTGAATACATTAAAAACATGTTACCGAACAAGACTTAAATATCAAAATTAATATTATTTAAATATGAAAAACATTTTGCCAATGATGTAGTCTTATTTTGATACCAAAGCATACATGAATCAATTTCAGTATGCAAATTATAATCAATTATAGCCGAAGTTTAAAAAATAATTTTCAAATACTATACTCTGCATTTGATACCTACATTTAATCTTTCATTTCTGGTAAGATTTCTAACGAGGAAATCTTAAGATTGCTGTACGAAGAAGCAAAGTACAATGTCTTGGAAGGACGGTATCCATGTGATGTGGAGGACTGTGAGATCCTTGGAGGTCTGGCCTGCCGGCTAGAACTTGGACCATATGATCAGGAGCAGCATACTCCCTCGATATTAAGGTATGAACTATTGGAGAAGTAACCAACAAAGTTGTATTTAAAGTCTGTTTTCTCCAACTTGCTGTAGAAACGCCTAAATATCACCTTTCACGTCATAGCTTACTCATTTCCTGTGTGATCCCAAAATTAAAGCCATTTTCATTAATGGTTTCTTATATTTGCACTATTGGCAGCACTGTGTTTTGCATTATTTGCTAGTTCTAATTACATTTTATAATGAGACTGAGATTTGTGGTACTTGCTTCTCAGGCCCAAACTGGACTCATTTCTTCCTCAATATATTTGTAAGAAGAGAAATGGGAGCTTGCTGACTGCTTTCAAAAACAGAGGTGGACGTCAGACAAGTTTCGAGCAAACGCTATTAAATTCATACAAAGAAGTTACAGAAAATAGTGCATGTTCAGAGGTTGAGGCCATGAAGACCCATTACAAGGAGTATTTGAAAAAGTGCCATAATCTTCCCTACTATGGGTGCGTATGCTTTTGGAGCACTACAGGAGGCGTCGTAGGGAGTGGTTTTATTTTTTAATAAAAAATATTTCTAGGTGACTTACTTTATGCAGTGTTGATGTGTGTGTCTGCAGGTGTGCATTCTTCCGTGGAGCAATTGATAAGCCTGCACAGGGTATATTAAACAGAAGTGGACGGAAGAATGTATCAGTGGCTGTTAACTTGGAAGGAGTGTCTATTATTGACCATAAAGAAAAGGTAAAGTGCTTGCTTGTATTATTTTACATGAATACCTAAGAATAGGTGGGCATGCCAGCTTTTGAGGTAGCAAAAGCTGAGCCAGGCTCCATGCTCAAAGAGTTTTTTGTGTGGCTAAACCTTAGTTCCTTGCACAAGTTGGTAAAAATGCTTGTTGAAGTGGAAGAGGAGTTTGAAGTTTCGTGCTGTTTAAGCAGGGAAAGTCACCCAAGATATTGCATGACCCGTAACAATAGCAGCTTCCAGATCATAGATACATGTAGTTTGACTGCAGATAAAAACCATTTGCTCCATCTAGTGTGTATTGTTTTTGTTTTTTACTGCTTTAAAGATTCAAGCCTAAGTCCTTGGTTTCTTCTTGGATTCAGAATAGTCGCATGCGTGTTTTCCTTTACTGTGTTTTTCTGCTACTTCTATTGGGAGGCTGTTCAACTTGCCTAGCACACTGAAGTAAAGGTCTGCAGATAAAGGATGTTTTGGTCAAAGCTAACCAATATATAGCGCTGTATTTTACACTCAAAGAGAAAAATATTTTCCCCATGGGACTTCCTTAAAGGGACACTACAGCTATCATATGTACATATCACATGGTCCCTTTAAATTTTCATGTAGGGCTGCAACTAACGATTATTTTCATAATCGATTAGTTGGCCGATTATTTTGTCGATTAATCGGATAAAAAAATGAATGTAAATTTTTCATTTAAAATAATTTAATAAACAAATGATGTTAAATACAAACAGCAGAATAAAAAAAACTTTGATAAAATGCATTTCTTGTCTTTATTTCCCAACCAGGCCCCCCAATTTATGCACATTTGAGCCCAGGCTTGCCACGCTGCCTCCCAGACATGCCACGCTGCCTCCCACATATGCCATGCTGCCTCCCACATATGCCACTCCACACTGCCTCCCAGACATGCCACGCTGCCTCCCACATTACCACTCCACGCTGCCTCCCACATATACCATTCCACATATACCACTCCACGCTGCCTCCCACATATGCCACTCCACGCTGCCTCCCACATATGCCACTCCACGCTGCCTCCCACATATACCACTCCACGCTGCCTCCCACATATGCCACTCCACGCTGCCTCCCACATATGCCACTCCACGCTGCCTCCCACATATACCACTCCTCCCCCACATATGCCACTGTGCCTGATACGCCTTATACCCCCTGATACACCACTCCATCCTCCCCAGACATGCCACGCTGCCCTCCCCACATATGCCACTCCACTCTACCCCCAGATATGCCACTGTGGCCCCAGATATGCCTTATACACCCTGATACACCACTCCGTCCTCCCCAGACATGCCACACTGCCCTCCCCACATATGCCTTATATAATGTATATGCCTTATACCCCCAGATATGTCACTCCGTCCTCCCCAGATATGCCTTATACCCCCCCCAGATATCTCATAGTCCCCTCATAGAGTCACAGACCCGTTCACAGCACACTGACACCATACTTTTATTAATAAGTACAGGGTTAATCTTCACTGCCCCCAGGATTTAGATTCCCTTTAGTCTGCCCCCTTTATCTCTAACTGCACCTTAAGTTAACTTTATTAAATTAACCCTCAGTCCTCATCATTAAATTAACCCTAAACACCCCATTAACCATAACTACCCCTAAATTAACTCTAAATACCCCATCAAAACAACTACCCTAAATTAACCCTAAACACCCCATTAACCATAACTGCCCCTAAATTAACCCTAAAGACCCTGTCAACCACAACAGCCCCTAAATTAACCCTAAACACACCATTAACCACAACTGCCTCAAATTAACCCCAAACACCCCATTAACCACAGCTGCTCCTAAATTAACCCTAAACACCCCATTAACCATAGCTGCCCCTAAATTAACCCTAAACACCCTATTAACCATAACTGTCCCTAAACACCCCATTAACCATAACTGCACCTAAATTAACCCTAAACACCCCATTAACCATAACTGCCCCTAAATTAACCCCCACCTCCCCTAACTTTCAGTAGCCCAAATATTAATTTTATACTTACAGTTAGATGAGTGTCACAGCCATGTGGTTCTGGCCTTCTGGGAGAAGGAAGGGGGCGGGCCAGTTGTCACAGTGATTACAGGGAGGGACTGGTAAGTAGGAGCTACTGCTGTGAGTCACTCAAACGGATTATATAATGAGGGGTATTTTTCAGAGCGTTTGCTCTGAAAAAACCCTCATTTTATAATCGATAATAATCGATTCAACTTATCGATTAGTTGTTGCAGCCCTATTTTCATGTAATCTGTTTTGCAAATGCATAAGGAGATTTTGCAGAGCCCCTTTCCCCAGCCACATCTCCCTGCACATGAGATATTTCCCTTAAGTTGGAGCCAGTGCTGGCTTGGTGTATGCCGTGGGCTGGAGTGTGTTCAGAACACCCTTGTGTATGTGTGGAAAGTGGTGCCATTCATTTTAATGGGAGAACTTTCCTCTCACTCATTGGCTGCTTCAAGCAGCCAGTCAATGGCTAGAATAGTCAGATCATTTTGTTTATAGTGGGTGTATCGGGGACATTTAACTCCCCCTTTAAGTTCTTAGTGGCACGTCTACCATGTAAAATGATTCCAAATACATTTGACAGGGCAGCAGAGAATAAGAAAAATCTGACAGTGTCCTGTGTTACATTATAACTATACTAATATTTTAAAGGTATAATAGATTTATAGGTGTTTGCACTTGCTTAGATGACATCCTCCAACTAGGTTGGTCACTTAATATTGTTTATGTATGGATTAAAAACACATCATGTATGTGATAAAGAAATTGTCACTGGTATATTTTATATATTCTTTACGTGTCTGATCTGCTAACCAGCAGAGGAAAGGTTAACGGTCTCCACTAATGGCAGTTTGACAATCAAGGCTACTAGGCATGTGTGTGTTATATACTAAGGCTGTCTAAATGGATAGTTCCATATAGGGCTGCAACTAACGATTATTTTAATAATCGATTAGTTGGCCGATTATTTTTTCGATTAATCGGATAAAAAAATGAAATTTTTTTTAAATTTAAAATAATGTAATAAAAAACGTACAATTTACACTTTCATCTCTTTATTGCAATGGCCTCTCTCTATTCACCTTCTTATTTTACTGACATAATAATAAAAGCTACAAGAACCCAAACACAGTGTTTCTCAAACTAGGTTTTAATACAAAGTTATTAGTAAATATTAATTCATATGTTAACTATTTTTCATATTTAATAAAAACTGAGAAAAAAAGCGTTTAAATTTTTTTTATTTACCAAACTGCCCCCGGTTATGCACATCTGACCCCCAGCTTGCCACTCTGCCCCCATACATGCCTTATACCTCTTATATGCCAGACTCCACTGTGCCCCCTGATATGCCACTGTGCCCCCTGATATGCCACTGTGCCCCCTGATATGCCACTGTGCCCCTGATATGCCTTATACTCCTTATATGCCAGTGATATGCAACTGAGCCCCCTGATATACCTTTTACCCCCAGATGTTTTATGACCCCCTGATATGCCTAATATCGATATGCCTTATACCCCCTATATGCCCTGAAATTCATAATGCCCCCCATACACCACTATAACTCACCCATACACCACTCTGGCTCCTCCCCTCCCATACACCACTCTGGCTCCTCCCCCCATACTCCACTCTGGCTCCTCCCCCTCCCATACTCTACTCTGCCTCCTCCCCCCTCCCATACTCCACTCTGCCTCCTGTCAGCAACGGATCTTCACTAGACAAGGACTTTCACTGCAGCTTCATAGAAGCCACAGTGTAAGTGAAGTGCAGTAACGGAGGCTGTCTGTGCGATGCAGGCACTCACAGGCTGACAGAGAATCATCCTCTCTGTCAGCTGGTGGGGGTCTGCATCGCACAGACTGCCTCCGTTACTGTCAGTAACGGAGCCGGGTAGAGAGGCAGAGTGGCGTATGGGAGGGGGGAGGAGTCAGAAGGGTGTATGGGATTATTATCGATTTTATCGATTAGTTGTTTCAGGCCTAGTTCCATATAGGATGTGAGCAGTGAAACCCATCCTCTTGATCCGTGGACTGAATTGCAGATATCCTGCTTCCATATAAAAGTAGGCTCCTTTCTTATTAAATAAGCAGGGAAACATTTTGGACTTTTCTGCCAACTTTAGTTGTCATAGCTATATTTTTGTAGAGGATACTTTAGATGGCACTTGATGAAGCAAAGTTCAAATAACTTACAATGTTTTCTTTATAAAAAGCTAATATGTTAATTCCCCAAACTGTCCAAAAACAATGTTAACAGATCAATCCCAAAATATGTGATATTGTCCCTTTTTCAGTGACAACTTCAATATAAACTACTTTGGGATTGATTAAATTTGGATATGACATCTGGAGTATAGCGCAAAAATGGTCAGCAGCGCGTCATGGCATTAATCAAGCTTCAAAAGCGATTTATAATCTCTTTCTTCCCTTAAGTGGTGTTGCTGTAATGCATCGATGTAGAGGCATCCGGGGCGTCTGCCATACATTGTATGGAGGCAGGCGCCTGTTTTAAAAGGATTTCAGGAGGCGATCAACAATCGTTGAAATTAGGACTGCAACAATTAATCGATTAAAATTGTTGCCAACAAATTTAATTATCGATAAATTGAATCGATTATAAAATGAGGGTTTTTTCAGAGCAAATGCTCTGAAAAATACCCCTCGTTTTATAATCCGGTGTGACTCACAGCAATTCCTACTTACCAGTCCCTCCCTGCAGTAACTCTGACAACTGGCCCTGCCCCTTCCTTTCTCCCAGTCCCATATTGCTAAAACACTCATCTAACAGTAAGTATAAAATTAATATTTGGGCTGCTGAAAGTTAGGGGTTAATTTAGGGGCAGTTATGGTTAATGGGGTGTTTAGGGTTAATTTAGGGCAGTTATGGTTGATGGGGTCTTTAGGGTTAATTTAGGGACAGTTATGGTTGATGGGGTCTTTAGGGTTAAATTAGCTGCAGCTATGGTTAATGAGGTGTTTAGGGTTAATTTAGGGGCAGCTGTGGTTAATGGGGTGTTTAGGGTTAATTTAATGATGAGGACTGAGGGTTAATTTCATTAATTTAATAAAGTTAACTCAGGTGCAGTTAGAGATAAAGGGGGGCAACTAAGGGGAATCTAAATCCTCCGTTATAAGCAAAGGTTGTCTGCGCACATCGCACAGACCTTCAACGGCTGCCAGAGAGGAGGATCCAGGTCCCATGCAGCGCTGCAGGGGATCTGGATCTTAGTCTTGTAGTCAGACCTCTGATTACAGAGGTCTGATTAGAAGACAACCTCGAATATAAGACGATGGTTATTTTTCAGAGCATTTGCTCTGGGGAAAAAACCTCGCCTTATAATCAAGCAAATACTGTATATAAAGAAAAGCTCTTTTATGGTGAGTTAAGCCCAGTGCATTTTAAA
The DNA here is from genome assembly GCF_027358695.1 of Spea bombifrons. NCBI lineage: Eukaryota > Metazoa > Chordata > Amphibia > Anura > Pelobatidae > Spea > Spea bombifrons. The sequence continues at coordinate 17,440,145 of NC_071096.1, read as the reverse complement.
ACAGAATGTTCTTTACACAGCATGTCTTGATAAGCTTGAAGTATTCAGAGCTTTCTTGGGATCACACCTATCCTGATGAAGAGGAGCATATACTTTGGTTGGAATTTGATGGTGAAAATGAAGGTGCACCTGTCAACAAGCTGTTGAAAATATATTCCAAGCAGGTAAATAGTACTGGTTACAGAAAATGTTTAAAATGTGAATACTAAAATGTCTTGGTGCCATAATACACCAAGGTTATTTTTGAGTGCATGTACAAATGTGAATGATTTGACCTGGGACCCATGTATATCTAAAGATTAAGCAAACACACCCCCTAAAAAAACATTATCCATAATTTAAGGTAAAAACTCCTAGTTAATCCAATCATGTTTTGTAGATTGGGCTACCAAATAAACATACCATATGGCAGGAGCTCATGTTAAAATGAGCAAAGTGTATGTATTAGAACAAATGTAATGAGTAGAATTTGTTAACAGATGATTGTTTCTGGCAATACAGAGGAAAAAGGTGCAAGTTACTGATACCTTAAATAAATTGGGTAACTTTCCAATCCAGAAACCAGAGCCATCACTTTCAAATGCTGTTATTTTAAGTCATTTTACTGACATATTATGACGAAGGACCAAAAACTATCCCTAAACTATTAAGTGATTAATGGCACAAAATGTATTTTACTTGGTCTGTTAGGAGATATTTACTTGGTAGCATCAAACATTTTACGAAGGAATGACCCCACCTCCCAACAGATTACATCGCTCTTTATATGTAGAAGATTTTTAACCATATTACGGATATTATTGTGAGACAATTAAACGTGTGTGTATTTCTGTGTTTCAGGCAGAACTCATGAGTGGCCTTATTGAGTACTGCATAGAGCTCAACCAGACACTAGAGTCTGAATCTGATCCTGTTAATCCCCAGCTCTCCGAGAAACGTTCCAAGCTGCGCAGACAGGATAGCGTCTTGTGTAACCGCATGAAAAATCTTGCTACAATTGACTATGTAGAAGATGGTAAGTGTGGTAAATGGTATGTGTCCTGTCCTACTGAAAACTGACGCCTCCAGAAAAATGTGTACAGCAAAAAGAATGCTTGCTTATAACATGTAAGGTTTATGTGTAACACAAGAGGCATTTCTGTGTCTTTTATATCTAGGGTAACGTATGAGCAGTCCCAGTATCTCATTGGAGATTGAAGAATTCACACTCTGTAAAAGTAATTTCTTAACCCTTCCCTTTAAGGTACAGAAATCAAACGAGTGAAACCTAAACGAGCTGCATCATTTTTCACCCGACAACCAACACATAGCTACTCCTCGGTACAACCTTCTGAAACAGTAGGACAGAGATGATGGTGGTCAAGAATGCATTGTGTGACCAAAGAGACTGACTTAGCACTGGACCTTTAAAATCATGATACTGACCAAGTAAAAATAATAACAAAATAGCATTTCATAGCGTTTCATTTTGATTGCATGACAGTTTTTTTTTGTTTTTTGTTTTTTTTTTTGCAAGGCTCATTGGTGTTATTAATGAGAGCTAAAGCTTATCATATGATCTTAAGGTGCCAGTCAAATGTGATGACGGCCTGCACATTTCAAAATCTTGTTAGAAAATTGTTTATAGATGGATTTTCATTACTTCTTTATCTCTCCAAGTGCACGTTGTGGAGTAATTTTGATGCATATTTATGTTCTGTTGTACCTGTGTAGTACTGTTTATTGGCAAAAAATATTTGCTGCATAATTCAGTCAAACCAAAAAATCTGCCTGAATGACTTTTGGTGTGCCATGCCTTGAACTTCGTAAATATAGTTCTAGTTTTTAATGACAGGTGTCGGTTATATCAGCAACTGTTGAAAATCAGATCTTTTGGGGGTGCACAAATGAGAATGCTTTTCAGTTTTGGCTTGATATCTGAGTCTGTATTTGTATACTGATCTTGTTCTACCAAGGTGCTTTACAGCTAAATGTTTCACGCAGTAATTGTATTTTATTGTACCACCTAACTCCAATTTAACATTTACATTAACTGTTAGATGTTTGAACACAGATTTCATCTAAAGTGTGTCATGATATAATTTATTTACATTTCTGTTTTGTTTATATTTGGCCCAGAAGAAAATCTTTTTTTGTATCAGGAAAACTAAAGTTTTTTTTATGATGACTATATCCCTTTAACCAGGGATGCTTATGGAAAACTGGTACTGTATGTTCTGCCTTCTATAACAATCTTCTTAAAATCCCTGTTTAAAGAGCCATTTGACCACTATAATTTTGAAATAATGCACATAATTAAGATACACTCAACATTCTAGATTGATTTTTATCGTAAACTGCAGGTATTTTTGATTTGTACTTTCTTACATGAATGTGTTGACACTTCTCAATGAGACTCCTCATTGTTAAATTTGAATCAAAATCTGCCTTTATATGCATAAAGTTTTTTATGATGAATGTCATTTGTACGAATAACATTTGCAAACAAAGACTGTTTACAGCAACCTATAGTCTCATAGTGTAATTTATTGTGTGTGGGTGAGATTAAGTAAACTGGGGCCAGCATGAAATTCAAAAAAGAGAATATGCCCGGTAAATGTATAAAATAAGTGTTACAAGCTTTGGATAATTTATATACCTGTAAAATTATGAATAAATGTTATTTAAAAAAAAAAATACCAAAAAAAAATGCCTTTCATAATTTGCTTTCCATATCATTTGCATGGGTACACTAAATGAAAAAGGGGGAAATAACGGTTGAAGAAATATAGCAACAACTAAGTTTCTCAGGTCCTATAGCATTAATAACAAGTATGGGCTGCAATTACCTTATTATTTATATATATTTTCTGTGGTTGACTGATTTAACCCCTTCCGGACCGGGACGTACCAAGTACGTCATTCCCAAAAACCACCCCCACATCACCACAATCGTGGTGATCGTGGGGGCGCTGCTGCTGTTGTCTGCCCAGGAGCCGGTTCAAAAACATAAACTGGGGGGGCTTCCAAAATATCCCAAGTGGGATATGGGCCCAGCAAACCAATTTCTAAAAAATTTGCGCATGTTCCAGTTTTGGCCTCATAGCTTCCTCAAAAAATGCATGAACCATGCATGTGAGGCCTATTTGGAATCAGGGGATGTTGGTGAACAAAATGTGGTGTTTCTTCCACTGTTGCACTTAGGGTGTGCAAGAAATAAATTGCAACATTGAAATGTATGCGTTAAAAACGCAATAAAATACATTTTCCGTGAACCTTGGCAGACATCAATGAAGAAATGGCTGCCTGAAAACTGTCAAAATTACCCTAGTTGAACACCTTGACTTGTCTACTGTTCATAAATATACACTTTTATGGGGTAATTTACAGTGGGGGCTTCCAAAATGTCCCCAATGGAATATGGGCCCAGTAAACCAATTTCTGAAAATTCCAAATTTGAAAACTAAAATGCGCATGTTCCAGTTTAGCCTTCATTGCTTCCTCAAAAAATGCATGAACCATGCATGTGAGGCCTTGTGGGAACCGGGCTATGTTGGTGAACACAATTTGTTGTTTTTTTTTTCTGCAGTTGCACATATTCTATACAAAATATAATATGAAATCTAAAGCAACATTGCAACATATGCAAAAAAAAACCCAAAAATCTAAAAATAACTCAAAATTTGGCAGCAATTGGCGATAAAATCCCTGTTTGAAAAGTGTCAAAATGACACCTTGACTTATCTACTGTTCATAAACATATAATTTTGGGGGGATAATCAGTATCTGTGACAACTATTGCAGTTATTAGGCTACCATGCCAAATTTGAAAAAAATTACATTTTAAAAACGTGATGCATGCCTTGTAATATTTGCCCTATGCTGGTCAAAATAGATGAAAATCCTGGCCATATTGGGTGGTTTCAAAATCAGGACAAGTTAATGAATATATTTGGGATCATTTTTTCCCATTGGTTCAATGCGTGTACAATTTGTACGTATACAAAACTGTAAAAAAAAAGTGTTTTTTCATTTTTTCCCCACTTTTTCCAGTTTATTTCAAACGAAGCAATGTACTACCCAGCTTAATATGGTTTCAAATAAAAACCCTACTTGTGCTGAAAAAAAACGATATGATTTGTGTGGGTGCACTAATTGATAAGAGAGAAATTACAGTTGAAGAAAGACATAGCAAAAACACAAACGGTTCTGGTCCTTTAGCGACATGTTAGTATCAAAATCCTGGTCCTGAAGGGGTTAAACACTCAAATTAAGTATCAAAATTAGGCAGAAAGAAGCAAAGACAGTCCTAAGAGCTGCCAAATCACATAGTTACATAGGCTGAAAAAAGACATGCGTCCATCAAGTTCAGCCTTTCCTATATCTGTTAATTTGTTGCTGTTGATCCAAAAGAAGGCAAAAATTCCTTCTTGACCCCAAAATGGCAGTCAGATTTCTCCTTGGATCAATAAGCTGTTTCCCCATAATTAAAGATTATATCCCCGAATATTATGTTTTTCCAGGTATCCATCCAGTCGCAGTTTAAACGTCTGTACAGACTCTGATAAAACTACCTCTGCAGGCAGAGAATTCCACATCCTTATTGTCCTTACTGTAAAAAACCCTTTCCTCTGCTTTAGTCTAAACGCATGACCACGTGTCCTATGCATAGTCCTGTTTATGAACAGATTTCCACACAATGGTTTGTATTGGCCTCGAATATATTTATATAATGCTATCATATCCCCTCTGAGGCGACGTTTCTCTAAACTAAACAGATTTAAATTAGTTAACCTTTCTTCGTAACTATACTGCTCCATTCCTTTTATTAATTTTGTAGCCCGCCTCTGCACCCTTTCTAGTGCTATGATATCCTTCTTTAGAAAAGGTGCCCAAAATTGCACAGCATACTCAAGGTGCGGCCTTACCATTGATTTATACAGAGGCAAAATTATATCTTTCTTACGCGACTTGATGCCCCTTTTTATACACGACAATACCTTACTGGCCTTAGCAACCGCAGACTGACACTGCACATTGTTGCCTAGTTTGTTGTCTATAACAATTCCCAAATCCTTCTCATTTGTCATTACCCCTAATTCACTACCGTTTAGGGTGTAGGTTGCTTGTGCATTCGCTACCCCGAAGTGCATAACTTTACATTTATCTACATTGAATTTCATCTGCCATTTGAGTGCCCAGTCCCCCAGTCTATCTAGATCCCTCTGCAGCACAGTAATATCCTGCTCGCGCTGTATTACTTTACCTAGTTTAGTGTCATCTGCAAACACAGAAACATGACTTTCAACGCCTATTGCCAGGTCATTTATAAATATGTTGAATAAAATTGGTCCCAGAACAGAACCCTGAGGGACACCACTTACCACTTTTGACCAGCTTGAAAATTTACCATTTATAACAACTCTCTGTTCTCTACCTGTAAGCCAATGTTCTACCCAAGAACAAGAATTTGCATCTAGGCCAATTTCTTTCAGTTTGAATACTAACCTATTGTGTGGAACCGTGTCAAACGCCTTGGCAAAATCCAAGTAGATTACATCCACTGCAACACCCTGATCGACACTTCTACTTACTTCTTCGTAGAATGCAATTAAATTAGTTTGACAGGACCTATGTTTCATAAAACCATGCTGATTTATGCTAATAAAACTATTCTTCCCAAGGAATTCTTGAATATTATCCCTAAACAGCCCTTCAAATACTTTCCCAGCAACGGAAGTTAGGCTCACAGGTCTATAATTTCCGGGCACAGAGTTGGAACCCTTTTTGAAAATAGGAACCACATGTGCCTTCCTCCAGTCCTCTGGTACAATTCCTGAAAGAAAAGAATCCCGAAAGATTAGAAACAGAGGTTCACTTATTTCCTGACACAGCTCCTTAAGTACTCGTGGGTGAATACCGTCAGGCCCCGGAGCCTTGTTAACATTAATTTTCTTTAGTTGCTGCAGCACCTTGTCCTGGGCCATCCACTCACAGTTTGACTGAAAATTATTCTCAGTGGTCCTATGTATATCCATTGCCATAGGTCCCTCCTTAACATATACTGAGGAAAAATAGTTATTTAAAGTTTCTGCTTTTTCCTGGTCCTCCTTAACCAACACTCCCCTCTCTGTTTTTAATGAACCTACGTGTTCATTCTTTGTTTTTTTAGAATTTACGTACTTAAAGAATTTTTTGGGGTTAGTTTTGCTCTCTTTGGCAATCACCCTCTCGTTTTCTAGTTTAGCCCATCTAATCACTTTTTTGCATGCTTTATTGGCTTCCTTATATCTTATAAAGGATGCCTCTGATTCGTCTGATTTAAATGCTGTAAAAGCCATTTTCTTATTTTTAATTTCCTGCTTAACGACCCCACTAAGCCACATCGGTTTCAATTTGTTTCTTTTATATTTGTTTCCTAGTGGTACATACTGAGAAGTGTACCCTTCTAATATTTGTCTGAAAATACTCCATTTTTCCTCAGTATTTTTATCCCTGAAGAGTTTTTGCCAGTCAATAAGTTGTAAAGCTGCCCTTATCTAATTGAAATTGGCCTTCTTAAAATTATACGTTTTAGTATTCCCCATGGGCAATTTCTTTTTTGAGTTTATTTCAAAAGAGACCATATTGTGATCACTATTACCCAAGTGCTCCCCCACTTGAATGTTAGACACAAGATCAACATTGTTTGTTATCACCAGATCCAAACAAGTATCCTTTCTAGTTGGTGCTTGTACCAGTTGTGACATGAAGGTGTCATTTAACAGGTTCAAAAATCTGTTAAATGACAGAAGAACGAATTGCCCTGTCAGTAAAAAATGGAGATAAAACATTTTTTAGATATATAAATGAGAAAAAGAAAGTAAAAGGATTAGTTAGATTAAAAACAAAAGGAATATATGTAGAAGAGGATAAAGGTCTAGCTGACAGAAGCTCAATGAACATTTCTGTTCCATTTTTACAAATGAAAATGAGGGAATGGGACCACTGAATCATTTGAAATATGTGAGTTTATCGAGGCGGTGGTTCTACTTCAGTTGTCTAAGGTAAAGACAAGTCGATGGGGCCTGATGGGATACACCCCAAGTTATTAAAAGAGCTTGGGGGTGTACTAGCAAAACCGTTAACTGATTTATTTAACAAATCATTGGTAACGGGAGTCGTCCCAGGGGATTGGAAAGTAGCGAATGTTGTGCCCATTCACAAAAAAGGCAGTAGGGAGGAGTCGGGCAACTACAGGCCAGTTAGTCTTACATCTGTAGTGGGGAAATGAATGCAAACAATGTTAAAGGAAAGGATTGTTGAACATCTGAAGTCACATGGGTTTCAAGTTCAAAAACAACATGGGTTTTCCTCAGAAAGATCATGCCAAATGAATCTTATTTATTTTTTTGATTGGGTGACTAAAGTAATTGATCAAGGTGGTGCAGTAGACGTTGCGTATCTGGATTTCAGTAAGGCATTTGACACTGTGCCACATAGAAGACTTATAAATAAACTGCAATCTCTGAGTTTAGATCCTAATGTTGTTGAATGGATTAAGGAGTGGCTGGGTGACAGACAACAGAGGGTTGTAGTCAATGGCGTATATTCAGAACAAGGTCTTGTAACCAGTGGGATACCTCAGGGATCTGTACTTGGACCCATTCTCTTTAATATTTTTATAAGTGATATTGCAGATGGTCTTGATGGAAAGGTATGTCTATTTGCTGACGACACAAAAATTTGCAACAGGGTTGATGTTCCTAGTGGAAGAAGCCAAATGGCAAATGATTTAGGTAAACTGGAAAAATGCTCAGAGTGGTAGCAACTGGCATTTAATGTGGATAAATGCAAAGTGATGCATCTAGGGCAGGCATGTCCAAACTTTTTTTCGAAGAGTGCCAGATTTGATGAAGTGAACATGTGCGAGGGCCGACCATTTTGCCTGACATTCTTTGAACCATTAAAATTAAATGCAAATTAACTATTTAATGCAAAGTTTATTGAAAACGGCATACTTTTCATTTTGTGACTTGGATGACAAATCTAAACAGGTGTTAAATCACTCTGCCTTTAATATCAAAAAAACAGATCTATATTTGGGCAATTTATCTGTGGGGCCTTACCAGTCCGGAACGCGGGCCGCAACTGGCCCTCGGGCCGGACTTTGGACATGCCTGATCTAGGGCATAAAAACCCAAGGCCAGAGTATAGAATATTTGATACTGTCCTAACCTCAACGTGTGAGGAAAGGGATTTAGGGGTAATTATTTCTGAGGCTTTAAAGGTAGGCAGACAATGCATTAGAGCAGCAGGTAATGCTAGCAGAATGCTTGGTTGTATAGTGAGAGGTATTAGCAGTAGAAAGAGGGAAGTGCTCATGCCATTGTACAGATCACTGGTGAGACCTCACTGTATTGTGTACAGTACTGGAGACTGTATCTCCAGAAGGATATAGATATGTTGGAGAAAGTTCAGAGAAGGGCTAATAAAATGGTTTATGGATTACAGGATAAACCTTACCAGGACAGGTTAATGGATCTTAACCTATATAGCCTGGAAGAAAGGTGTGACAGAGTGACACGTCATACAAGGCCCCAAGGTAGTCAGAGATGGCTCTAGCCTGGCTGCCAAACAGGCAGGAACTCCATTGTGTTGACTAATCCCATTAACAGGATGGCTGCCAGGGGGATATTCAGTAGCTAAAGGGGATTAACCCCTTCAGGACCGGGACGTACCTGGTACTTCCTGGTTACTGGTCACCGGTAGACCGGGACGTACCGGGTACGTCTCCTCCAAAAAACGCCCCCCACATCACCACGATCGCGGTGATCGTGGAGGCGCTGCTGCTGCTGTCTGCCCAGGAGTCCTGGGCAGACAGCACAGCCTCTCTAAACCCGCCCCCAAGCCTACGATCACTCCCACGGAGTGATTTTGTAGGCAGAAACAGCGATTGCAGAAAAATCTGCAATCGCGGTTTCAGCTGCCACAGGCAGCTTCAGGAAAGGGGGGGGTGTTGAATGGGTCCCCACACAAGTGTGGGGGCCTGATCCAACACCCCCTGCTGCCTGATCACTCCATGAGAGCGTCAGTGCAGCGTTAACCCCTTCAATGCTGCGATCGCGGCATTGAATGCCGCGATCGCAGCATTGAAGGGGTTAATTCCCGTTTTGTAGGGGGCTCTGCTGCTGGTGGTCTGCCTGGAAACCCAGGCAGACCAGCAACAGCAAAAACGAGCCCCCAGAAGTCCTCTGATCAGTCCTGTAGGACTGATCAGAGAGACTCCTCCCCTACAATCTCCAGTCTGTTGGAGATTGTCCCAGCTGCCAGAGGCAGCTTCAGGGACAGGGAGACAGGGTTCTTTGGTCTCCACTACCCTAGTTGAACACCTTGACTTGTCTACTGTTCATAAATATATACTTTTATGGGGTAATTTACAGTGGGGGGCTTCCAAAATGTCCCAAATGGGATATGGGCCCAGGAAACCAATTTCTGAAAATTCCAAATGTGAAAACGAAAATGCGCATGTTCCAGTTTTGCCCTCATAGCTTCCTCAAAAAATGCATGAACCATGCATGTGAGGCCTTGTTGGAACCGGAGGATGTTGGTGAACAAAATGTGGTGCTTTCTTCCACTGTTGCACATATGCTGTGCAAGAAATACATTTTAACATTGAAATGTATTTGTTAAAAACTCAATAAAATAAATTTTCCGTGAACTTTGGCAGACATCAGTGAAGAAATGGCTAACTGAAAACTGTCAAAACTACCCTAGTTGAACACCTTGACTTGTCTACTGTTCATAAATATATACTTTTATGGGGTAATTTACATTGGGGGGCTTCCAAAATGTCCCAAATGGGATATGGGCCCAGGAAACCAATTTCTGAAAATTCCAAATGTGAAAACGAAAATGCGCATGTTCCAGTTTTGCCCTCATAGCTTCCTCAAAAATTGCATGAACCATGCATGTGAGGCCTTGTTGGAACCGGGGGATGTTGGTGAACACAATTTGGTGTTTTTTTCTGCAGTTGCACATATTCTAAACAAAATATAATATAAAATCTAAAGCAACATTGCAACATATGCAAAAAAAACAAAATTTGGCAGCAATTGGCGATAAAATCCCTGTTTGAAAAGTGTCAAAATGACCCTAGTTGTACACCTTGACTTATCTACTGTTCATAAACATATAATTTTGGGGGGATAATCAGTATCTGTGACAACTATTGCAGTTATTAGACTACCATGCCAAATTTGAAAAAAAATAAAATTTCAAAAACGTAATGCATGCCTTGCAATATTTGCCCTATACTGGTCAAAATAGATAAAAATCCTGGCCATGTTGGGTGGTTTCCAAATCAGGACAAGTTAATGAATATATTTGGGATAATTTTTTTCCCATTGGTTCAATGTGTGTACAATTTGTATGTATACAAAATTGTAAAAACATGCGTTTTTTTTCATTTTTCCCCCACTTTTTCCAGTTTATTTCAAATAAAACAATGTACTACCCAGCTTAATATGGTTTCAAATGAAAGCCCTACTTGTGCTGAAAAAAACAATATATGATTTGTGTGGGTGCACCAATTGATAAGAGAGAAATTACAGTTGAAGAAAGACATGGCAAAAACACAAAAACGGCTCCGGTCCTTTAGCGACACCCTAGCTTAAAAATACCGGTCCTGAAGGGGTTAAAGGTTGGGTTGTCTACATGTACCTGTTTATCGATGTTGATTTATGTTAATGAAGGTCTGTGGCTATATGAGTCTATGTTTTACAACAATAAACTGTTCATTCCTGCTGTACTCAGTTCAAGGTAGTTGTGTGTCTACTTATTGGGTACACATAGCAGGGTTCCAAGGTGCGCATGCTGACTGGTGCTGGAAGTGATTCCGGGGACAACAGGAGGATACATGTGGGTGATCTCTGGGAGTTACCACAGCTCTCTTGGTGAACCCGTTACATGGGGGATATGATAGAAACATTTAACTACTTAAAGGGCATCAACAAGATAAAGGAAGATAGTTTAAAAGGAGAAATACTACCACAACAAGAGGACATAGTCATAAGCTAGAGGGGCAAAGGTTTAATGGTAACATCAGAAAATATTACTTTACGGAAAGGGTAGTGGACGCATGGAATAGCCTTCCAGCAGAAGTGGTAGATGTTAATACAGTAAAGGCATTTAAGCAAGCATGGGATAGGCATAAGGCCATAAGGGCAGGTACTCAAGGAAAGTACTCAGAGGTCGGGCAGACTGGATGGGCCTACTGGTTCTTATCTGCCGTCACCTTCTATGTTTCTAAATATTGTGGCACCAGAACACATCAGTCTTCTGAATTTACAGCAACTATTTGACTTTTTGTACTTAAAGTGGAATACATTGGTCTGGGAGTTAAATCCTAACTCTTACACATATATGCAAAATGTTTTAGTTTTTTAAATAATATTCAAAAGGAACATACCAGTTATTTTATGTTGTGATTTCCAAGAGAGCTACTATCCTAATGCCACATTTTAACCCCTTAATGACAAAGCCTGTACATGTACGGGCTCAAAATGCATTGTTTTCAATGGGTTTAGGAACCGCCCATTGTCCTTAAGGGGTTAATTTGCTGCCTTGCCCAAATATAGTTTTGATGTCAAAGGCGGAAGTATAAACATGGATAACTTAAAAGTTAATGTAATTATGACAAGTAATAGATGGTTTTCAGTTCAAAACGTAATTGTGTAACACATATTTTGCACTACCTCCTCTAATACCAACAACATCAGTTTTTGTTTTTTCCATTTTACAAATGCATGGGGGAATATAATAGCCCCTTTGCACACACCCCTCTCCCCCCTTCATTGATAATTGTAATTGCTTTGGGGATATCTAGTATAATGTTTAACCACATTGAAACTGAGACCTGCAGCAGCCTTGCTGGGTCAGCATTATCTGACGTATTTGCTTTTATTCTAGTCACCCACACTTACAAGCTGGTTGAACCAATTGACAATCAGCTGCTTTATAGCAGGGCATACATAAGTGGAATGGAGGACAATATTAATGCAGAGCTGCGGAATATGATGGTGCTTTATAAATCAATAATAATGCAGACTAAATACTGTTCCCCTGGTTATGCATATTCACACCAAACAAATTTAAGTAAATGTAGAGAAATGACATCTGATTTAACCAACAGTTGATTATTACTTACATTCAAATATTTCAAATTGTGCGAGTGATCATAAGGGCACATGATTGGTGCAAGGGGCATATCAGGTTGGTGTGGCAGTAACAATTTGTAAGTGACGTGACCTGCCGCCATTTAATGAGTCAAGCTAGTAGTTTTTTTACGAACAAGTTATTGTAGAATATACACACAGTACGGTTATTGATGAAACCCTCTCTACGTTAAATATTATGAGCTCAAAGAAAAAAGGGATTTTGGTTTGGATTAGGGACACTTGGGTGTTAGACATATTGATTTCACTTTCCTCATAAGTATGTGGGTATTGGCTTAGAAACTGCTCAAGCAAATATTGGAAAAATAGAACCAACTGTGAGTCTGTGAGTCATATAACAATTTGCCACTAGATGGCTGTATTTGTCTTTTATGCTATACAACTACTGATGATCTTGTGCAGCTGCAAAAAAAAAAAAAAAAAAGAAAAACAAAATGACTAGTGATTTGCGTGTTGGCATCCAAGAAATCCAAGAGAGGGATCACCTGCCTGGACATGTGTGCAGCCTGTGGGGGAGGGTTTCCACAGTCTAGCTCAGTAGAGTCTGTCAGTTCTAACCCCTTAATGACAAGACTTTCTTACTCATAGTACATTTTGGGACAATGGCTCTTAACATTTTTCAGTGCTGCTGTTTATCTGTAATTTTCTTCTTTCTCGTTTTGTGCACCCACACATATTATATATTGGTTTTTTTTCAGGACAAACGGGGCTTTATTTAGATACCATTATGTTTATCATATCATCTAATTTACTATAAACAAAAATCATAAAATATGGTGATTTTTCTTTGTTAAAAATGCATTTTTCTCACATTTAACAAAAATATACTCATCTGCAAAAACTAATTAAACAAAACTGTTTTGAAATACCCAATGTTTTTAAGTTTTTTTGCTTTTTTTCTGCAGTAGCGTTTTGCTATTTCAAAACCATTTTTTCCCCAAAGCTGGTCATTCTGCCCCATGTGCTATTTCAGGTATCTTTGAAGCCGGCAAATGCAATTCACCCCATCAAACCATATATTTTTAAAAACTAGACACTCCAAGGTATTTTAAATGCTGGTATTTTAACCATTTCCACACCTGGTATATGTCACTGCCAAACAACCCCACAATATGTGTTCCGCAACATCTCCTGAGCACAATGATACCCCACATGCATGCGTTTGTTGGGTTGTTCGGGGTTTAAAAGGCCCTTTTTGAAAGGTGTGCATTTTTCAAATTGGAATTTTGACGTGTCAAAAAGTCTGCCCACATATCCTATTTCGGGTATCTTTGAAGCCGGCCAATACAATTTACACCATCAAACCATATAATTTTAAAACTAGACACCCCAAGGTATTTGAAATGCTGGTATTTTAACCCTTTCCATGCACTTATTTTACTGCCAGCCTTTGTCAAACTTTATGGTAGTAATTTTTTTTTTCTTTTCACACAAGTTGTACTTCAGGTATAAATTTACTGCTCCTGGTATATGTCCCTGTCAAACACCCCAATATGTGTTCAGTAACATCTCCTGAGCGCAGTGATACCTCACATACATGGGTTTGTTGGGTTATTCGGGAAGAAGAAGGCTACCTTTGTGAGGTGTGTATTTTTTTGCCATTTAGACATCTGGTCAGTCTGTGGCCGTGTCCCATATTTGGGACATCTTTGAAGCCGGCAGATTCAATTTACCCTATTTGAATTTATAATGCCCGGGAGCGGTCACAACCACCACTGCAAGTGATTTTGCCAATCCCAAGATGGCGGCCCCTGTAAAAAAAAAAAATAAGAAAGTTGGAAAAGTTCGCCAGAGGGTTTCCATATACGTACTGCATTCAACCATGCAAGTCAATGGAGCCCAGCTTTCTTATCACTATGTGATTAGTAAAATATTTAAAAAATAATAAAATTTTAATTAATAAAAGTAATATTAAAAAATTATTATGCATCAGAGGAACCATCCAGTTCCAGCAAAATATAAAAAAAAGTCCAAAAAGAGTAAAACAAAAAAATAAAGTTTATTATCATGAGCAAGTGCTCTAATTAGTGCTGTATCTTCCCAAAAATCTTTACATGGAAAGAGTTAAAGTAAAAGCATTTTAAATGGCCAAGGGGTGTCTAATTTAAAAAATGAATGGTTTGATCGGGTAAATTGGAGTGGCTGGGCTCAAAGATGGGGCTTAGACACAGACTGAACAAAATGGGAGAAAAAAAGCGCACTTCCCAAATGTGACCTTTTAACCCCAAACACCAGACAAACCCATGAAGGGGGAGGTATCACTGTATTCGGGAGATGTTGCTGAACACATATTGGGTGATGTTTGTAAGTGACGTATACCTGGAGCTATAAATTTATACCCGAAAAAAATTACTACCACAAACTTTGGCAAAGTCTGGTGGTAGAATCTCATGCATGGAAAGGGTTAAAAAAAAACCCTTTGAAATACCTTGGGGTGTCTAGTTTTCAACAATATATGGTTTTATGGGGTTAATTGAATTAGCCGGCTTCAAAGATGGTCCTATTAGGACATGGGGGCAGTAGCACCAGATTTCAAAGTTCTAAGTTAAAAAATACACACTTCCTATAGGGGCTAAAAGGCATATCATGGGACAGAGTGGCTTTTAAGGGGGTATAAGGCATTTCTGGAGCGCTGCGGGGAATTCTCCTCTCTGGCAGCCGGGGAAGGTATGAGCGTAGACAACCTCCGCTGCTACCGGCACTTTCGCTGGCGCTCGGCGATAGACACCCGGTGTAAGTGCCGGCAGAAGCTGAGGTTACCAGACCGGAGGATCCAGGTCCCCTGGTGAGCTGCAGGGGATCTGGATCTTTGTCTCATAGTCAGACCTCATTTGAGGTCTGATTAGAAGACGACCTTGATTGTAATTAAGTTTTACACTCCAATACTATCCTAATCAAAGTGCACCTCACATCGTGTGCTAACCGGACTTGGCTTGTAACTCGATCTGTGTTTTCACATCAGTCAGAGATGGGGGAGGAGAAGACAGAAATTCAGCCAAGATGGAATTTTCCACAAGCTTCTGTCTTGAAAACAACTTACGTAACAGCATGAGCTGTATTCTCTCGAAAGCTCGCAATTAAACTCTGTTAACCAATAAATGGTATCAGTTTAACTATACTTTTCTCCTGTTTTCTCAACGGCTGACACGGTACAAAACCTTTTTATTTATTTTTTTAAAAGATTTACCTTCCTTTTTCAGAGGGAGCTGTATTACTTACATGGGGTTAACTGACCTTTTCGAAATGCCAACCGTAAAAAAAAAAAAAAAAAAGGTTATCAATTCACCCAAGATCCTCATGCTGTGACACAATACACACGCACTCCAACCTTATTCAGGGTGTGCAAACAAAATGGTGACTAAAGATTATTAATTATGATTATATGAATTATAACTCTACAGCAACTACCGTGCTGTTGATGAACATTGTAATTTAAAGGCCAGGGCACTAATCTGCCATACCTGCCCTTAATTATACACACCAAGCATTTGTGCAAGACCCTGAATAGGTATCTGGAGATAAAACCCTGGCAATCCTGTTCTAATACAAGAATAATTAGATGTTTGCAGTGCTGCTATAAATATTCGCTGTGATGAATTGCCTCCATGTCGTCTTCCTGCTGTTTGCATCGTTATCATCCTAATCTACTTTTATCGTAAAATGTTTCAAAAGAACAAAAACCGTTTCTGAATATTTTCCCTCAAGCTAAGCTTAGCTACGGCATCAGCCTACTGGCACGCCCAGCATTTTTGTCAGCACAGAAATCTCTAGTACCGCAGAGTCTGTAAAATTACGCAGTGCAAAATCTCAGTTGTTCCTCCCATACAATTAAGTCTTTGAAAACCCTGAGTTTGTTACAGTACCATTAACGATATGGAAATCATAAGCATAGTTTCTTTTATTACAAATAACGAGAAAAAAGTTCAAAAATAAATACGCAACAAACATATAAAATACCTGTATTTGGTAATTTATATTTACCGTAGACTTGTTAGATCATATAGAACTTCTTATACCACAACATGTTACGTTATCGTTTTTTTTTACTTTGTTGCGGGACTTTATTATTCGAAGGTCATCTAAAACTAGTCTAAATCGGTTGGAACCGGATCTATGGTATCTCCGTAAGAGCCTATCTATTAGGTATCATTCCGCCTCTTGTATTACAGAATTAGGTATTTGTCGCGCTTGCGCAATAACTAGTCAGGACTTCTGGAAATTTCCGCCCATTAACCCCCGTACTTTTGTTAAATCAACTGTCTGTTATAGCGTTTTTGTAGACGTGTGGTAAGCCCGTCGTCGTAATTGACAACTTCTTCTGGAACAGTAAAAAAAAAAACAAGTATAGCATCAAAGTACTAGATGAACAAATGGGTTATTTTTTTTAGCGACACTGCGGAAGGATTTCTGCAAAACTGCGTTGTTTGACTGAATGAGTCTATAAAACAAGTTCCCAAACAGCGCTTTTCGACGACTGCGTGTTGCTGCAGCTGAAGATGAGGAAATGCTGTTTTGGATGGAATGTGGGTGGCGGTCCAGGTATGTATAGGACTCTGGGCTGGTAAGTATGGTTCATCTTACTTTAAGTATAATGGCGTGTTTTCGCATGGGTGTTTTCTGGTTTTATTATAGGCAGGTGTGTGTCTTTTAGATAATCATCTCCTTTGCACAGTAGATGTATGAATCATTGAAACCATAATACCGTACTTTGTCTTAATTCCGGTCCTAGAACAGGTGGCGCTGGTGTAAAAAAAAAAAAAAGTGGGATAAGAAATGTTCGTGGGCATGAACGTCTCTCCTAAATTGATTTACTTTTCTAAGTAGGCAGACTTGTTTTGGAGCGTGTGTCCCCTCTAGGAGGAAGCATCATTCGTTTTTTCATCAAAGCAAAGGCATTCATGCGGGGTGGGGCACGGTGGGGTAATTGCTTCTTGAGTTTTATTTTTCAGGTCTAAGCTAACAGCCTTGTGAGGTTCTTGAACTGACGTTGATAGTCCACACCATCTGCTCGGTTCTATTCAGGGGCGATGTTTATGTAATTTTCAGAGGCATGTAAGAATATGTAATGTATGTTGCAATGTTTATGTAGATATGGAAAGGGGTAAAAATAAATAAGTATTGGAGATCCAGAATAGAGGGTGACTGGGGTATACAGTAAAGATGGGTGGGTGGTGGGTACCATAAATAGCTGTTTTAGATTCTTTACAGAAAACTGCACCTTCATAAGCAGTCCTGTTTCCTGCTGACATCCAAAGTGGCCTGAGATGTCCACCTGGGCCAAGCGTCCCTTTAGAGGTTTTGAATTCTTACCCAGTCGGCTTGAGGTGGTTTCTACGTTACACAGCCGAAGGACCTTTGCCTGCTGGTTGCCTTTGCCTCTTGTAGTTCTGCACAATCCCATATTGTGCACGCTCAAGTCCCTATGGAGGCAGGCCAAGAGCGCTGAAAATTTTATTTGTTGGAAGACCAGAGGTTCCCCTGTAGAAGTCTTGCCCTGAGATTGTTTCAATATATGATGTGAATCAAAGTCCCGATGCTGCTGTGACATAGTACAAGGACGTTGTCTGATCGTCCCCCCCCTTCCCACCTAATTATAACTGCATCCCCACTCAAAGATGAACATCTAATATGACCCCATATGCTACATACCAAAGTATTGTGAAAGGGAGCCAATGATTATGAACATTTAAACTTACCATTTTGGTAGATTGTCTTGAGAATTTGTAAAAGATTCCTGCTTAAGGATTGATAAGCATGAACTATCGATTTTAATAGTGTCCAAAGAGCAAACTCCTGAAATGTAAATAACCCTGTGTACTTTAAGTAATGCTATTTTTTTTCATGTACCATGAAATTTCCAGTAATGTGCTTTTTAACTTAGCATGTATTGTAATGGTATAATGATCGCTTACTATGTGTGATTTGAGACGCATTGCGTTTTACTGCTTGTCTTCATGTTGCAAACCTATGGTGCCAAACAGCCTTGTGTTTTTAATTCTAGGCCGCTAGCAGCAACTTAGATACTATGTGTCTACTGGCTTTCTAGTGTGTCACACTGGTTTCATTTAAACATACAGTTGATAAGCTTAGTAGGGTGTAAAGCATTGGTATATGAAATAAGTGTGTTAAAACTCAAACTAAAAAGGTTCAAATGGGCTCCACACACAAACCTTAGTGGTTGCTGCACAGGTCTCAACATAAAAAAATAAACACCTTTTGGTCAAGGAAGAAGGATTTTTAACATACTATAAAGTATGTTAGTAACTCCATTTTAAAATCTAATGCGGGCGTATGGAGTAAAACTGGGCCTTACTAGCTGAAGTTTAAAGAGGAATTAAAGCAAATTATAGTAAGCTTGCTGCAAGAGAAGACTTGTTTGGATGATGGGAATTGTGACCAATATTTTGTCTACGCTACTACACTATTTTTTTTAAGAAGGATTCTGAAGCATCTGCACAACTCATGTCATTAACGGAGAAAGGGAAATTAACCGAAAGCAAATAAAGTAGTGACGTTCCTATTGAGGAAAACAGTGGGGCTGTGCTTCAAAGCTTACACTTGTTCAGACTAAAAACATCCAGCTTTTTGATACAAGTTTAACTGTACAGTACACAACGTGGAGTGTGTTAGAGATGACTCAACCATATACTTGTTTGTGGAGATTGCACTTGAGGTAATGAGACTGTCATAGTTGTGGTTAACAATTTGTGCCATCAGACCTTCTATTGGTGTTTATCTTGACAACAAATCCCCAAAAATACATTCACTTTACATATATATATATATATAAAAAAAAAATTGGATGATTGCTTAACTTGTAATTAATAATACTTTGGAAACAATAGGTTGTTAAAAAGCAGCGTTCATTAGCCATGAGTAATGTATATAGGGTAATATTTATTTTCTCAATAAAGTGCTACTTGTGTGCAATTTCACATCCTGTGACCATTGTTTTTACTTTATATGGTAAGTTTGTATATTAAAGCTTCCAGTTTTTGACAAAATGCATATTGGATCTGTACTCTGGTAAAGTCTGATTGCTGGTGCACACTCCTGCAATCCAGATGTTAATGTTTTTTTTTCTACACCAACTTTATTTGTGTTCTATGTACCAGTTTGCAAAGGTTTACTGAGGAATTGTGCTCTAAAACTAAGCTTTTTACTCACAGTAGTACTTTATATCTTGCTTTGAATTTATGAAACCTAACATTGTCATGTAGAGCAGGGTGATTGCTACTTTGATACACATAACTATTTTTCCATTTTTGTTTCACTCTAACCCTTGTCCTACTTTCTTAATTTTAGTTAAGGCCTATTGTGCTGACCGTCTTCATTCTTCTAGTAAAGATGTTCATATCATAGCCCTGGTGAAATACCGTATTTGCTCGATTTATAAGACGAGGTTTCTACCCCCCCCCCCGCGAGACAAAGCTCCGAATAATATCCCTCGCCATATATTCGAAGTTGTCAACTAAGCAGATCTCAAAAAGAGGTCTGACTAAAAGACTAAGATCCAGATCCCACCGCAGCATTGCAAGGGACCTGGATCCTCCTCTGGTAATCTCCGCTGCGGTCGGCTCTTCCTCTGGGGGCTTCTATGACGGAGTACCACCATAGAATCCCCGGCGCAAGTACCGGCCAGCAGCAGCAGAGGTTGTTTGTGCGCATCTCACAGACCTCCACCGGCTGCCTCCGCTAGACACCAGGGAGTCTGAAGCACAGGGGACAAGTTTAGAGAGGGATGCATCGGTATGTTGTGGGTACGTAAGTGTGGCCTTTGGGGTATAATGGTTTTCTGGAGGCAGAGTGGCAAATAGGGGGTTAAAAGGCATGTCAGGTAGGGTGGCATATAGGGGTATAATGCATATCTGGGGGGCAGGTGTGCATAACCGGGAGCAGAGTGGCAAATAAAAGGAAATAAAAACAAAAAATGCATTTTTCTCAATCATAGTTTTTATTAAATATAAAATAATTTACATGTGAATTAGTATTTTCTAGTAAAACTTTTTTTCCTATAGGAAAGGCTTATATGCAGGCTTTTTCTTTTTTCCTAAATATTCAAATTTTGGGGGGTCATCTTATAATCAGGGTCTGCCAGTTGTTAATGAAGCTTCCTCAAGGTAAAGGAGACCTGCAGTTAATTTAATTTAATCAGCTGGTGTGTAAGTATATTTAGAAGTGGTAGTAGTTGTGGTTAAGTATTTTTGCTCTAGACCTGCTATAATGCTTTTTCCTTACTCCAATAGAAGATTCATTTGTATACTACTGGTAAATGTTGCTAGCATATATGGTCTTTGAGTTTAGACCAACATGTAAGTAAAAGTATTTGTCATAGAATGTGCTTTTGCTGTTTGGTTCATGTCATGATCCATTGGGTTCTAGAGCAAGCCTTATGTAGTATACTAGAAAATAAATCTTATCGCTTTATGTATGAAAGTTCCTAAGTTATAATCATACCTGGGAACTTCTGGGCTCCGGCTACCCAGAGCCTTCCCTTGCAGGATGCGGCTAGGACTGCACACTGATGTCGGTGGGCGGTCCCGCTGACGGCAGCGGAAAACACTCCCAATTAACCCCTTCGTTCCCCTATAGACGTACCGAGACGTCCAAAAAACGCCCACAAAGAAACCCCTACGGACGTCCCGGTACGTCCAGCCCTTCGTGCAGCGTCAGGGACACATCCCAGCCTCTGCACGGGAGACCAGGCTGTCGTTTGACAGCCTGGACTCCCCACTGACAGCAGAAGCCGGCTTTGCCGGCTTTCTGCTGTCCGATCGCCCGTAACAGCTTCCGGCATGAAAGCCGGTAAGCTGGTACCGGTAAACTGCCCGTTTCAAACGCGCGATCGGGCATTCCCTTCCGGGTTGCGTCACTGCTGGCGTAACCCGGAAGGTCATCAGAGGACAGGAAATCCCCTGCGGGGATATCCTGCCCTCCGATGAGGCACAGAGACACTACGATCTCTATGCAGGTCTGTGAGGACCTGCATAGAGATCACAGTGTGATCGGTGCAGGGGGATCACGGGGAGGGGAGTGAGAGACCATCTCTCTCACTCCCCCTCCCGTCCTGGAACGGAAAAGCTGAAAAAAAAAGTTAATTAATTTAAAAAATAATATTAAATAAATCATTAAAATAATAATATAAATAATACTAAAAAAAATTATGTGAGCTGTGGTGTCACTGTGACATCACTGGCATGTTCAGGAGGTCCCTAGGAGGACCTCTTACCATTACTGTGTAAAAAAAAATATATAAAATACAAAAAAAATGTAAAAAAAATTAGAAGAAATTTTTTTTTAAAAAAAAATATATAAAAAAAGATAAAAAAATTCTTAAAAAAACCTTACATCCCATTGCCCTAGCATAACATCTAGCCAGTATAACCTTCCTGCCCCCGTTCACAACCCCCAAACCGGTTAAGCCATAGGCATAGAAATTATACAAAATTGTACACCTAATAGTATGCTCCCTGGTGCTGGGAAAGTCTGGAAAATCTATATAAATGAGGTATTTCTGAAATCAGGACACCTGAATTAATAAACTTGGAGGGGATTTTCCATCACTCTAAATTTTCAGCTAATCATCCAAATATGGTATCAAACAAAAGCTCTATCTCTCCTTGAAAAAACAATATATAGTTTACATGGGTACACTATTCACAGGAAAAGAGAATCATCGCTAAACCGACATACCCCAAAAATGGCAAAATTGCTCTGGGCTTTGAGGTACCAAAAACCCCTGGGATTGAAGGGGTTAAAGGAAAAATGGGTGGGGCGTGTCAAGCTCCCACGATACACAATAATGTGTCTTGTTTTTTAATTTGGCTGTTACCAGTGACTTCTATACTTCTAATGCAGCGCTTCAGAAAAATGTAGTTATTTTAATCATACTTTTTAAGGCCCTAAATTGGCTTTAAATGTACTATCTGTACTGTACCTCTATCTGTATACATTCTTGTTAATATTAAGAATGCAGGTAAAATAAAAACTTACTATTATAAAGTTGTATTTCAGCAATTAGGTTAAGGGTTTTATGTACAATCATTCCTTCTGAAACGCTGTGTAGTACATTGCATGTTGGAGGGGTACAGAAACCCCTAATAGAACTTTATCAAGACTTGTTTTGGTCTAAAGTCCTTGTGCGTTGTGGTAGATGTACTAAATTCTGATCTTGGCCTGTCCGCAAAGATTTAGGAATTTATCTCATCCTTGTTACTCATTACCTTTACTGGAAAACATCCTAAATGTTTTTGTACAGAGTGGTCCTTTAGGAATTTTCTGTTTTCTAGATGGATGTAGCTATGATGGATATTAAATTTTGCACTGTTCTTTCAGTCCGTGTGCCAAAAGGTTGGGCAGTGTTATTCCTCGCCTACAATGGTGGTTTAGCTGGAAAACCATATAGTAATCATTTGCTCAGGGGCGTAACTAGAAACCACCGGGCCCTGATGCGAAAATTCCCCCTGGGCCACACAACTTCAACAGCTAGTCTGTGCCATCATTGCCCCTTGCCCCCCTCCTTCCAACATGTAAACACACAAATTACACACTTACTCATACTCTCATACATGCTCACATGCACACGCATACATACATCCCACCTCCCTCCCTCGCCTCTCACCACTCCTGTTATCCGGCTGCTCAAAGACTGCGAGCAGCCTCTGTTTTGTTGTGGGGTCACGTGACATCACATGACCCCCGATATGCTCCTGTCTCTTTGCGCGGGTTCATACTTGCTGCGGTCCAGGTCGGAAGGGCACTTTCTGAACAAGTTTGAACCGGTACAAGGAGACAGGAAGAACTAGCCCTGTAGTTATACCGGCGCATATGCTGTAAGTGCATAATGTATTACGGGTAACATACAGCTGTCAAAGATGTGAACAGTATTAGGGGCTTGTTAAGGTTTTTGGATTTCTTCCATTCTCATGTTGTTACCTCTGATTTTCTCTGCACTGATCACACTGTGTGCATGGCGCCATACTCTTGCATTGCATCTTGCATCATCTCAGCCAGCAGGGAGAGCAATCGGGGCGTAATCAGACATTAACATTAACAGTGTGTCGCCGCTGAGTGCCATTGCGCTTGAACCTGCTCACAGGTTGTCATTAGATGGCTTAATCTTCAGCTGCAAAAAAGAATGACTTATTGGCAAGTACCGAGGGACACTTTGCATCCAGTTTCATACACGTACTGGTATGTATACAGAGTAGTGAAACAGATTAATAGTAAAAGAACAGTTAGGGTTATATTTCACCACATAACACATTCAGTCTGATATTTCTGGCCAGCATGTACCTTTGGTGTTAGTCTTGCTCTGTTATATAAAGCTTATTACTAATGATCCTTACCAACCACCCACTGCTACGCTCATACAAGACAATCAGGTTCTTCTTAAAGTCCTATATTTCTAAATGCAACCCAATATTGCATGCTCCCAATTGACATGTTGTGGGTTTTTTTTTTGTTTTTTTTGGTGCTTTCCAGCAGAGCTGAATTTTATGTACTGAAAAGTAAGTTTGTATTCCCCATTATGCTGTTATGTTTGTCAAATAACTTCAATTGGTACTTCCTAGACTGTATCAATGATCAAACTAAACATCCTGTCGAGCTAGCTCCCCTTACATAACTTTTGTCGGAAATGGGATATATTTGGGGAACAAGGGGATTCCAGGTGCCGACACACCTTCGTCTAGGGTTTAATAACTTATATCCACATAGCTCGAATAATCACAGGAAAAATGCTTCTTTGATAGGAAAATGGAGGGTTTAATGCTGTGTTGAAGCCTACGAAAGGCTAACACACACAGGGTTACATTGGGAATGAAGAATGTAAAGATTGTAATTAACTGCAACAAGGAGGGAAAGATTGTAACACAACTAAGGACATACAGGGAGGGATCAAAGGTATATTCAATTAACAACATTACTATTGGTTAACTAATTACAATATCAAAAGACAACACTATCACAAAACATACAATTTACAATCCTATGGATATAATATCAAAAGACAATACTAACACTATCACACATTTACAAACAGACCGTACAGACAATGTAATACATGAATTACAGCTGCCCTTTGATGTGGGCTTCGGGGGGGGGCTACATTTGCACTTAAATAATTCTCCTCCTGAGCTTTCTGTGAGGATGTAAATTCAACTGGCCAAATGTTTCACCAGGTCAGATGACTTTAACTCCTTTTACACCCATAATGACTGGAATTTATATTCTTAATATAATTGTTATACTGCTCCCTAAGGTGTCTGATATAGTCTGCATGCTACCTCCACAACTTTTACCAGACATTCATCCATGTAAATACTGACACTCCCATCCTTGCCTGGAAAAACATTTGTGGATAAGTAAGCTTCACTATTCTTTATGACAGTAAGACTTGTAAGCCCTTATTTTGCTATGCCAGGGCTCGACAAAGCCAGGACGCCTTGGCCATTTCCTGGTGCATGCATTACATGACCTTTACTGCTTCCCTGCTGGAAAGCATAGGATGGTAGAAGCTAGCCAGTGGCATGGCAGCTCTCTATGAGGTGAGGGATGGTAGTGTAGGTATGTGCATACACTTTCATTGTGTATATCTATAGTGGTGAGTCTGTGAGTGTGTTTTTACTGTTAGTGAGAATATGAATAGTGATGTGTGTGTGTGTGTGTAAATATACAGTGCCAGGTTCAGTGTCTGTGTTGATACTGTCACTATGCATGTGTAAGAGTAGTGTTGGCCCGTATGGCATTAGTATGAGTGTGTATGTCGGCATATAGTGTGTATGGTGTTAGTGTGTGTGTAGAAAGTTACTGTAAGGTGTTGGTGTTTGTGAGCATACGTCAGTAGCATGTGTGTATTGGTTACTGTATGGTGTAAGAATAATGGTTAAACATGCAAGCCTCAGTCTTTATGGTGTAAAACCCCCTTGAAAGGTTTAACTGCAGTACTGTACAAAGTTATGCAGCCCTGAAGAAAGGTGTGATGTTGGAATGCCTCAATAAACATTCTAACTGCAGACCTGGTGGTAATATATGAAAATAAAAACATGATTGGGCAAGAAAAAAAAAAGCAGGCTCCCAACTTTTGTAGCTGGCTCTTAGATCCAAACCATGTTTGTTTGACCCCTGCTGTAATGTCAGTCAGTGTGTATATGTTTAGGGCTGGAGTCGGTGTGGTGTATGTATACTGTAGTATCGGTTTGTATGTGTGTGTAAATGTATAGGGCCAGAGGCATACCATAGAGCGTGTAAATGTATGGCTAGACTTGACAAACCTGGGCGCTGAGTTCGGTAATTTATGAAAATAAAAACACAAAGAAGGGGGGAAACCTTTTTTTTGGTTAGCTTCTAGATCCAAACCAATGCCATAACCGATTAGCACTCTTACAGAACGCAGCTCAGTCACCCCTCAAAATCCATGCATCCAAAAAGTCATTTCTGCTCCGTTCTCTACCGTCAACAGCATGCTTTTCCTGACAACAAAGCCATCATTCCCTGGTTAAGAGGGCACTAAGGACTTGTTCCCAGACCACCAGTAACTCAAACCAAAACGCGCAAGTAACACACTTAAACCAGCTAGAAAAAAAAAGTGACCTTCATACACAATTGTGTCCTTACACCGATGTTCAGGCCCTAACAAGTAATCTTAACTGACTACACTCATGCCTCTACAACAAAGCAGACAAGCCAAAACTACAAACTCATACGTGCCCAAATAATCATGCTCCTTGTCCCATAGTCACACATCCAATGAGATGCAGAATCCCCCAAACCTTGGACCTAGAATGATCCCTGTCAGTTTGATTTAGATGTAAATTACTTTGCCTTTTTTTTCATGATTTAAAGTTACTGTTGAATCTATGTTGCCGAATGTGACATTTTATAGCTGAGTGCAGCAATAGAAACTCGCCCAAACTAGATTCACAGAAACAGCTCTTTAAATATGTTTGTCTCCTTTTTAATGTATTAACTTACAATTATGTTGTCAATAAATGTAACTGCACTACTTAGTATATTAACATGCTTCACTCCCTATAGTGTAAATGGCTTTCTGGAACTAAGATTCATTTAAACTTAGTAAATGGCAGCAGCAATATTGCCTATTGAACAAAATAAGTTTTTATTTTAAACCTCAATTGTTGACTCAGTTTGATAGTAAGCACTCATCTTGCTTACAAACAACTCCCATTTTTTTTTCTAAACGGAGTCTGTTTTGGGAGAGTTTGTAGGAGCTGTGTGTTTAACTCTCCTTGCTATTCATTATGAATTTTTGGGATAGTGACATCAGTGGGAAATGATTTTTACATTTTACTAGTTTTTTACTAGTTTTTTTCTAATTATTATTAATTTTATTTTATTTTTTAATTTATTTTTACTTATCACACTGTGATTAGAAAGCTGGGCTCCATTGACTTGCATGGTGAATGCAGTACCTGTATTCAACCTGCAAGTGGAGCCAAAGTTCTCTAGATGGTCTGGACCATCTAGCGAACTTTTAAAATTTGTTGGTTCCTGTTACAGGACGGCGGCCATCTTGCTTGATGGCGAAGATCACTGGTAGCTGCGGCTGTGACCGCTCTCCGGAGCGGTCACAGCCCATCGAAAGGTAAGTGTTTGGTGTCGCTGGATGCCTCCTGATCGAGGCATTCCAGCGACACCATTTAAGTTTAGGAGGCGATCGCCGATCGCCTCCTAAACGCTTTTAAAACGGGCATCCGCCGCCATACAAAGTATGGCGGATGTTGACGCCCCGTGGAGGGGCCAGAGATGGCCCCTTCGTTCCGATCGCGGCGTTGCTGAATGCCTCGAGGTCGAGGCATTCAGCAACGTTTTTTGGGTGCAGAAAGCGAAAACAGATCGCTTTCTGCACCCGTTTAAAGACGTGCCGGTCCTGGCACGTCAATTGTCGTAAAGCACATGCTTTTCCGTGTCGTGCCAGGACCGGCAATTGTCGTTAAGGGGTTAAAGCAGGTAGCAACTGTAGTGCCAGAATATATATGTTTGCATAAGTTGATGGCATATAAGAACCATTTGGTGCACCTAGTCTTCCTATTTTTCCTGATGTAAATACTCAGACCTTAATCAGTTCTTGGTCTTGTCTCAGAGGCTAATGTAGTTAGGGAACATAAACACGTATAGGATAGGCATAATGTTTTCCTGAATCTAACGCATCTAATGGGAAATTGTTCCTTTTATCTACCACCCTTTTTTAAAAAATAGAGAAAAAACTCTTGTCCATTAAGATGGTTACTCCATATGGGTGCAATGCAATAACGACAGAGCTCCGAATTGCTCCGAAAAGCAACCACAAGCGCCATCATGCATCAGGTACTGCATACAACCATGCAATATATATATATATATCTATATATATATATATATATATATATATATATATATATATATAGATATATATATATATATATATATATATATATATAGATATATATATTTATTTATATTACATATGGTTTTCTTTTGTGAGCAAGTCCTAGAATTCTATATCTTCACAAAAAGTCCCGCATGGAAAGAGTTAAAATATTGGCATTATAACTGCCCATAGGGTGCCTAGTTTAAAAAATTTAAGATTTGATGGGGTGAATTGTATTGGCCGGCTTCAAATATGGGACGTGGACGCAGACTGACCAGATGTCTAAATGTCAAAAAAAAATACACACCTCACAAAGGTGGCCTTCTACCTCCCAAATAACCCAACAAACCCACGCATGTGGGGTATCACTGTGCTCAGGAGATGCTGCTGAACACATATTGGGGTTTGTTTGACAGGGACATATACTTTATTGCCCCCATAACGTGCAGAAAAAAACAAAACACAAAAACATTGGGTATTTCTAAACTAAGTAGAATCTATTTAGGAGGTGGTTTCATTAGTTTTTGCAGATGAGTAAAAGATTTTTTAACAATCGCCATATTTTATAATTTTTTTTTATATTAAATTAGTGGATATGATAAAAATAATGGTATCTAAAGAAAGCCCTGTTTGTCCTGAAAAATTTTTTTTTTATTTTTTTTTGCACAAAATGAGAAGAAAAGTACAGCAACACTGAGAAATGTTAAGAGCCTTTGTCCCAAAATGTACTACGAGTAATAAACTGTCTTATCATTAAGGGGTTAAATGTCTCTTATCCTTGCCAACGAGTCTTCTACAAATACCTGCTTTCCATCATTGGGAAGATAACTAAGTTTACTTTCAAATAGCATTTAGTCTGTTTCACCTGCTTGAACCCCATTTTACATGCAGTGTAAGACTGTCCCTTCCTTGTTAGCAATGTGATTGAAACTTTACTACGTATTTTTACATGTAAAATAAACCACCAAATATGTATATATGTTCCAACCTCGTGTTCGCAACACCAACACATGTTAGAACTCGATGGGAACATCCTAGCGATACGCGTTGGAACAAGATACCATTTATTTATGACTTTATATTGCGTCTCTAGTATAGAGAGATCATGTATCCTTAGAATGCAATTCTTAATCTGTTTTAGCCATTCATCAGCCGAAATTGAGATATTGAGTTCTCTCTCCCAAGCTGAGATTATTCTCATAATAGGGATATTTCCCTCTTTTAGCCTTATTATCTCAGCACATTTAGAAAAGAGTTTTGTTTGTTGATTTGAGCTAAAGATCAGGGCAAGTTTCTTAATATATACATTTTGTGAAACTAACACATGCTTGTTGATACAGTTTTTTTACTCGTAAATAATTAAATACAGATAATTTTATCAATTTAAATTTAGTTAGAATAGACGAGAAAGAGAGTATCTCTCCGTGTGACATTATATCTGATATGATGTTAACTCCTGCAAGTTGCCAGTGATCTAGTGAGATATTATCAATGAGTTGTTCTAAAATATTAAACTTTAATGTGTCAATTAATTTATCTTTACATCCCAATTTCTTTTTAATATATAGCCATTCTGGTATAATGTTCTCTAGAATCATATTTTTATTTTTGAGTTTTTTTTATTATATTTCTGTCTTTTGAAGACCAGATATATTCATTTAAACTATTTGCCTCACATGCTTTACGTTCTATCTTGTACCATACTTCTTGTTCAGATATTTCGAAGTAGGTTTTAGCAGTATGGTACAGTATACTGATTTTATAGTATTGATTAACCAATGGGAAATTCATGCCTCCTTCTTTGGCACGTAAGCTCATAAGGTTAGCATTGGTCTTGGGGGTTTTCCCCTTCCACACAAAATTTAAGAAGTATGAATTATAGCCAACCAACTACTTGGAAATTTTAAGGGTAGCATGCGAAATAAATAGCACCATCTTGGCATCGAGTAGGAATTTAAAACATTAACTCGACCCCACCAAGATAGCTCAATTTTTCTCCACTCCTTTATGAGTGTATTTGACAATCTTAGCAGACGGAGAAAGTTTATTTCTACTATATTGGTGATTTTCTCAGGAATAATGATCCCTAAATGTTCAAACTCCTGTACTTTTGTAGTTAGGGAATACTGATTAAATAAAATAGCTCTATCTTGGGCGCTGATATTTTTAGTTTGTACAATAGTTTTATCGAAATTAAGTTTATAATTCGAAATTGAGCTATATTTTTCAACTTCCTTTAAAAAATATTTCATTGAAGTAAATGGGTCGGTTAACGTAATTATAACGTCATCTGCATACATCGATATTTTAAATTCTTCTTTATCTATTTTGATGCCTGTTATGTGTTGATTAGAACGTATTTTTATGGCAAACGGTTCTAGAGTTAAAATATAAAGTATTGGAGATAAAGGACAGCCCTGCCTGGTGCCATTTTTTAGGTCAAACCAGGTAGAACAAAGTCCATGTCCAACCACTCGTGCACTAGGGGAAGAATATAAAGATATATTAGACTTATATAACCAGCCCGAAATTCCGAAAGCTTTAAGAGTGGCCCTAAGGAAGCCCCAACTGACCCTATCAAAAGCCTTTTCGGCGTCTAATGAGAGGGTCAGGAGGGAACTTCCATGTTTTTCTACGTAGTCCAATTCATCAATCAGGTGTCTAACGTTGTTGGTAGAGTCTCTAGTTGGGACAAAGCCCACTTGATCTGGATGTATCAGAGTAACTAATATACATTTTAATCTATCTGCCAAGAGTGCTGAAAATAGTTTAATATCTACGTTTATTAGCGAGATGGGACGATAACTTTTTAGTTCTCCTGGGTTCTTGTTTTTTTTTAAGAATTGGAAGGATATTAGCTTGTAGAATTTCTTTTGGGAGTGTACCCGTATTGGCAATTTCCTCAAAGGTCATAATGAGTGGATCTAATATTTCTAATTTCATAGTTTTATAAAATAAGTTGGTAAACCCATCAGGACCTGGAGTTTTAAACTTTTGAAGATTATCGATAATATTACTTAGTTCCTTCTTCTCTAATGGCTTATACATAATTTCCTTTTGTTTTTCAGAGAGTACTGGTAAATTTATTGTTGCCAGGTATTCTTCTATATCAGTATCTTTCACCTCAATTGAGCTACTGTAGAGTTTTTCATAATATGATTTGAAGCCCTCCACTATATCTTCTGGAGAAATTCTCGTACGACCATCTGAGACAATTTTTATTATTTTTTCATTTGCTCTTTTCTTTTTGAGTTGATTACTCAGGATCTTATCTGGTCTGTTGCTTTTATGATAATATGTCGCTCTAAGTTTCTCCATGTAATATCTTGTTCTTTCTAATTCCTTTTGATTAATTATATCTCTAATAGTTTGTACTTGAGTTATAGATTCTAATGTGGGATTTAATTTAGTTTTTGAGGCTAAATTATAATATTTTATATACAGTTCGTTTAATGGCTGCTCCCTATTTATTCGCATTTTTTTCTTTATTTTAATAAAGTGACCTCTTATAGGCACACCATCTAATAGCATATGTTGTTTGATCTATTTTATTTTCTAGAAAAAAAGCTTTAGTCATCTCTGTAATATACTTCCTATTCTCTTCAGAATGCAAGATATAATCGTCCAAACGCCATGTTGTAAATGGCGTTGGCTCCCATCTCTCTTTTAGCTCAAAAATAATATAACTATGATCAGACCAGACATTATCATACATCTTTATATTTTGTAATTGAGTTAGTAAAATATCATCGCCAAAAATCATGTCTATTCTGGAGAAAGTATTATGTACTTTCGAAAAATGGGAATAGTCTCTCATTGTTGGAAATTTCAACCTCCATAAGTCGTATAGGTTCGCTTTTATTATAATTTTACAAAAAGATTTTGACCTTTTTATTAGGTTTTTATTAATCTTTTTCCTACCCGTCTCTTTGTCCATTTTTTCATCTAGGAAGCAATTATAGTCTCCAGCCATAATAAGTGCTCCAGTTTTTATTTTATCTACTTTATCTAGAATTCTTTGAAAATATGATAATGGAGCTGTATTAGGGAGGTAAATATTAACCAAAGTATATTTAATATTATTAAGAGTCCCAACCCAAATAAGATAGCACCCATCTACATCTTGCTCCAAAAAATTCGTTTTGATCTGTATTCTATTAGAAAAAGCAATAGCTACTCCTCTCTTTTTTTTATCTAACATCGAAGCATGAAAAATGGTGGGAAACAATCTACCACCCCATTTGATTTTATCTATAGTCCGCCAGTGAGTTTCTTGAAAAAAGGCCACATCTATTTTGTCTTTACGTAAGCAGGAATAAACTCGATTTTGTTTAGTCTGCGAATTTAGCCCCTGTGTATTTATCGAAATACACTTAATCCCCATTTTAACCCCTTAACGTCCATTGCCGGGTCAGGCACGTCATGCAAAACGGTCACTTAACGACCTATGACGTACCTGACACGTCATGAGACTTAAACAAGCTTAGAAAGTGATCAACGATCACTTTCTAAGCTTAAACGGTGTTGCTGTAATGCCTCGATGTCGAGGCATTCAGCAACACCGAGATCGGCATGATGGGCCATGTCTGGCCCCTCCCCGGGGCGTCAACAGCCGCCATACATTGTATGGCGGCGGACGCCCGTTTTAAAAGCGTTTAGGAGACGATCAACGATCACCTCCTAAACGTCAATGGTGTCGCTGGAATGCCTCGTTCAGGAGGCATCCAGCGACACCAAACACTTACCTCTGGGTGGGCTGTGACCGCTCCGGAGAGCGGTCACAGCCGCAGCTGCACGTTGTCTTCGCCATCCGCAAGATGGCGGCGGCCCGGGAAAAAGAATTATAAAGTTTTAAAAGTTGGCTAGACGGTCTCCAGACCCTCTAGTGAACTCTGGCTCCACTTGCAGGTTGAATACAGGTACTGCATTCAACCATACAAGTCAATGGAGCCCAGCTTTCTAATCACTATGTGATTAGGAAAATATTAAAAAAAAAAAAAAAAATATTAAAAAAAAGAAAAAGCTTAAAAAAAACATGGTAACATTTAAAAATTATTATGCTTTAGAGGAACTATCCAGTTCCAGCAAAATGTAAAAAAAAAGTCCAAAAAGAGTAAAATAAATAAAATAAAAAAATAAAGTTTATTATTATGAGCAAGTGCTAAAATTAGCACTGACATGGAAAAATTTAAATAAAAGCATTTCAAATACCCAAGGGGTGTCTAATTTAAAAAAATGAATGGTTTGATGGGGTAAATTGGAGTGGCCGGGCTCAAAGATAGGGCATAGGCACAGACTGACCGAAATGGGGGGAAAAAAAAAGCGCACTTACAAAATGTGGCATTTTAACCCCAAACACCAGACAAACCCATACATGTGGGGTATGACTGAACTCGGGAGATGTTCCTGAATACATATTAGGGTGTTGTTTGATAGTGACGTATACCTGGAGCTATAAATTTATACCCAAAGTATAATTTGTGTGAAAAAAATACAAAACAAAATACTACCACAAAGTGTGGCAAAGGCTGGTGGTAGAATCTGATGCATGGAAAGGGTTAAATACTACCATTTTAAGTACCTTGGGGTGTCTAGTTTTCAAAAATATATGGTTTTATGAGGTAAATTGTAGTGGCCAGGCTCAAAGATAGGGCATAGGCACAGACTGACCAAAATAGGGGAAAAAAAGCGCACTTCCCAAATGTGGCCTTTTAACCCCAAACAGCAGTCAAACCCATGCATGGGTGGTATCACTGTACTCGAGAGATGTTGTTGAACACATATTAGGGTGTTGTTTGATAGTGACGTATACCTGGAGCTATAAATGTATACCCAAAGTACAATTTGTGTAAAAAAAAATACCAAAAAAATACTAACACAAAGTGTGGCAAAGGCTGGTGGTAGAATCTCATGCATGGAAAGGGTTAAAATACTAGCATTTGAAATACCTCGGGGTGTCTAGTTTTCAAAAATATATGGTTTGATGGGGTAAATTGAATTAGCCGGCTTCAAAGATGGTCCTATTAGGACATGGGGGCAGAATGACCAGATGTAAAAGTTCCAAGTTAAAAAATGTGCACTTCCTAAATGTGGCGTTTTACCTCCCAAACAACCCAACAAACCCATGCATGAGGGGTATGACTGTACTCGGGAGATGTTGCTGAACACATATTGGGGTGTTGTTTGAAAGTTATGTATACCAGGAGCTGTATATCCATACCTGAAGAGCAATTTTAGCGATAAAAAAACACAAAATAAATTACTACCACAAAGTTTGACAAAGGCTGATGGTAGAATTAGTGCATGGAAAGAGTTAAAATTGTAGCATTTGGAATACCTTGGGGTGTCTAGTTTTCAAAAATATATGACTTGATGGGGTAAAATGCATTGGCCGGCTTCAAAGATACCCGAAATGGTACATGGGGGGAAGAATTACCAGATTTGGAAAAAATGGTTTTGAAATAGCAAAATGCTACTTGTACTTAATGCTCCATAACGTGCAGAAAAAAGCAAAAAAACATAAAAACATTGGGTATTTCTAAACTCAGGACAAATAGTAGAATATATTTAGTAGGTTTTTTCATTAGCTTTTTTGGATGAGTAAAAGATTTTTGGGGTAAAAGTCAGAAAATGTGTTTTTTTTTTACATTTTTCATCATATTTTATTATTTTTTTATGGGAAATTAGATAATATGATTAAAACAATGGTATCTGAAGAAAGCCCTTCTTGTGCTGAAAAAAACAACATATAATTTGTGTGGGTTCACTAAATGAGTGAAGAGAAAATTACATCTAAACACGAACACCGCAAAAGTGTTAAAACAGCCTCGGTCCCAATGGTACAAAAGGTAAAACACAGCCTGGTCCTTAAGGGGTTAATAGGGGATCTTGATTTTCATCTTCTAAGGGGATCACCATTCGCCCGAAAATCTTATCAATTAGTCCTATCTCACCCCACATCTCCCCTGCTCCATCTCAAAAAAAAAACCATATAAATACATATACATATTGAAACATATAAAGGGACTAATTAATATTACAAAAAATTATACCTAAACAAAAATAAACTAAACATATGCATCGAAGAAAAAAACTTGTTTATCTCGATACATGCTTAGGTTCTTATTGAACCCAAAGGAGGAGAACGTATGAGTTTCCTAGATGGCATAAGGAGCTCGGAGACACATCGGTATATATCATAACAAAATTAAAAAAAATAAATAAAAAAAAAAGGAAAAAAGAACTAGTTATGGATTGCACTCGTATAATCAATTCAGTTTACCATTCAAATTTAAGTATAAAGCATATTGTATCAACCGCAATATAGATTGATCACGCACCTCCTTATTTATGATATTACAAGATTTTAAAGGAAATTTTGATATATTGCTCCAGAGTTTAACAGTTTTTACTAGGTAAAAAAAAAAAAAAAAAAAAGAAAAGAAAAGAAATAAAAATAAATTTAGGAAATTCTTAATAATAAAGAAATAAATAAAGTGCAAGTGCTGTAGTGCAATCATATATAAATTTCATTTCTAATTTAAACCTTAAAGCTTAATTTGTTGTCCGTATATTATGTGAAAAAATGTTTTTAACCAAAAGAAGAGAGTGATTGAAATCTTACTATAGATATTGAAAAGAATTTAAGAATAAGAGAGTAATATAAAGTGCAAGTGATATAGTACCATTCATATAAAGAATTTCATTCCTAATTTAAACCATGAAAAATAGCTTATTATCCATAGAATATATGCAATTTTCTTTATCCGAAAAGCTTAAAGTGCAAAATTGTGCACTGTGGTAATGTGAATAATTCATTTCTAAATTTGGAGCCACTTTAATTATAATTCCAATAAGAAAAAGTATATATATGGTTATCGTGCATACAAAATTTTATGATTATCTTCTTAGAATAAAAAAAAAAGGAAAAAAAAAAGAGGGCACTATTTTTTAAAAAAGCTTAGTGATAAGAAGATAATATATAGTGCATATGTTGTAGAACAGTCATATAAAAATTTCATTACTAATTCAAACCGTGAAGCTTAATTTATTCTCCCTAAAATATGTAGAGAGTTTATTATCCAAAAAGGAAAAGGGACTGAAGCCTTATTATAGATATTGGAAAAAGATTTAAGAATAAAAAGATTTTTTAAAGTGCAAGTAATATAGTACCAACCCTATAAAAATTAGACCACAGAACATAGATTATTATCCATAGAGTATATACAAATTTCTTTGTCCAAAAAGCTTAAATAGTTATACAATATATTAATGTGAGGATTTCATTTTGAGTTTGGAGCAACTTTAGTTACCAAGCCATTTAACAAAAAATTCTTATACATTGCCATGCAAGCGTAGATTTATAGTTGACTTCTTAATCAAATAAAAAAAAAAAAAATTCAAATTTTGTTCTGTTTTATCCATTCATTTAATGTATTTGAGTTCATAAATGTCTCAGTAGAGCCATTCCGGAATATTTTTATAGCCCTCGGAAGGATCCATATATATTTAATGTTCTTTTCCCATAAGTATTTTAAGTCAT
This sequence comes from Spea bombifrons, assembly GCF_027358695.1. Classification (NCBI taxonomy): domain Eukaryota; kingdom Metazoa; phylum Chordata; class Amphibia; order Anura; family Pelobatidae; genus Spea; species Spea bombifrons. The sequence goes on along the minus strand of NC_071096.1, from coordinate 17,404,039 downwards.
GAAGAAAGGTTCGTCTCCATCTCCTAGTTGCTGGAGATAAATCGGGATAGATTTGAATTTCAGAGAACTTTTCATTCATTGAGGTATTCTGTCTTCGTGATTTTAATATATTTTCCTTCCAATAGGCGGAAATGAAACCAACAATAACGTCTCTAGGAATATTATCTGCCAGCTCTTTAGGCTTCCTCACTCGGTAACATCTTTCTATTAGATTGGGAGGCAGCTCTTCTGCTATGTTCATATCTTTAATCAACTCTAATATAAATAGTTGCAGTTTATCTGTTGCATAAGATTCAGAGATATTCCTGAAACGTAGATTTGATTTTCGAAAACGATCTTCCAGTTCTGTAATCTTAATTTGTAAACCTTCAGATTTATTTTCTAGAGACATAATCAAATCTGAGGTTGTATTCTGTTGTTTCTCAAGTAGTTCATATTTAGCTTCCACATTTGTAGTTTTTGTAGATAAATTAGCAATTTCCAACCTAATATCAGTAGAGCTAGTCGAAATTTCTTGTTTTATATTCTTTAGTAACTCATCTAGAGCATCCTTTAATGTATCTTGTGTAATTGTAGTAGGAATAGGGCTAGAGAGAGTATCCTCCATAGAAGCCATTGAATCCGCCTGAGAAAAATCCAGACAGTCTTTTGTTTGTCTTGGTGAAAAAAAGGCCGTAGCTCCTTTATTCAGTTTAGAGTCTCTTTGGCCTTTTTCTTTACTTTTTATTATCTGCTGTTTAGGAGGCATTTTAAATATTTATGTTTGAATTGATAGCACTATGTGGAACTGACAAGCCCGTAGCGATATTGTAAAGGAAGATACAGTGGGATATCTCTATGTTGTCTATATAAGCTGGATACATACAAAACACAGCAAAAAAAAAAAAAAAAAAAGGATTCTGTTGCTTTTCTTTAGACAATGAGATTGGAAGATCAGCATAGTGGGGTAAATACTTCTAATATTGAAGGAAAGTATAGGCCGTAAATTAAAGGCAATTAGGCCCAGATAACATTTTATATTCAGTTTTCCTCAGTAATTTCCGCTTCTTTTCTTTATAAAGTAAAAAAAAAAAAAAATAAAATAAGTTGTGTTAGGGGCAACCGAATATGATTAGTGAACTGGAGACGCAAAGACCAAGAGAGGGTCTATTCGGTCTGAGGTGTGCCATGACCGACGTACCAGGTAGGCCTATAGAGGGCCCCCTGTAAAAGAGATGAAAGAAAGGATAGAGGAGAAAAAGAGGAAATAAAAGGAAGTAAATGAATAGCGAGGGGGGGTAAGGGTGGGCAACGTCAGACGCTGAAACGTAATTTAGAGCAGGAGAGGCGATGGTTAAGTACCCATAGCCCCTCCCACAACTACAGGCTAATTTACATTAGCCTTAACATTTGTGTTAGGGGCAACCGAATATGATTAGTGAACTGGAGACGCAAAGACCAAGAGAGGGTCTATTCGGTCTGAGGTGTGCCATGACCGACGTACCAGGTAGGCCTATAGAGGGCAAAAGAAGAAGACACAAAGTTAGAAAATCATAACTTTATTGCTAAACAAAACATAACATGAAAACCATAACAAGCTTATAGAACTAGAGACGCGAAGGCATAACGCATCTCTGCCGTAGGTTGAGGAATATACAGAGAGAAACATGAGGAGTTCCACCTGCCTAGCTTTTTAATCACATGGGCTGGCACCTTGTTCTTAGATGCTGCTGAGGCTGCCCCGATTCGAAAAGAGTGCCCCGAATATGCAAGCGGATTGAGGCCCACCCTTGCCAGTAGTAACCTCACATATCTGACAAATGTAACAGATGACAATGGCTCCCTGGGAAAGGGCAAAAGAGGACTGTTACCCGGTTTCCCAGACAAAAACACCAAAAGGGCACCCAGGACTGCAACTGGGCACCAAGCAGAATTTGTTGGAAAGAACGTGATTTGAGTACTCGGCCCGGACTGATTGGTTTTTGTATGCCCGAGGGATAGAACAAAATAATCAGCAACCGGACGCAAATCCGAGACCTTCAGAAACGATGTCGCATAAGGTGTTGTGGCCAGTTCCCCAGGGCGCATAAAACCATAAAAAGCTAGAAACATGGCGGCTTTCAGCACAACACAAGTGGCTGGAGAAAATGGGTGTGAATCTAGACAGTTTATCAAAGCTTTGAAAACTTCCCCATCAATCGGCAAACGACTGGGGGTTTTAACTGGCTTGGTTTTGTTCAGACCTCTCAGTAATGTCTTGACCGGGTGTGAAGCAATCAGTGAGGGATTGTTCGGAAAGATTAAAGAAATGTGATGCTGTACTCCTGTTAAATAAAGCTTAATTGAACCATATGAGAGGTTTAAGCTCGAATGACAGTATGCTGCAAAGGCCAGGAGGGTGGCAACTGAATATGTGTCCATGGGGGCCGATGCTGCCACAAATCTGCAAAATAGGGACCAAGCTCTATCGTATGCCTTTCTGGTATTTTTTTTTTTTTTTTTTTTTGACAATGCTCTTGAGATAATCTGGCGAGCTGTGTTCAGATGCATCTCTATACTAGAACGAGTTCGTCGAAAAGCGGCGCAGACGTCGGTGCTGCTGCCGCTGAGGGTAGGACCTCGAAAAACCTCTGGAAATTGAAACGAGATAATGCGTCAGCTGCTATATTCTGGTCTCCCGGTACATGTGAACATTTAATAAAAAATTTATGATATAATGATAGCCACGTGAGTTTACGCATTAATCCCATAATGTGAGATGATGACGACCTGCCCTTATTTACGATCTCCACTGTGGCCATGTTATCAGTAAAAAAGGTGACTGTATCACCTGTCCACCTGTTGCCCCATACTGTCGCTGCAACCACAATAGGATAAATTTCGAATAGGGCCGAGGTATTGTGAAAGCGGGGAATCTCCAGCATCTGTGACGGCCACCTTTCTGCTAACCACAGATCCTGGAAAATAGCCGAAAACCCAAGGGATGGTGTAGCATCCGTAAAAACCATAGGGGAAGACAGACTGGGTCGGGAAATAAACATGGAACGTCCGTTCCATGTCTTCAGAAACCTGGCCCACATACGCAAGTCAGACCTAGCGGACTGATCTATGACCACTGCCTCCTCGGACGCATGGGACTCCGACAGCAGAGACAGGAGATGGGAAATGAAAGACCTGCCTTGGGGAATAATTCGCATTGCAAAATTAAGATGGCCTAGAAGGGATTGCAATTGCAGTTTGGAACAGGTTTCAGATCTCATGAAACTCTGGATTATATCCTGAATTCTCTGAAGTTTTATGATAGGCAGACTGGCCTCCATCTTATTGGAATCTAGCACTATCCCCAGGAATTCCAAAGTGGTAACCGGACCTGCCGATTTATGTTGGGCTACCGGGACGTGGAGTTCATCAAACAATTCTAATAGCTTCCGTAGACTGCACGGGGAAGCGTTGGGGGCCTCCACCAACAAGAAATCATCTAAGTAGTGGATCACTACCGGGCACCGGGAAACATTCAGGAGGAGCCAAGTCAACGTCTCAGCTAAGGTGTCAAAAAGCTTAGGGCTACTTCTGGAACCAAAAACTAATCTGGTAGCAAAATAGTAAACCCCCCTCCATTTAATCCCATGAAGATGCCACAAATCAGGATGAATCGGTAATAGTTTGAAAGCATCCGTAATATCCGCCTTGGATAACCAAGCGCCCTTCCCTGCGTGGACTATGGCCTGAATGGCGTTGTCGACGGAGGCGTATTTTAACGAGAACTCCTCAGCCGGAATGAGGGAATTAATGCTAGGGCACGCCGAGGAATAAGGGGCAGACAAATCCATAATGAGTCTCTTTTTATTGGAGAACTTGCTAATCGCAATACCCAGAGGGCTAACCCTCCAAACCGGAAAGGGAGGGGAATGAAAGGGGCCTATGATGAAACCTTTTGCTAGTTCTTGGGATAGTAGTAGATCCACCGCATCCGGGTCCGATAAGGCTGACCTGAGGTTCGGGCATTCCCAAGACTCCTGGGGCATGGCTACTACACCCGTATGAAAACCAAAAGCCAAACCTTGGACCAGAAAATTTACCAAATCTGGGGAGGGGTGGACCTGTAACTTACCCAAAAGGCCCTCTACATTAATCGGGGATAGTCATTGCTTAGGGAACAAGGTCCCCGGACACATGGTCTGGGGGTGGGCCCTATGACATTTAATGCATATGTGGAGAAGCTTGCACTGACTAAAATGGCAACCGTTAGCATTGAAATTGTTGCAGATCTGTGATCTGCCTAGAAATGAGATCGGTCTACCAAACTTATCATGGGGTTTGGCAAGTAGTTGACTAGGACGAAAGGGGGCGGACAAAGCAGCCGAGCTGGTGGAAGGGGGGTTGTCAATAACCGGACAAAGGTTAGCTGCATGTGCTGTGGACTGGCAATGCTGACACGCCGGAGTTTTGAGGCCTGCGAAATGCCTACAAAACAATTCCGTGTCTACTCTACTCCAGTCAGTCGCATAGTTAAATTGGGCAAGAGCTGCAGCTGCTTTGGCGGAAAATGACCTGTGGTAATCGTAAAACGCACTACCCCCATACTTATAGCCCAATTCTACCACTTTATATAAATATTGATCCAGCTCCTCCCTTCTGGACGGGAAGGCTGAACACAGGACATCCCTATACATGCTAAAGGCCAGGACAAATTCTGGGATAGATAACTTTTTGGCCAGCCTGGGGTCTTTTGCTTTTAGCACCACAGAAATGTCGCCACAGGAGAAGGCTTTATTTTCCGCCAGGTCATGGGAACTTAGGAGAAGGGAGACCAGGTTAACGTCTTTCCCTTCCAGGATATCCTTCCTCAGATTACCCTGGATAAAGTGAGCAGGGGAAATTGTAGGAGAAATGCCCGATGACATACCTGACCCTGCGGGCCCCGCGAGGGGTGGTCCCGGGCTAGGCAGGACCTGAACGGGGGGAAGGAGGTGCGGGATGGTAGCCGCCGGCTGGTTTTCTAGATTGGTTAGTCTCTCATGTAATGACGAGACCGATGCTACCAGTGAGGTAAGCATATCTCTCATTTGGGCCAGGTCCACGGAAGTGGACTGTCGCGGACTGGACCTAGTAGCAGGAGACTGGGGAGATGGAAATAGTAAGCGGAAAAGTTCCGCTTTCCTAGCGGAGGCCGAAAACGGAATGCCTCTCCTAGTTAATTCGGCCGTTAATCTTGGAATTGTCCATGCCCGGAGCGAAGGGGGGGTGGCGACGTCTGACCCTGGCGCAGGTGAGCAAGGCATGGAGGGCCTGTCCTCTTGGTCGGATTGGAACGACATACTAAGAACATAAGGAGAAGGAGCCTTATTAGAACCCCTACACCTAAGCACCTAACTAACTAACCACTAGCTAAACGAGCTCTGCGCTAGAGCGGGATGAAACGTAGGGGGCAGCCTAGCTAACTACCAGTGAGGCACGGATTACTAGCTCGAGTGACGTAACCTCCAAGCGAGGAGGGGAAATTGCCTCGGGGTGGGAGGGGTGGGCCAATAGCTAACGTACATGAGGCAGGCTGCCTAACCGATGTCGAAACGAAACTCTCTAATGCCTCCTAACTACCTTGCTGAAACATACTACCCCGGATAGGGTCCTCAAACCAGTTACCTTATCCTATGAATTCGCCGGGGAGTCCAAGCTTCGATAACCGAAAAAACTGGCCTGAGATTGGGAAATGTCTAGGCCACCGAACTTAACGTCGAACGAACTTGAGCACCTACAGCAGGTAAAATGCATAAACACGACCACATGACTGCGTGAACACGGTCTAAATATAACATGTTACCAGCGTATAACCATACGTTACCCTGGCCTGAACCCTCCAGAAACATAACCTGCTGTATACAGAAACAAACATAGTGAGAACACACCCAATAACACAATGACAAGCTGGGACATAGCGAGCAGTACAAAAAACCCCCCGCAGGATCATCTGAAGTAGCCCACTCGCCTGCCTAAGCCCAAGTACCCTCTGGACAGTGATACAATGAATTAACCCTAAAACCACCAGAAAAGCGCTCCATGCCGTGAGACCATGAATCAGACTGATTAAAAGCAGCAAGAGGGAGCTATCACAATAGAATTGGACTCACAACAAAACGCCGAAGTGAGGGTCCAGATAGGAGAACCGAAAGGAACACGTATTCGCAGGTGAGGTAAGTACCGTATGTCGAGTAGGAGGTTTAAATCCCTCCCTGTTGTTAGGAAGAAAAGAGGGGGTTAACACGTAGTTCTGTATGCAGATCGCGTAAACCGAGTAGTAAGTCCCTAAAATGCGAATGCGATATTGATAACCGGTATATTTCCCAGTTATAAGTATGCAGGAAAGAACGACATCCAAAAGAGTATTCCACATCCCCAAAATTATATTACGAAGGTGAGTGTAATGATACTGCGATTGAAAAGATGTAAAATCACAACCGAAACTGAATACAACAAAAGGAACTCCCAGTAAAAGGTACTGCTTAATTTGTAGAGAGAACTGATTATACCTTACAAACAGTACCAGATTAAATTGAAAAACCACCAGTAGATGGCGGTGTGTGACCGTAATATGCAATAGACCAGACTCGTAGTGTAAGTTGGTAATGGAAAAAATAGCAATATTAGTTTGACAATCGGTCAGCAGAGGGCAGTAACGAAGAGAAGAAGACGATAGAAACATACGACCTGAACCGAAGGAGGGCTTCTGATGATAACAGGAACGACGGAACCTGCTAGGACTGACAGCTTCCTAACCGCCTGGCAGAATTACCGCCGGATTGCTGCGAGGAACCGCCGCCGGGACTGAAGCGCTGCCGGGAATGAAACGCCGCCGGGAACGAAACGTCGCCGGGAACGAAACGCCGCCGGGAACGCAACCGCCGCCGAGACAAAACCGCCGCTGGGAGAAAAACCGCCGCTGGGAGAAAACCGCCGCTGGGAGAAAAACCGCCGCTGGGAGAAACCGAAGTGCCGCGATGCACGTGAGAATCACCTTCCGTACAGCGTCCACAACGTCAGACGCTGAAACGTAATTTAGAGCAGGAGAGGCGATGGTTAAGTACCCATAGCCCCTCCCACAACTACAGGCTAATTTACATTAGCCTTAACATTTGTCAGCCAAAAAGAGTAAATAGTTCTTATGTTTAAAGAAGGTAAAACGTATAAATTGTATAGCTTTAGGCCCACATAAGTTTTTCTTATCAGTTTCATCAACACAGAAGATATATTCATATATAACGGTAGAAGTATAGAGTATAGATTTGAAGGCACTTATCTGCCACAATTCTGTGTCAGCCAGACGTCACAGCCAGAAGTATGGAAAAAATAAACGTATGAAGTGTTTATGCCTTCTCTTCTTTGATGTCGGCTCTTTAATGAAAATGTGTCGGCCCAGCCAAGTTGAAACTCGGCTGACGCACGGCTTGAACGGCTAGAACGCGTCACACCGCCACAGCAATCATAGCAGTCTCGGCCGCCATAGCATCCCCGGGGACAAACAAATATTTGACGCAGAGCGACAGTGGTAGGACGTCTCCCTCACCCACTCAGCAGCTCAATGTCTCGCACGGCTACTTTCCACCTCCGCTTCAGCTACCGGACATACCGGCAGTTCCTTCTTCTCCGTATCACGGGGGATGCAAAAGGGGCACCTAGGAGCTCTGAGCGCCCAGCCGTTTTTATTTGGGTGTCTTTGTTTAGCTCCCGCTCCGGCCGACTCCGCAGCTCCTATTTCGCGTCACACGCCGCGTAGAAGCCCGTCGTCCTCCTCCGTCTATGTTTAGCTCCCGCTCCCGCCCGACCGACTCCGCAAGCTCCTATTTCGCGGCACACGCCGCGTGGAAGTCCATCGTCCTCCTCCTACTGGTGCGTGCTACGTCACGTCCAAGCGTGCGTCACGCCCCTCATTTCACGCCAAGGGAAGAGTCCTTAAATGTGACACACATTCTACCAAATTACTTGAGTGTTTCTCTTGAAAAATAGTAATAGGTATTTCATTACATTATTTGGAAAGAATGCCCTTTAAGATATAATAAACTAAGCTTACTAGCACCTTCAAAGTTGTAAAAATTGATCTTATTGTGGTAGCATGTAATGGATGGACCAATTTCAGCCAGATTGCATAGAAACGTATTGTGTTGGCAGATTAGAAGCATTCGGCCCATCCAGTCTGCCCAATTTTTGAATCTTTTATCTACAATAGCCTATACCTATCCTATTCATCCTTAAACTCATTCATTGTATTAACTCTATCACTACTGCTGAAACCTTTACCTCTCTAGCTTAAGACTACATCCTCCTTGTTGTAGTATTTTTTTCTCCTTCTTTAAATAAACCTTCTTGTATCATGTTGATTCCGTTTATGTATTTAAATATTTTATATTCCACCTATCTCGTCTCCCCCTTCCCTCAAGCTATATATATAGATATATATATAGATAAATTATGATCCTTTAACCTTTCCTTGTAAGTTTTTATATCCTGCAGTTCATGAGCCAGTTTTGTAGCCCTTCTTTGAACTCTTGTGGATACAGTCTGTGTACTGTGTACAATACTCCAAGTCTATACAATGGCATGAGCGTTTTTATGCCCTAGGTGCATTATCTTGCGCTTAATCTACATTAGACATCAGTTACCACAGCTCTAACTGTTTTCCCAGTTTACCAAAATAATTTGCCATTTGGCTTATCCCTCCAGGAACATTAGCCCTGTTACCATCAAGATTTAAAAAAAAATATAATGGAAGTGAGTTGCAGTCAAAAAGAGATCACCCTTGATGAAGACCAGTTTGGCTATAACGTTGAATTTCCACTTTCCTGTCACTCTCATGTTTACCTATATATCCATGTAAATGCTTTATACACTTTTACTTGTTTTTTGGTAATAAACATATTGTTTTTTTTGTATTATGCAATTGTGTTAAGCATTTTTTTTTTTGAGTACTACTCACTTCTATTAGATTTTTCTATTTTAACCTGTTGGGCACTTTTCTTTTGCAATTCTTTGCATTTTTGTGTGCCACTTTGATTATATTTTAACCTTTTGCAATATCACAGATCCCTGGGGTACCTGACTTGTAACAAGACTCCATTGACATCAACCCTCTGTCTGTCACTCGGCCATTGCCAAATCTGTTCAACAATATTGGGATCCAAACTCAGACTGCAGTTTATTAAGTCTTTGCAACAGTGTCAGACTGTTTTGAAATCTAGATAAATAATGTCTACAGCACCCCCTTGATCAATTACTTTAGGCACCCAATCAAAAAAAGAAAAATCAATAAGATTAGTTTGGTATAATCTTCCCGAAGTAAACCCATGTTTCTGATCTTGAAACCCATGTGACTAGATGTTCAACAATTTTATCCTTTAACGTAGTTTCCATTAATTTCCCCACTACTGATGTAAGACTTACTGGCCTATAGTTGCCTGACTCCTCTCTACTACCTTTCTTGTGTATGGGCACAACATTCTCCAGATTCCAATCTTCTGGGACCGCTCCCATTAAGAATAATTGGTAAAATAAATCTGTTTGCAAGTACACCAATGAGCTATTTTAATAGCTTTAGGTGTATACCATCAGGTCCCATCGACTTATTTCTCTTTACCTTAGACACCGGAAGTATAACATCTTAATCTATGAACTCAACTATATGAAGTAATTTCAGTCTTTTTTTCCTAACCAAGCTCCCTTTCCTATATTTTCATCTGTAAAAAATACTATGTAAGAAATATTCATATTGCGATGGGTTCACACCTTTCCTCCCATGTAATGTTTTAAGAAGAGGTTATTCTCCACCCCTAAGTAATAAATTACTAAATCTCAATTTTAAACATGTGGATAGGTCTCACATTCAATAAATTAAATTGTGAGCACAATTATAAGAAAGGACTGAGAATTCAATTATAAGAAAGGACTGAAAATTCAATTATAGTTATTTATTAAAGATCAAAAAAATTACATCCAAAATCAACCCCTATGGACGTACCAGTATGTCCTGCCGCTACACGGGAGATCAGGCTGGCTTTCTGCATTCCATTCCGGGTCGCATCACTGCTGACATCAGACCCTGCCGGGATATCCAAACGTTCCGATGAGGCACAGACACTGATCGGTTCAGGGAGGAAAGTGAGAAACCATCGACAAAAAAAAAGCAGTGATTTAAAAAAAATCACTAAAATAATAATAATAAAAAAAGTGAGCTAAATGAGATGTCATTGTGACATCACTGGCATTAATAACATGTTCAAGAGGTCCGTAAGAGGACCTCTAACCATGCTGCACCGAAAAAAAACTTACATCCCATTGCCCTAACACAACATCTAAACAGTATAACCCTCCTGGCCCCGTTCACAACCCGTTAAGCCATAAGTATAAAAAATACTACCCTATAGGGTACTATATGTAAGGGATGGATATGGCCCTCTAGAAGAAAAAAAATAAATAAGGATGTGGGGTATCGCCGTAATCAGATGCAGCTTAACAATTTTAGCCGGGTTTCTCTGCCGTAACACATACCGTATTTTCCGGCGTATAAGACGACCCCCAACTTTTCCAGTTAAAATATAGAGTTTGGGCTATACTCGCCGTATAAGACTACCCCTCTACCCAGTACCTTACCGGTGATTGGCTGGTTGTTGTATACAAAGCCTGCTTGGATTGGGTGGGTCAGCTCTCCCTAACATATGCCTGTCCACACACACATGTATAGACATACACTGCCCTCACACACCCCTTCTTTTACACGCATATACACATACACACAAACATATACATACACACACTGCCCTTACACACACACACACACACATATACATATATATATATATATATATATATATATATATATATATACACACACACCAGCTTACACACACAAATACCTACACTGCTCTTACACACACCTGACCATACACATACACTGACCATCTCACACCAACATATAGACACATACACTGCCCCTCTCTCCCCATCTCTTACCTTTCTCATCTTCTGTCTTCCATCCAGTTGTGGGAGCATGAGGTCTGTAATTTCAGACCTCTGCTTTACTGCTCCCTCATCACTACGCGCTGGCAATTGATGCCGAGCGCCGGGACAGCGTGTAGATGTCTTCGCGATTCGCAGACCTTCCCCGACTGTCAGAGAGAATTCCCCGCACCGGTGGAACTCTGATCCCTTACAGCCGGGGAAGATCTGCGCGATGGACGCAGACAACCCCCGCTGCTAGCCACACCTCCTTCCAGCTGCAGCGTAAGTTGTCTACGCGAATTGCATAGACATCTACACGCTGCCCCGGCTACACACCGGGGACTCAGAAGCACCGGTAAGTGGGGTGGGGGTAGGGGGACAGGAGGATCCAGGTCCCCTGCAGCTGCAGGGGATCTGGATCTTAGTTGTCTCATAGTCAGACCTATTTGAGGTCTGATTATAAGATGACCCCGATTATAAGACGAGGGGTATTTTTCAGAGCATTTGCTCTGAAAAAACCTTGTCTTATAATCGAGCAAATACGGTGTGTATGTATGTATGTATGTATGTATGTATGTATATAGATATATACATATATATATATATATATATATATATATATATATATATATATATATATATATTAGTATCATAACTAGACCTGCGTATCGCTACCTCAAAAAATGGTTGCTAACGGTCAAAGAATCAGGAGAGGAAAATTACCACCAAGGCCAGGCTCTGTTACATCTTAACAACCCAACAAAAACATACACTAGAGAACTCCAAAAATTATGCAAAAAAGCCTTTGAACAACAAATTTTGACTAAACAGGAATATGAATATCTCATTAATACAGAAAACCGTATACCCGTTTTTTTACTGTATTCCAAAGATTCATAAAAATCCAACCAATCCACCAGGTAGACCTATTATTTCAGGAATATAATCAATAACTTCTCATTTATCAGAATACATTGACATCATACTACAACCATATGTAAAACAAATGCCATCATACATCAAAGATACAACACAAATAATCAAAACAATAGAAACCATACAATGGCAACCCAATTGGTGTCTAGCAACTTTAGATGTTAGTTCACACTTTACGTCTATTAACCATGAACAGGGAATACAAGCAATAGATCACTGCCTATCCAAAAGCAACATCCCTCAGGAACATATCACATTCATACTAGAAGGCATACGTTATATTCTCACTCACAATTTTTTCTGCTTTAATGACCAATTCTACCTCCAGATTCTCGGAACCGCGATGGGGACCAGGTTCGCGCCTAGTTTCGCTAACCTTTTTATGGCCTTTTGGGAGGAACAGACCATATCCCCCCACCTGGGCGCAAACCTGGTCCTCTGGAAAAGATATATCGATGATATTATTATCATTTGGAAAGACACAACACAATCACTGCAAACTTTCACAGATCAAATCAATCATAATACCTATAACCTCCAGTTTACCCCCAATATTAGCACAGAACAAATCGAATTTCTAACCAAGAAGCCCAGTCTCTAACCAAACAATTTCAACAAAAACATTACCCCAAACAACTACTCGGACACTCTTACAATAAAGCTAAACAACAAAACCGAGAAACCTTTTTCATAGACAAACCACAACAACAAACAAAAGAAAATATAGAACAAACAGCCAAATTAGCCCTACCCTTCAACACCGCACACCGCCAAATCAAGAAAATAATAAATAAACATTGGCACCTACTACAAACCGACAAAACAATAGGTCCATCACTTCCTTCACAAGCTCCCATTGTTTTCACAAAAGCTCCTAACTTAGGTTTGAAGATCGCTCCCACAACCAAACTCGCTAAAGACACACAATATAACAAACACCAATCATCTATTTCGGGATCCAAGGGTTTCCATAGATGCACACAATGTAACAACTGTAAAATCACAACATTTCCTAAAAAAACAGAAACTACAGTATCCTATTTCAACAACACAGAGTACACTATCAGAGAATTGCCGTATTTGCTCGAATATAGGCCGCACTTTTTTCCCCCACTTTAAGTCTTTAAAGTGGGGGAGCGCGGCCTATATTCGGGGTCTAGCTCCCCGCGCCCGGGCAGCGGGGTTAGGATCCACATCCCCCGCAGCGGTGCAGGGGACCTGTATCCTACTCTCGGATGTGCTCAGACAGCCTCCCCTGCCAGCACTTTCCACGGGGGGGGTGAGAAGACTCCCGGGTGTCTTGCGGGGCCGGCGGGGGACATCTACGCAATACGCGTATACAACTTCCGGTGCCGGAACTCGGATGTGCCGGCACCGGAAGTTGTATACGCGTATTGCGTAGATGTCCCCCGCCGGCCCCGCAAGACACCCGGGAGTCTTCTCTGGTAAGTCTTGGGGGCAGAGGTAAAACGCATCGTGCGGACGGTCAGACAACCTCCCGTGCCGGCACCCGTGGTGCTTTTTTAAAGAAAAAAACTTTTTCTTTAAAAAAGCACCAAACTTTTAGGGTGCGGCCTATACCCGAGCCAATACGGTACTTACCTGTAATAGCAAAAACATTATATATATCATTCAATGCCCATGTGGCAAACAATACGTAGGACGTACATGAAGAACCCTAAAAAAACGTATAGCTGAACATTTTTACAACATCAAAAGAGGTTTTGAAAAACACACTTTATCAGCACACTATAAAGAACATCATAATTGTCACATTAGAGGTACCACATATGCAGCTCTCCAGACAATACATCCAGATTGGAGAGGAGGCAATTTCATTGCCAAAATGTCAAGAGCTGAATCTAAATTCATTTTCCAGATGAACACAATAGCCCCAAAGGGACTCAATGCAGAACTTGAAATTTTTGGCTTCATGTGATGAGGGACAGGCCCCCACATTGTTGCACAGTGAATCATGAGCCAGGCTGATTACCCAGCGCCTTGACTCCCCCTGCACGAGGGCCTACCCTCTCCTACAAATGTTTTTCCCCCTTTTTTATGTATATTTAATTTTCATTTATGCCTTTTATTATCATTATTATTATTATTGTTATATTAATATTCATGATCTCCATTTTGATATATATCCTATATATTTTTTATTTGTATTTTTATTTAGTTATATACTTCCATTTTCATATCATTAGATTTTCCACATCACTGTCTTTCCACTACTCATGTCATTCATTCAATTCATAGGACTGCAACTGATCTAAGAAGATTCCTTTAATCCAGTTCGGTCCCCCCCCCCAATCCCTTGTTAATCCAGTCCACAAATTTTCTAACACCCATTAGCAAGTATCCAATCATGTGCATTCAGATCCACATCTAAGGCCCACATTTTTTCATTACCAACAGAGCTATTGAAAAAGAAGCCAAGTGCGCTTCGAAACGCGTTTAGCCTGCTACTCCCCTTGTGCATAATCTGCATCAATATCAACACTGCTCACGGCACTTTGGACCGAGTAAGACTGACTTGTTAAATCAGCAATTTCTTTCAATCCAAATATTTTTTTTTTTAAAATCTTTAACGTGCTCATCACGCACGAGGATAACACTGCTGACACCAAGGATCTCCATTAACCTACTCAGCAGACCTCTCCCTCCCTGCGTCCACAACTGCCAGCAATCCGTTAACTCGGCAGCGGCTAGGCACGGTCGACGAAGCCCACAGGGTAAGTGTGAGAGCTCTGCGGGACACAGCATAAGAAGATCGGTGAGAGGTGCACAGCACCATATTTAATTCTCCCGAAAAATCATAATAAAGAGACACGGTATCTAAAAACATTTTCATAGAAAGGATCGCTAAGGAAGTCCTCACAGAAGACACACCGAACACTGATAAGTGTTATTACCTACAAACTGTGAATAATATGAAATACTCTTTTTCCACAGAGAACTATATTTGAAGTACTTTACATAACAAACAGCAATATTATTGTGTGATCCACTCGGTCTCTGATATATTTATAGAAACCAACAATTTGTACATATTTCACGCAAGAGACATTACCTCTTGATGTTATAATCAACTGCCTTGAGCATATTGTGTTATTTTAATAACCATGCTTTTTTTTTGTTTTTTGTTTGTTTTTTTCCTCCCCATTTTATACCTATTTTATCATAACGAGATACCCTTATAGATCTTATAGGAAAGCTATTTTATGCAATTTATTTTAGAGTCTAACTGCAAGGGCCCTGCAGCTGACCCTATTTTTTGTATTTATTTATTTTTTGTATTTGTTTTAATAAATGTATCTATGTTTCTAAACCACTACATATAGTTTTACTGATTGGATACTTTTAAACATTCTATATCATCATACACACAACACCAGCTGTATTCTAACATACCATTCAGGGACCTTATTAGAGAACAGTAATAGTTTTTATATTCCTTGTTCTATCAAACTTTCGTATGTAATACCACACAGATTACCTTCTGCTTTGCAAGAGTGACTAAAATATGATGTATTCAGAAACGAGGGAAAGCTTGGCATTGTACAAATGTCCCATTCGGTCAGGCTGCAAAATAACTTTATCCGTTTTGCCTGCCGTTCAGGGGGTAATGCTGGTCTCTTTAATTTACCTGTTTCTGGATTTTGTACCTCAACATGTAGTTTCGTCATCAAGGCATCATAGCCATCATCATCATAAACATACCTGGGAACTTCTGGGGTCTGGCTACCCGGAGCCTTCCCTTGCGGGACGCGGCCTGGACTGCACACTGATGTCGGTGGGCGGTCCTGTTGTCGGCTGCGGGAAACACCCCCATTTAAAGGGGAAATGGGCGGAGAGCGGGGCGTGTCAAGACCCCGCTCCCGCGACCCAGAGGATTCAGGTCTTGAACCGGAGGAGCAGCGCTCACCCAGCAAGTTCCCAGGCATGATCATAAAGTTCTGGTTTCCACCATTCTGAGTATAGCAAATTAAAACAAAAAACAGCACCTTTATAAGGTCTTACACCTCCAGGAAATCGATATTCCTCCTTTTTTGTATCTTCCCAAAAATCAATACGTGTGTCATGCCTTCTGAAGGGAACAAATCCTTTTTGAGTAGCTGGCTTCCAGCTGCTTGTCTGGAACAACGGCTGATGCGAATGCCGGTAATCCATTACAGAAGGAATGCCTGATCACAGGATTTTTTTAAAATTATTATTATAGGAAATTAGATGAAAAAAAAATGGTATCTAGAGAAAGACCTTGTTCTGAAGAAAAAAAATATAACGTGTGGGTATGCAACGCGAAGTCACAAAAAACCCAGCCTGGTTATTTAGGGGTTAAATAAAGGTAACAATGTCACATGAAAATACAAGGACTTTCAAACGAACAAATTCTGCATATTTCAGGTGATATTTGGAAAAAAGCAAACTTCAGTAATGCCCTTTTTTCCTTAATTCAGGCACCCTTTCTGTTTCCACATACCGTATTTTCTCGATTGAAAAAAAAACCTTGTCTTATCGAGCAAATGCTTTGAAAAATACCCCTCGTCTTATAATCAGACCTCAACTAGAGGTCTGGCTATGAGACTAAGATCTGGATCCCCCGCAGCGCTGCAGGGGACCCGAATCCTCCTGTCTTATGCCCCCCATTTAACACCCTGCGCAATTCGCGTAGGCAACTTCCGCTACAGCCGGAAGGAGGTGCGGTTAGCAACGGGGGTTGTCTGCGCTTCCCCGGCTGTCTGACAGCTGGAAGGTGTATGCGCGATGGACGCAGACAACCTCCGCTACCAACTGCACCTCCTTCCAGCTGCAGCGGAAGTTGCCTACGCGAATCGCTTAGACATCTACGTGCTGCCCAGACTACACACTAGGGACTCTGAGTCAGAAACACTGGTAAGTTTGGGGGGGAGTTTTAAATGGGGGACATAAGGCATTTTATGAAATGCCTTTTAACCACTTTAATGCCACTCTGCCTCCTGAAATGCCTTATACCTCCCTATATGCCACTCTGCCCCATAATATGCCTTTTAACCCCTTAAATGCCAGAGTAGCATATAGGGGTATAAGGCATTTCTGGAGGCAGAGTAGCACATAGGGGATCAAAAGGCATATCATGGGGCTTAGTGGCATATAGAGGGTTAAAAGGCATATCATGGGGCACAGTGGCATATAGGGGGTATAAGGCATTTCTGGGGCAGATGTGCAACTGGGGGGGCAGGTTGGAAAATAAAAGGAAATAAAAACAAAAAAATATATTTTTCTCAATCATAGCTTTTATTAAAATAAAAAAAAAGTTTACAGGAATTAACATTTACTAGTAAAACTTTTTTCCTATAGGGTCATCTTATATTCAGGCTTTTTCTTTTTTTCTTAAATTAATATTCAGATTTTGGGGGGTCATCTTATAATCGAGCAAATACAGTATGTTACTCACTCTCTCCCTTCATTTGACCCATGCCTTAATATATTTAACCACTGCCTTCTCACTAGGGTGACAACCTGTCCTGGGTTGCCTGGGACAGTCCTATAACCAGTGAACCTGTCCCTTGTGCTCTGATTCCGGGACAATATGGCGTCTATGAGTGAATACTTTTCTCCTTTTTAAGATCATGAGACATTACAGCCCAAGAAGATACCGAACTGCAAACGTAAACCACTAGGTTTGAAAAGGTATATTTTTATCCAGCAACTTGAATAGCAGTCCCGTTCAAGGTAACATGTAACTGCCTCAAGCTTTTCAATCCCCAATTTAATCACCTGGTCCATAATTAATGCAGAGACAGAAATAGTCAAAATTCAACAAATTTAATGCAGGTTTTCTTTTCCTGTGCGGAAACTGGGATTTGAGCATCAGTGCTAATGCAAATAGTCATATATCAATAGGCAAAGCATCTTAGTATTAAGAATGCACCGAAATGAAAATTCATAAAATATTAAATATAGGAACTAAACAAAAGAACTGTTCTCCATGGGAAAATGTTGCTCTTAGAATCCCAGTTTCCCCAGGTTTTGCTTTTTGACCTGCGAATCTTAAAACATAGAAGAGTACCTCTACCAAAAAAAGCAAAAGATGCTGGTGGTTGGCACTCCTGGGTAACCAGGATGGGGTTCAATTCCCTGAAGCATCGTTGCTTTTAAATTATGTTTTAAAATACATTTGGTGACCCCATGGATATGACTCCTCCTCTGTACCTGAGTTAGGGCAGGACTCAAAACACTTAAAAGCTCCTCCCTGAGAGCACCAGTCTTTGTTTTTTTCCTGCCCTACATCAGGTAGGGAGGACTTGTCTCTTGTTTTTCATGGCCAGCATCCTAGGCTAAGCCCCTTTTGGGCAGGGGATGCTTTTTGCACCTTAGCCTGTGGGGTGCTGCACTGTCCAACGCGTTATTGCTGTGACCGTGTCAAGTCGTTTTCCATCTAACTTCCAGTAGCAAGGTAGGAGAAGGCTCCACCTATCCAGGTAGGGTAGGAAATAAAACTCTCGGAAACTCCACGCTTCCCAAGTGTTTTTTTTTCCTGCCTGGTTAGGCGCTTTTCCCGGTTTTTTTTTCCGCATGAGAGAGCCTGGTTTTCGCTGATGTGATTCCCCGCTATTGGAAGCAGGTTTTTCCACAGTTTAGCTATTGGTAGAATATTAGCTCTTAAGAATTATTTTGGACATTTACTTTCTCCACTGAATGCATCATATAACTTGGCTTAATAAGGGCCCAGTTTTGTCTTGAGTGTTTTATAGAAAAAACCTGAAAATCCATCTGGACCTGGCATTTAAAAAAAAAAAAAATGTATTTAACATTATCCGATTGTTACAAATACCTAATTTAACGATGTGTCCTCTTATAACACATTTATATGCCAACCATAATGTAGATTGTGTTATATTATATGTTTGTTTTTCTTTGAAATATAGTTCTATAGTGGTTCTTAAGTATTCAACGTTTTAAAGATTATTTAACATACTATTATTTAATTTCCATTCTCTGAGTTTTATGTTTCCTTGTGGACCAAACCAGTGCATCATGATTTGACCAGAATATATTATAAATTTGTACATTATGAATCTTAAATATTAAGTCCCTAAATCCCAATAATAAATTATTCTTGTATATGATAAATGAGTTTGGGAAAAATGTGTATAATCATTTTGGTTAAAAATAGCCTATATATTTTTTTTTTTTTAGTGTTCCCATCATTTTCATAATTTTTTAGATCTAATATAGGGTCTATACTGGAGTTAGTCTCCTGCAATCATAATTTGGCCACATGCTATTTTTACCAATTCTTCTAGTGTGTTTGTTATAAAAGGAACTGGGTTGGTATTTGGGGCATATACATTTGCTATAGTGAATATTTCATTTTCTATTTCACAAATTAAGAACTGAAATCTGGCATTTGGATCTTCTTAATGGTATAGTTTATATTCTTTCTAATCAATACAGCAACCTCTTTTTTTTTCTTCCTCTTCCAGAGATGACTCTAATATAGATTCTATATTTTTCCTCATATACAGTAGTTTTTTTTCTTTATCCAGTGAGTTTCTTCTACAAGACAAATATCGATTTTCTGCTGTTCTATTAATGTTCTCAGTAAGGATCTTTTAAAGGGGGAATTTAGTCCCCTCATATTTAAAGAGACATATTTTACCTTGTAATTAATTAATTGTTACTGATTTTACTATGAATTGGCCGACCTTGCATATACAACAAAAAAGTGAGTTTACAACAAGAAAGAGCAGACAATTAAATAGACGATCTGAAGAAGAACCATCTATAGAAGATACATAAACTGCCCCGTGAAAGTCACAAGGCAACCTGAAAGTCGATATACCCCCAAAGTGAATAAAAATGTAACCCCTTAACGACCAATGACGGACCTGGCAAGCTTAAACAGTGTTGCTGTAATGCTTCGATGTTTAGGAGGCCTCCTAAGCTCCAATGGTGTCGCTGAAACGCCTCAATAGTGAGACATTCAGTCACACCGAACACCCACCCCAGGACGCACTATGACTGCTAAAAATAGCTTTAAAAAAAAAAAAGAATGGTTTGATGGGGTAAATTGGAATAGCCGGGTTCAAAGATAGGGCATAGACACAGACTGACCAAAATAGAAAAAATGCGCACTTTCCAAATGTGGCCTTTTAGCCCCCAAACAACCAGACAAACCCATGCATGGGTGGTATCACTGTACTCAAGAGATGTTGCAGAACATATATTGGGGGGGTGTTTGACAGAGGCATACACTCGCTGGCCACTTTATTAGGTACAGCTGTTCACTGGCCACTTTATTAGATACACCTGTTCAATTGCTTGTTAACACAATAGCTAATCAGCCAATCACTGACTTTAAACGTGGCATGGTTGTTGGTGCCAGATGGGCTGCTCTGAGCTACTGGAATTTCCATGCACAATCATCTCTATGGTTTACAGTGAATGGTCCAAAAACGTGAAAATATCCAGTAGGGCTGCAACTAACGATTATTTTAAAAATCGATTAGTTGGCCGATTATTTTTTCGATTAATCGGATAAAAAATGCAATTTTTTTTATTTAAAATAATGTAATAAAAAACGTACAATTTACATTTTCATCTCTTTATTGCAATGGCCTCTCACTATTCACCTTCTTATTTTACTGACATAATAATAAAAGCTACAAGAACCCAAACACAGTGTTTCTCAAACTAGGTTTTAATACAAAGTTATTAGTAAATATTAATTCATATGTCAACTATTTTTCATATTTAATAAAAACTGAGAAAAAAGCCTTGTTTATATTTTCTTTTATTTACCAAACTGCCCCCCAGTTATGCACATCTGACCCCCAGCTTGCCACTCTGCCCCAGATATGCCTTATACCTCCTATATGCCAGAGATTCCACTGTGCCCCCTGATATGCCACTGTGCCCCCGATATGCCTTATACTCCTTATATGCCAGTGATATCCAACTGAGCCCCCTGATATACCTTTTACCCCAGATATGTCTTATGCCCCCCTGATATGCCTTATAACTTCCAATATGCCACTGTGCCCCCATGTATGCCTTATACCTCCCTATATGCCACTGTGCACCCTGATATGCCACTCCGCTCCCCATCAATGCCCTGCACCACCCTGAAATTCTCTCTGATTCACCACTCTGCCTCCCCCAGATATGCCACTCTGAAATTCATTATACCCCCATATACCACTATAACTCACCCATACACCACTCTGCCTCCTCCCCCCTCCCATACACCAATTCTGCCTCCTCCTCCCTCCCATACACCACTCTGCCTCCTCCCCCCTCCCATGCTCCACTCTGCCTCCTCCCCCCTCCCATACTCCACTCTGCCTCCTCCCCCCTCCCATACTCCACTCTGCCTCCTCCCCTCTCCCATACACCACTTTGCCTCCTCCCCCCTCCCATACACCACTCTGCCTCCTCCCCCTCCCATACTCCACTCTGCCTCCCCCTCCCATACTCCACTCTGCCTCCCCCTCCCATACTCCACTCTACCTCCTCCCCCTCCCATACTCAACTCTGCCTCCTCCCCCTCCCATACTCAACTCTGCCTCCTCCCCCCCTCCCATACTCCACTCTGCTTCCTCCCCCCTCCCATACACCACTTTGCCTCCTCCCCCCTCCCATACACCACTCTGCCTCCTCCCCCCTCCCATACTCCACTCTGCCTCCTCCCCCCTCCAATACTC
Organism: Spea bombifrons; assembly: GCF_027358695.1. NCBI lineage: Eukaryota > Metazoa > Chordata > Amphibia > Anura > Pelobatidae > Spea > Spea bombifrons. Next base: position 17,382,449 of record NC_071096.1, on the reverse strand, counting down.
CACTCTGCCTCCTCCCCCTCCCATACTCCACTCTGCCCCCTCCCCCCTCCCATACTCCACTCTGCCTCCTCCCCCCTCCCATACTCCACTCTGCCTTCTCCCCCCTCCCATACTCTACTCTGCCTCCTCCCCCCTCCCATACACCACTTTGCCTCCTCCCCCCTCCCATACACCACTCTGGCTCCTCCCCCCTCCAATACTCCACACTGCCTCCTCCCCCCTCCCATACTCCACACTGCCTCCTCCCCCCTCCCATACTCCATTCTGCCTCCTGTCAGCAACGGAGGTTCACAAGACACAAGGGAGCCGGGTAGAGAGGCAGAGTGGCGTATGGGAGGGGGAGGAGCCAGAGTGGTATATGGGAGGGTGGCTCCCATACACCCCTCTGACTCCTCCCCCCCTCCCATACACCACTCTGCCTCTCTCCCGACTCCCTAGTATTTTGTGAACCTCCGTTGCTGACAGGCACTTACACTGCAGCTTCATAGAAGCCTCAGCGTAAGTGAAGGGCAGTAACGGAGGCTGTCTGTGCGATGCAGACCCCCACCAGCTGACAGAGAGGAAGATCCTCTACAGGAGACCTAGATTCTTTGTCAGCCAGTGGGGGTCTGCATCGCACAGACAGCCTCCGTTACTCACCTTCACTTACGCTGAGGCTTCTATGAAGCAGCAGTGAAAGTGCCTGTCAGCAACGGAGGTTTAAAACACCAGGGAGTCGGGAGAGAGGCAGAGCAGTGTATGGGAGGGGGGAGGAGTCAGAGGGGTGTATGGGAGGGAGGAGAGAGACGGAAGTGAGAGTGGAATCCAGGTCCCCTGCAGCGTTGCGGGGGATCTGGATTCTAGTGTTATAATCCGATCTCTGTTTGAGGTCGGATTATATAAGGATAAAATCGATAAAAAACGATTCGACTAATCGATAATGAAAATCGTTGACAACGATTTTCATTATCGATTATTATCAATTTTATCGATTAGTTGTTTCAGCCCTAATATCCAGTTGTAAGAAATTATGACCCTCTTACAGGGATATTCTTTTAGGGAATGTGTGACGAATAAAGCACAAATACAAGCCTATAGAAAAATGTATATTGATATTGAACTAGGCTACTGTTACAGGTTATAAAACATATAACATACAGAAAACATTTGATAATAATACAAAACAAAAAGGGATACTTAAGCACATTCTTGGGAAACCTCTCTCAGCTCACAGGCTTCTCCCGAACGCCATCTTGCGCAGCTTCGTTCTGAGTCTCCTGACCCAGGACACTTCTGTTCGCTGCGCTCTCCTTTCTCAGACTCCTCTTTCTCTCTTCTTTCTCCGACTCTTCTTTCTCTCAGACTCTTCTGACTATTGCAACCCCTAACTAGTCATCCCAGAATTCCTTGTACCTCCCAGAAAGTGGTTCACCCAACCCCTCTTTCCAGAGATTTCCTGTATGACCCAATTATGGAGGAGACAGGTAGTGTATGCAAACATGCACACAGTTATGTTAAGATACATCGGCTTCAGTTGTCTGACCCCCTGTGGGGTATCCCACCTCTGTTGGAGCCTTTGTTCCAAACCCTTTGTAATGCATTACTATGCAAATTACCTTACATTGTAAAACCAGATATCTCACCTTATAGAAACCCAAATCGTCCTCAAAACATTATGCAATAAATGTAATATCACATTTTAAAGGCACCCTTCATTTCTTACACAGTGAGTGGCAGTTGTGTGGATGAAAATGCCTTGTTGATGTCAGAAGTCAGAGGAGAATGGGCAGACTGGTTTGAGATGACAGAAAGGCAACAGTAAATCATATAACAACTCGTTACAACCAAGGTATTCAGAATACCATCTCTGAACGCACAACAAGTCGAACCTTGAAGCAGATGGGCTACAGCAGCAGGTGCCACTTTTGACAGCTAAGAAACTGAGGCTACAATTCGAACAGGCTCACCAAAATTGGACAATGGAAGACTTTGGTGTAAACAACATCTTCTGATGGCTATTGATGCACCATGTCACAAAGCTCATCTCAAACTGGTTTCTTGAAAACGACAATGAGTTCACTGTACTCCAATGGCCTCCACAGTCACCAGATCTCCATCCAATAGAGCACCTTTCGGATGTGGCTCAAGAAGAAGCACATTCAGGTCCTGGAGTGGCCTAGCCAGTCTCCAGACCTTAGTCCCATAAACAATCTGTGGAGGGAGCTGAAGGTTCGAGCTGCCAAAAGTCAGCCTCGAAACCTTAAGGACTTGGAGAGGATCTGCAAAGAGGAGTGGGACGAAATACCTCCTGAGATGTGTGCAAACCTGGTGGCCAACTACAAGAAACCAAAATAGAGCTTTTTGGCAATAAACACCAGAGATGGTTTTGGCGCACACAGAGAGGTAGCCATATGGAAAAGTACCTCATGTCCACCGCTAAATATAGTGGTGGCTCATTAATGTTTTGGGGTTGTTTTTCTGCCAGAGGACCTGGTCATTTTGTTAGGATACACAGCATCATACAACGGGACAATGATCCAAAAACATAAATCAAAACCAACACAGAAATGCTTTACTGAGAATAATATCAAGGTCCTACCATGGCCATCCTAACTCCTGACTTGAACCTCATTGAAAACCTGTGGGGTGAACTGATGAGAGGACAGTACACTATCGTTGACCTTGAAATTTGAATGATCTAGAGAGATTCTGCATTCTTGTTTCCATCATTGACGATAATCCTTTAATAATGCACTGTATTCTATGTCATAATATATTTTTTATATGTTTTTAATACTATTTTTCTGTTTAATTTTTTGTACTGCACAGATCATATTGATATTTTATAGATTATTGTCACAATTAAGTATATCTTTAGTTACTATTGTATAATATCTCATGTTGCATTATAGATTTTGAGATAATTTTTCAGAGGTAAAATATAGGGTTTCTCTTTATATTAATGTTGTGGGTGTGGTCCTATGAAAATTAATAGCACCAGAATTTCACATATGCAATCAAATATTGTTTTTGAATATTTAAGATTATAATTATCCCTGCTAACATAACACATTAAACTTTTCTAGGTTATCTTAAAATAAGGGGTTCCGTCCCTCCATTTTTGTAGCCCACCTCTGCATTTTTTAAGCTCCATGTTTTACTTTTTAACAGATGCCCAAACTTGGACTGGATATTCAAGATCGCGATCTTACCATTGACATAAACAGAGGCAAAATTAAAATTTCCTCTTATGAGTCAATATTCCCTATAATACATCACAATGTTGTACAGGCCTTGCATTCCCTGACTTGTTTTGTTGTCTACAGTTATTCCCACATCCTTCTTATTTAATAATATAACACCTAGTATTTATATAGCGCCTTTCTCCCAGTGGGACTCAAAGGGATTTTTAGCATACGCTCTCAGAATTAAGCTAATTGGCAGCTGAATAATAGTTATTATTACCCAATAAATGGACATTTTTGAGGATGAAGGGTTGAGCTTACCCTGCCAGGATTTGAACCTAAAACCCTGAGGTTTGAATAGGATGTGCAGTCAGGGGCATTTAGTAGCTTTAGTCAGGAGCTAATCTCACCTGCTTTGCCTAACACAGTCTTGTTTAACACCTTTCTAATACATGGCTTTACTCCCATGAGTGACAGGAGCTTTTTTGACGTTTTAGCATAGTTTTGTTCATCCATGAGTCCTCTTTTCCATGTTTAGAAGACCCACAGATTATATATTGTTTTTTCAAGGACATATGAGATTTTCTTGTTATACTTCATTTTTGTATAGTCTGTTACTTGTCCTGATTTTGGAAACACATATGTCTGGTATTTTAATTTATTTTGGTTGTCATGGGTTAACTGAGAGCTCCCACTAGATTCATAGGATATATACAAATTCCTCAAAGAATTAAAATATATCATATACATGAGCTTTAGTATAAGGAGAAAATACTTGCGTGTTTCTGCAGCCAGTATCACTATTTGTCTGCTATCTATATTTGGAATCAAAACTTCAAAGGCCTTTCACACCTTCTGCTGGCTTCATTTAATACCTAGTCAAGCCAGGATTCCAATGCTATGCATATGAAATGAACTACCCCCCTTAACCTGATCTCCACAACATTAATCCCCTCAGTGCCATGCTCTGCTACCCATCAAAAACTCTACAGATGGAAAGGATAAATTCAAACTTACATACCTGGTTTAGTTTGCTTGCCATCCTTCGGAAAACTGTCGGGACATGTTGTGGGGGCGCAACATTTAAGAAGACTTAAATACCTTCTCACAAATAACCTTTCACATGTCGACCAGCCTTCCCTGAGAGAGACTTACCCAATTACAGTGGTCCAGAGTAGGAAACAGCAGGTGCAAAAGGTCAGACCAAAAGATACCCGGTGCCTAATTCCCACCCCCAAAGCATATCACTGCAAAACGACAAGAAAATCTAAACTCCCTATAAAGCCCTATCAGCAGTGGCGTCACAACCCGGCATGAACCGCACAGTTGAGATCTCCCCAGAGTTGCTTGATGATATTAAGGTAAGGAGATTGTGAAGGCCACTCCAGAACCTTCAGCTTTTTCTGCTGTAGCCACTGGAGGGTCAACCTGGCCTTGTCCTTAGGGTTATTGTTATGCTGGAAAGGCCAAGAGCCTCCCATGAACAGCTTTTGTGCAGAACAATGCAAATTGCCTGCCAACATTTGCTGATACATGCTGCATTCATCTTTCCATCAATTTTCACAAGATTCCTTTAGAGCTCACCCACCCCAAAACAAAGTACTTATGGTTGTAACTATAAAGCTCTATTTTGGTCTTGTCAAATTACAGTGGTGAGGTGTGTCAAGGTTTTGTTAGGCATATTGTAACCAGGCTTTTTTGTTGCATTAACTCAGTAAAGGCTTCTTTCTGGCAACTCAACCATGCAGCTAATTTTTGTTCATGTATCATCATATATCGTGCTCCTTGAAACAACCACATGGACTTTTCCAAAGCAGCCTGTATTTCTCCTGAGGTTACCAGTGGGTTTTTCTTTGTATCCCAAAATTTTTTTCTGGCAGTTGTGGCTGAAATCTTTCTTGGATCCTGAATTTTTCACTTCTTACTAAGTGATTGCACAATACTGACTGGTATTTTCAAGGCTTTGGATATCTTTTTATTTCATTTTCCATCTTTATAAACTTCCATTACCTTGTTATGCAGGTCTTTTCAATAAGGGCCATTTGGGTGATATCTGTAAGAAATGGCTTCATGTGATCACTAGCCTTAAATTAGAGACAGTGTTTTTGCATGATCAGTCACATTATGCAAACTTTTGAGCAAAACTGTAATCAGTAGTCATAGTTACATAGTTATATAGGCTGAAAAAAGACATGTGTACATCAAGTTCAGCCTTTCCTATATCTGTTAATTTGTTGCTGTTGATCCAAAAGAAGGCAATTTTGCACTAACCAGGGGAAAAAATTCCTTCTTGACCCCAAAATGGCAGTCAGATTTCTCCTTGGATCAATAAGCTGTTTCCCCATAATTAAAGATTATATCCCTGAATATTATGTTTTTCCAAGTATCCATCCAGTTGCAGTTTAAACGTCTGTACAGACTCTGATAAAACTACCTCTGCAGGCAGAGAATTCCACATCCTTATTGTCCTTACTGTAAAAAACCCTTTCCTCTGCTTTAGTCTAAACCTCCTTTCTTCCAGTCTGAACGCATGACCACGTCCTATGTCCTATGCATAGTCCTGTTTATGAACAGATTTCCACACCAGGGCCGGCCCAAGGCAAAATTCTGCCTGGGGCGAATTTTAAAATGCCGCCCCCCCCTTATCTACCCTTCCTCTCCCTCCGTCCCTGCCGCCCCCCCCTTGTACTTACCTTTCAGCAGTCTTGAGGCGAGTCTCCCTGTTCGGTCTCGGTGCCGGCTTGTAATGCTGAGCGCCGGAAATCTTCAAATTTTAATTTTCATTTTTTGTTTGTTTTTTTTGAATTTATGTACTTAAAGAATTTTTTGGGGTTAGTTTTGCTCTCTTTGGCAATCACCCTCTCATTTTCTAGTTTAGCCCATCTAATCACCTTTTTGCATGCTTTATTGGCTTCCTTATATCTTATATAGGATGTCTCTGATTCGTCTGATTTAAATGCTGTAAAAGCCATTTTTATTTTTAATTTTCTGCTTAACGTCCCCACTAAGCCACATCGGTTTCAATTTGTTTCTTTTGTATTTGTTTCCTAGTGGTACATACTGAGAAGTGTACCCTGCTAATATTTGTTTGAAAATACTCAATTTTTCCTCAGTATTTTTATCCCAGAAGAGTTTTTGCCAGTCAATAAGTTGTAAAGCTGCCCTTATCTTATTGAAATTGGCCTTCTTAAAATAGTCATGGCTTAAGATATCATTGATATGCGGATGATACACAACTTTATCTTTCCTTTGCACCAGGAACTAAGGATCCCACACCTCTAATCAACAGATGCTTAGCAGATCTCCTACAATAATGGGAAACTAGCTCGGAGGAAAACCCTGATAAGCCAGAAGTTCTGCGTATTAGAGGCTAGAGGATAACTTCACCAATCCTATTAATTAACAACCCACTCAGTGTAAAACTTGGTGATTTAGGACTATCCAGATCTAGCGAAGTGCAAAACCTTGGAGTGTTGCTTGAGACAACAGAAAATATGCTGAATCCTGAGCAAATAGACACTGTGACATAAATTCCAGCGCATGAAGTGTAAAAATAAATAAAAATAAAATAATCTATTTATAGAGTTCAATCTCTCACATATGGAAAAAAACAACCATAAAAAATAAAAAGAAATATATATTGCAATGTCAGCAGATGGATAAAATAAGCAATAATGCAATAAATGGTTCAACTCAAGAACAGCTCCAGTTATAAACATGGAGCTTCGTATTGAAGCGTTTCAGGAAGAATCAACTCCTTCTTAATCGATTTTAAAAAGTTAGATTTAGAGTTTGTTTTTTAAAGGTTTAAATAATTTTTCCATTGGTGGGATTGCAAGACCACCATAAGTGGAGATAATCGGCCCAACGGGTTCCACACCTCTGCCGGAATGGAAAAATTGTACTATACACATTTGATAGGTATGTTGGACGTAGTAATAGTGATTAATTAATTTACATTCTGTTTCAATTAACTTTAGGCAATAGATAGCTTTTATATTCTTCAAATAATATAGTAAAAGCTGCTGTTTCTTCATTATTGAGACTAAGCCTAAAAAATTTACATTTTAAAATAATTACTATTCACTAAACTATTAATACTATTAATATTGATCAAATATAAATAAATTAGTCTAATATAAATGGGAATGGCATACTCAATTGTGATTCCTATATATATATATTGCATTTGCACCATTCACTTAACTTGTCAAAACATCATACATTTAACCATAGTAATACTGATAGTTTATATGTCACTTGAACATCTGCACATGAATACTTCACCTCAATACCTCACTTGAATATCATAGGTAAAAATACTTAAATGGAACATCAATACTGGTTTATCATTTCTAAAAGATGTAAGTATTCCAGTGGCCAGTGTTGTCATAAACATGAGATTGCACACACAATGTTTAAACACATTTTCTCTTGTTACTCCCGGTAGCACAGGAGATAGCTCTGCTTATCCGAATAGGGCAAGAAATGAATAAAATCCCCAGAACCTCACCCTTTACCCACAGTTCTTTTCCTGCCCTATTCTGGGTAGGCGGAGCATCCCGCTTGTTGTTTTGTGAGCTTGTGGGAGAGCCTTTTGTCCCAGCGCTGCCATCCCGCTTTGGGTAATTTTCATTTGGGAGGATCGGTTTGCTGGAGTAGGGAAGGAATTATTTTACAGGGTCCCCGGGGAGACTCTAGCACACCTACCTTCGGCAGCCCTTGGGGGGGCTAGCTGGTCTTCAGGACGCCGGGACTCCATTGAATTCTGCCGTCGGTTGCCGCAGGTTCTTCCCCTTTGACGTGCTTCCGGTTTCTTCCCAGTGTCCTTCCGCAGGAAGCAGAGAGCTTTTTTGGCGGTTTCTTGACCATTTTCCCACGGTTTGGTAAGGTTTTTCTATTTATTTGCACTGCTTTTAGTTTGCAGTTTGCTTCTGATGAAGAGTCCTGGTATCCTGTGGTTATTTTGTGCTCTGGTGTTTTTTCTGCCTCTTAGCCCAAGTAGGTTATGAGTCTATGGGAGTTGTCTGCTTCAGTTTTTACTTTTTTTTTTTAACCATCTCCTGTCCTTTATTATTAGGATGTCGCTAGATAAGCCAGACCTCCCTGAAGAATCACCAGCCCCTAGGAAGGCTACGTCTAAGATAAAGCACTTAACCTGTAGAAATTGCAAGGCTACTATGTCTGACGCCTCTAGGAAGTTTTGCTCTTCCTGCCTTAAAGCCAGAGAAGTCTCCATTTCAGAATTTAAAGAGTGGATGAAGACTGAGCTCCAGTCTACCTTTCAGCAGATCCGTTCATCTGTTTTGGATTCCTCGCCCCAGCCTAAGTCAGCTGGCCTCGACCCTCTGCCTGAATTATGATCTTCAGGCCAGGATCCTGGTTCTCCAAGCTCTGTTAGAGACTGGCACCTGGAGGAGCCCGAATCTCCAAAGAAAGGGGAGCTCTTTTCTTTCCAGCGGAAGAGGTGAACAAGCTGGTTTCTGCAGTAAGGGCCGCTCTAGACCTGGAAGAGGAGCAGCCGAAGTGTAAACCAGAACGTTTTTTCAAGGTTCTTTTAAGATGCCTAAGGCCTTTCCTGTTCATGAGAGCTTAAGATCCATTATTACTGACCAGTGGAAGACTCCAGAAAGGAAGCTCCAAAAGGGTCTCCCGACTTTTTCCTTTTCCAGAAGATTTTTCTGAGCTCTGCCTAGCCCCAAGATAGATGCTCCAGTGGCCAGAGCCACTAGAAGATCTACTATTCCTTTGGAGGATTCCTCTCATTTTAAAGATCCCATGGATAGAAAGGCAGAAGGGGCGGCTAAGAGATCTTTTGAAGCCTCAGCAGCAACGTTTAAACCAGGTATTGCAGCAACTTTTGTGGCCAGGGCTATGCGCTTGTGGCTCCAACAGATCAAGAATGTGGCTGATTTTTTATACGATTCAGCTATGGAGTCCGTTCGCATGGCTGCTAGAGCCTCTGCCTTGTCCGTTGTCTCTAGAAGGGCTCTGCCTCCAAGCAACAAATGTGCGGGATCCCCTTCTCTGGGAAGGATTTGTTTGGGAAGGAGCTGGAAATTCTATTAGAGAAAGCTACTGGCGACAAGTATTTTTTGCCTAAACATAAGCACCTACCGCATTTTCGTCTTAACCCTTTCAAGTCTTCCAGAGGTCAAGATTCTGGATCTTGTTAAGGATTTTGTGAGGAAACCAGTGTTTATCCCAGTACCTGCTGCCCAAAGAGGAAGAGGTGTTTACTCCCACATCTTCGTAGTTCCAAAGCATCAGGAGACTTCAGATTAATCATAGACCTCAAGTTTTGTGGCCTACAGGAAGTTCAGGAAGGAATCTATCAAATCCACCGTAGAGCTTCTTTCCGGACGAGATTTTCTGGCTAATCTCGATCTTCAAGACGTCTATCTCCATGAATCTCATAAGTTTCTTCGGGTGGCCATTCCGTCCTCGTTAGGGACTCATCACTTCCAGTTCCAAGCCCTTCCTTTTGGTCTCTCTTCTGCACTGAGAATTTTCACCAAGCTGCTATCAGGCATTGTGGTTTTCCTAAGGAAAGAAGGAATCAAGATAGTCCCTTATTTAGACGACTGGCTTCTGGCAACAGGCTCTCCAGATCTCCTTTCTCAGCAGATCCACAGGACTGACGGCGTACTTCAAGATTTGGGATGGATCATCAATTTTCTGAAATCCCGTCTGCTTCCCACCAGAACAATTCCCTTCCTGGGTTTTATCCTGGGTACTTCTTGTCAGAAGATCTTCCTGCCGACAGACAAGATTCAAAACATAATCAGCCTTACCCACTTAAATCTATCCCGTCATCTCTCCAGTCTGAGGTTTCTCATGCGCCTTCTGGGAATGATGGTCTCTACAAAGCCTTCTTCATATCCGTCCTCTGCAGTGTCTTATCCTGAAGTCATTGGAACGAATTCTCAAGGAAGGTCTCTGTTCTCCCTCAGGTGGTGGCTTCACGTGAAAAGGCTGGGTTCGGGTCTGATCTGGACTGAGCCAACTTGGACTATCATTTTCACAGATGCCAGTTTATCTGGTTGGGGAGCCAGGATGGTCAAAGAGTTCTGTCAAGGTTCTTGGTTGAACCAGGAGCGTCACCTTCACATCAATATGCTGGAACTCCTAGCAGTTTGGAAGGCGCTCCTCTCTTGGCAGTCCAGTCTGCGGGGGAAGGCAGTCAGAATTGTTTCAGACAATCACACGGTGGTGGCCTTCCTGAACAAGCAGGGAGGCATGAGAAGTCTTCAATTGGGAAATCTTAAGAGGATCGGGAGGTGGGCCGAACTCCATCTCTCCCACCTTTCGGCAGTGTTGATCCATGGGAAAGAGAACATCACTGCAGATTTCCTCAGCAGAATATCTGTTCTTCCTGAAGCTAGTTACCAATCTCCGGTATGAAAAGATCTGCAAGTCCTTCTCCTCCTGGTGTTCTGGCAATCAGCTCCAGGGGTCTGTTGTCTCTTAAGGAACATCCTAGAGTTCCTTCTAGCGGGTTTCCATTAGGGTCTGTCTCCAGCCACCCTGAAGGTCCATGTGGCGGCTGTTAGCGCTCTATGGACTGAACGGTTAGCCTCACATCCTTGGATTTCTCGCTTCATGAAAGCCATCTCGAGACTATGTCCGTTCAAGAGGCCTCTGGTGCCCTCCTGGGACTTGAATTTGGTCCTCTATAGCCTCACTTCTCCTCCTTTCAAGCCTCCCGAAGATATTCCAATCAGAATTCTCACCTGGAAGGTGGTCCTGTTGATTGCTTTAACATCAGCTAGAAGAGCAACCGAGATCCAGTCTCTATCCATTTCTAAACCTTATCTTCAGATGTTTGAGTATAGAGTAGTTTTGCATACGCCTCTGGAATTCCTTCCTAAGGTCATGTCACCTTTCCATTATCATCAGGATATTTTCCTTCCGGTCTTCTGTCCTCACCTCAGTAATGACAAAGAACGCCAGCTCCATTGCCTGGATGTTTGCAGATGCCTGGAAGTTTACCTACAGAAGATCTTCTAGTTTATTTGTCTCTTTTTCCAGAGGTAGGAAAGGTTTTGCCGTTTCGAGGTCCTCTATAGCTAGATGGCTAACCTCCGCTATTTCTCTAGCCTACAAATCTTCTGGTAAAGAACCTCTGGTCTCAAGGCTCATTCCACCTGGGTGGTCGCGACATCTTGGGCTGAGGTGCCTGGAGTACCTATTGAGCAGGTTTGCAAAGCTGCAGTTTGGAAGTCTATTCATACCTTCGTCAAGCATTACCACTTACAGCCTGCCGGTCTGGATGATGCCAAGTTCAGTAGAAGAGTCTTGGAGTCTGTTGTTTTTTGCCCTCCCTATATGTGTCTTTTTTATGTCTCCTGTGCTACCGGGAGTACAAGGGAAACTTTGGATTCTTACCTGAGAATTCCTTTTCCTTTTTACTTCCCGGTAGCAATTTTTTTCCCTCCCTAAATAAAGGCATTTTATTGGTTTTCCGTATTTTGGTCTTTTTTATTCACTGTGGGTAAAGGGGGAGCTTCTGGAGGTTTTATTCTTTCCTGCCCTATTCGGATAGGCACAGCTATCTCCTGTGCTACCGGGAAGTAACAAGGAAAAGGAATTCTCAGGTAAGAATCCAAAGTTTCTCAAGTAAGGCCATTATTTTTTTGCCTAATAAGTGTCACTAATCTGGATCTCAATTTAGGCTATTATTTTTTTGGATAAACAAAGGTAATGGTGGTGCAACCCACCATCAGTTAGTGGAGTGTAAAATAAGGACTCACCCTGTATAGGGTTAAAAGAATATTCCTTGGAGTTAATACGACTGACTCCAATCTATGTCGCCTAGCTGGAATGTGGATAACTGCAATGGATAAAAGCCTTCATAGAGCATAGGTGGCCAAAATGGGCTCTCACCTTACCTGGAACCAATGGCCTGGCTCCAGGTATAAACAGCACTGTGCTGATTTAGCGCAGCACTCCCCCTTTAGGGTAAACAGTTTGGACATCAAAGCAATGGATGGGGTAGGTGACTATAAAATGCACAGCTTATAGCCTAAAAGTATGTTTAATATTCATATATACATATACAATATATTATTAAAACTCAGTGTTAAAATTAATACTCAAGTGTCCTCTCCCCAGTCACTTATACACGTTTTGCCCGTGGGCTTCCTCAAGTCACGGGCTCCAGGCAAGGTTAGAGCCTATTTTGGCCACCTTTTTCTGTTTGTGCTGCTAAAATCATTGCTGTACTGCTCTATGAAGGCTTTTATCCATTGTGGATATCCACATTCCAGCTAGGCGACATAGATTGGAGTCAGTCGTATTAACTCCAAGGAATATTCTTTTAACCCTATACAGGGTTAGTCCTTATTTTACGCTCCACTCACTGATGGTGGGTCGCACCACCATTACCTTTGTTTATACTATTGTTATTGTGGGATAGTGGGATTCCCATAGAGTGTTGTAGCGTGTTTATGCTTTTACCTATTGCTTTTTCTTTTGTATATTATTTTTTTGGACCTAATTGGTATCACTGATCTTAATCTCAATTTACGCAATTTGGGCCCAATAGGTGCCACTGGTCTGGATCTCAATTATCTTTGAGGACCTGCATAGAGATCACAGTGTGATCGGTGCAGGGGGATCGGTGTGTTATGGAACCATTATATATATCAGCAAGAAACGCTTATTGCTTTAATGGATATAAGCTGGCCTCGACCAATAAAGGGTTACACCTCACGCAGATACGTGAGAGACGCAAGTAGCAGTGTATTCAGTTATCTATATTTTACTAACCGCAAGCGCCATTCTGGCTATATCTTGTTGCAGGAAAGTATCTAATATTTGTTTCTAACGGTTTTCTGCCTTTCTGCCTATTTCCGCATAGTTTCAGGATTAACCAATTAATAAGCTTTACGTAACCTGACGTCCCTTTTTTTCTGGACACTATATAATCTATAATATAAACAAAATAAAGCAGAGTGATTTTGGACCTGACCCAGAGTGTGTCGTGTGTCTTATTTTTCTCTCCGTGCACGTACATTTATATTCACATAATTTGGAGCAGTTCAACAATTGAAGAAAGGCTTTATTGGAAAGCATCCAAAACAGTTGGCGCCCAACGTGGGGCTCGAGGAAGCCGTACCTGTCGGAGGTCCCTCCCGGGGAGAGTTCACGCCGTGAGCTGACGATTAGACCCTGGGACTGCAGCCCAGTTACAAGGTAAGATCGTTTCTTATCTACCTTGTGTGTCTCTCGTTACTCACGTGTGTATTCGGAGGAGGGAACTCAGGTGGTTGACGCACCCTCGAGAGGCAATAAAAGAACCCCATGTAAATCTACTGTATAATCACTTGTTGAACTGTGGTGCCTCCCTTTTGCTGGCGAGCACACTGTTTCGGAAAGGTTTCGGAAAGTGTTTCAAGTCTACACCGGATCAACCCAGTTGCTCTGATCCCCAGACGGTGCTGTAAGACTAACACTAATTTGGACAGCCTAGTCGTCTGTCCCTAGCACACTGTAGAAATCGGTAAAGTGTTTCAAGTCTACACCTGATCAACCCAGTTGCTCTGATCCCAGACGGTGCCGTAAGACTAACACTATTTTGGACAGCCCAGTCGCCTGTCCCCAGTGCATAATATTACTACAGTGTGTGTGTGCCTCGCTCGTATCAGAAGGTTTCGGACGGTTGCGGACAAGGTTACGATACCGCTGCGGAATGGGGAACGATAACAGCGTTCCAAGTGGGTTCTGTACTCCCTCCCAATTAGTTGCTGACAGACGAGGGAAAAGATACATTAAGCAATTATCTAAGTTGGAAAAACGATATAAAGTACCCAGAGGAGGAACCTTATCAATTTGCACCTGGCAAAACCTCCTAAATGAAAAAGCAGGAAAATTAGACGACGACGGATTGAAAGATACTGTTAAAATCTGGCTAGATTGTAGCAAAGAATTTAAATCGTTAGATGGCGAAGAAATGTATGATGAAAAGCACTCAAGATATCTGTGTAAAATTCCAATGTCTTATACGCCACAGCTCTATAATGGCGCCGAGTCGTCGGACAAGGGGTGGAGCTGCCCAGCCTGTAATGCAATGACGTCAGGAAGACGTCGCTCTTGTCTGTACTGTGAGGCCCCCCGCCCCCCGTCTACTCCGGCTACTGTGTCTTGTCTGACACAGACACCAGCGCCATCTTGTGACGCACTTCACCAACTGTCTTCAGTGGAAAATCCCCACCAATTGCCTGCCCCGCCTTCCATGTTAAATCCGGTACAGGCATCGGCGCCATCTTTGTTAACTGACAACGCCCAAAATTCTGGCCTACCTCCAGCTCCGTTATCTTCTATGTCTATTCCCACAGTGTCATTGTACCCAGTAGTTAATCCGGATGGCACATTTGTATTACCTACCCAGATTACAGCACCCAGACATATGGTCCCAATCATGATAATGGCAAGCGGTGAGGAAACAAAGAAGGAAAATATATCTACTAGTGCTGTTATGCTTCCGGCCCAACACCAGGCTGAGGAAGGCCTACTACTCCAGGAAGGCAAAACACTAGAAAAACCTCAAACAGTACTATTTCCACCCACTCCTCCCGTAGTTACACCCCCGGTACCTACACCCAGCACTACTGTCCCGTTAATGATGATGGGCCCAGGCGACAGTCCAGAAGGGGAGGAAATAGATACGACCGAGGGCGCAACAGCTGCCCCAACCCAATCCGATGCCGACAGCAGTATGATACTTAAAAAGGGAAAAAGGTTACCTAGACCGAAACCAATAACTAAACCCCAAAGAAGAACTAAGCCCAAACACACACAGTCCCCCTTGGTGGGTTTTGACCCACCTGTTCTCCATGCTGAGGAGATGGGAGCTAGGCCTAAGCACCAACCTATTTTCACTGATGAAGAAATAGGCACTCATGACAGTCTATCAGAAGAAGAGGGCTCAGAGGAGGGGGAGGAATCCCAAAGTATTTACCAGAGTTTACCTTTTGTACGTTCTCCTATAGGCCATCGCCGTATAAGATATACTCGACAATCTGATACCGAACAGCCCTCAAGTACGTCAGCCCCTCAGCCACCATCCATGGGGAATACAAATCCCAATAATCCGTTTTCTTCTCAATTCGCTGAAATTATGTCTGCAGCTATAGTACAAGCCACCCGACTCGCCACAGAAAATGCTACTCCACGAGATGGTCTCGCTTCCACGGAGCCGCGTTCCAAGTATGTAGCATTCAATCCGCAACAACTGTATACAATCGTCAAAGATCTCCCTGAACCTGATACACATCCAATGCCATTTTATCGAAAAGTTTCACAGGCCTGGACTACCTATGGATGTACCTGGTCTGACCTTGTTAGTATTGTCCAAGCCAAAGCAGTAGACTACGCAGATCTTATTCTCAACCAAATTATACGAGACCCATCTTATCTACCTTGCGATCCCAGATCCACTGAATCAGGTCAACAGTTTATCAAGCAATTGGAAATCTGGGCGAAGGACAGATTGTCCGAACAAACAGTATCTCTACAGGATATAACTCAAGAAAAAGGAGAGTCAGTGGAGAAATATGCCTACAGAATCAAACGACATTTTCGTGATCTAGGATTCTCACTCCAAGAAGTGGCACATATTCGTATGTTGGGTCGTGCCTTTGTAGACGGCCTCCATTCTGATCTCAACAAAGTACTCACTACCTGCCGCCCGGAATGGAGGTCAATGGATCTTGAAGTCCTTATACAGGTTGCTAAAGGATTGGAGGCAGGAAACAGCAAGAAAAAGTCCGCCATCATGGCGGTAATGACCGGAGCCGACGCCACTAATGAAGCCACGGACAGACAGCGACAACCTCGTAAATGTTTTGGATGCGGAAAAGTCGGTCAGCTTAAAAGAGTATGCCGTAGTCGCCATCTGTGGGCCGCTTATCAAGCCCAGAACCAAAACCAGAACCAGAACACTCTTCCTCCACCTCCTCCTCCTCAGCCATAGGAAATAGGCGAGCAAATGGAGGAGGGGGACTCTATTTGCATGGCCGTCTCCGCCCCTCCTTCCGGCCCTTCCCCTAAGATCACTCTTGATGTAGCCGGAAAACCTTGCTCATTTCTTGTTGACACTGGCGCTGCTCGTAGCGTGCTTTGTGAGACGGATGCATTACCATCCTGGCTATCTGATATACAACTCCCCTGTAGTGGGTTAGAAGGCGTGGTTCAACACAACCCACTCACACGCCCCTTACCCGTCACAAGCTCTTCAATACATCTGCCTTCATCTACTCTAGCTCAATTTGTGGTCAGTGCCACTTGCCCTTTCAATCTTCTAGGAGCGGATTTTCTCAGCAAAATCCAAGCCAATATTACCTTCACTGACAAAGGAACTGTCACTCTCAACACTGCTCTTGCCCCTGAAGAAACCTGTATGCTTATGGCAGTAGTACATGATCCTGGTGCCGAAACCTGGGATAATCTATTTAATTCTTTGAATACCATGCTAGACCATCTTCCAGCTACCCTATGGGCCTCTGGACCTATGGACATTGGACGTCTCAATGTCCCACCGGTACAAGTTGTGCTTAAGGATCCTAATGTTCTTCCATACAAGGCCCAATATCCTTTATCAGTGGCCCAACTAGATGCAATATCTATTCAAGTAGCTGCACTCCTAGAATCCGGTGCAATAATACCTACTACTTCTCCTTGCAATACTCCGCTGTATCCAGTCAAAAAGAAGCAGATCAAAGGCCAACCTCCAGTGTACAGGATGGTACAAGATTTACGCGCTGTCAACGAAGCCACGGTTCTGGATACCCCTATTGTGCCAAATCCACATACTCTTCTATCCAGTATTCCACCTACGGCATCCTGGTTCACTGTAATTGATCTTGCTAATGCCTTTTTCTCCATTCCATTACACCCTTCGTGTCAATATCTTTTTGCATTCACACATGCTGGTCGGCAATACACCTGGACGGTGATGCCACAAGGAGCTCAAAACAGCCCGTCCAGTTTCAGCAAAGCTATGTCTTCTGTGCTTTCTTCATGGCAAGACGCTCACCCGGAAGTTGAGCTCCTGCAATACGTGGATGACCTACTTCTTTGTGCTCCAGACCCATCCACGTGTCAAGAAACTACCCTGGACCTACTCTATTTTCTAGCTACAGCTGGCTGTAAGGTCTCCAAATCGAAACTACAGTTATGCCTTCAAAAAGTGATTTTTCTGGGACACTGTATTACCAAAGGCCGTAAACACCTTACAATGGCACGAAAAAAGGCCATCCTGGAGTTGGCTCCGCCAGAAACTCCACATCAGCTACAGATCTTTCTGGGTCTCATTTCATACTGTCGTCCCTGGATTCCCGACGCTTCTGTGCTAATGCAACCACTCTATGACTGTATACCTCGAGAACTACCAGCAATTTTTTATTTAACACCAGAGGCACTGGACTCATTCGACGCTCTACAACAAATGATTGCCTCATCTCCAGCTTTAGGAATTCCGAACTATTCTCTGCCGTTCCGTCTCTATGTTATGGAACGGCAAGGCCATGCCACAGGTGTTCTCACTCAGATGCACGGTGGTCGACATCGTCCCCTCGGATTCTACTCCAAACGATTGGACCCAGTTGCTCGCGCGACACCTTCCTGTGTAAGGGCTATTCACGCTGCCAGCTGTCTTCTGGACGTCACTTCAGATATTGTCCTCGGACATCCCTTGACAATTCTAGCTCCACATGACATCTCAGCTATTTTACAACAGACTCAACCCAGACATCTCACTGCTCAGCGTCATCTTCGTCTCCAAGGGAGTCTGTTGTTGCCCGACAATGTTACTATTCAACGATGCAATGTTCTCAATCCGGCTGCCCTCCTTCCACTTCCAAGGGGGGAGTATACTGATATTCCGTCTACGGATTTTATTGATCTAGCCACAGAAGAAGATCTTCAGGAACAGCTATTGTGGCATACACAGTCATCAAATGTCGATTTTCCAGATGTACCACCCGAGGACGATCCACATGATTGTCTGACCATGATGCAAGCGGAAGTCGGTTCGCCTCCGAATATACAGGATACCCCACTCTCAAACCCAGAATGGACCCTATTTGTGGACGGCTCCAGATATGCCGATGACAAGGGTCATTTCCATACGGGAATGGCGGTTACGACTGACACGACTGTACTCTGTGCAAAAGCTCTACGACCGGATCAGTCGGCTCAGGAGGCTGAACTAGCTGCCCTCACCGAGGCCTGCATTATGGCTAAAGATTCTACCGCGAATATCTATACGGATTCCAGGTACGCCTTTGGAGTTGTACATGATTTTGGAGTCATCTGGAAGGCAAGAGATTATATCACCGCAGCAGGGACTCCAATCAAGAACGGGAAAGCAGTTGAAGCTTTGATGACTGCGGCCCTACTCCCGAAACAAGTTGCAGTGATCAAAGTCAAGGCACACTCACGGGCTGACACTATGGAAGCAAAAGGAAATGCCTTAGCAGATAGTGCAGCCAAGCAAGCAGCTCTCGATGAAGACTCAGTGGTCCCTTTAATGACGGTGACCAAGAAAGCACCAATGGAATTAGACTGGGATATTTTAATTCAATTACAACAACAAGCTTCAACCAAGGAGCAAAATCAATGGATACAAGAAGGAGCATCCGAGGATGAGCGGGGAGCCTGGGCCAGAGGCCAATATCTTTGTTTACCCCGGACTTTATATCCTTTAGTCGCATCACTAGCTCATGGACCGACGCATCAGTCTAAAACCATTATGAAGGAGATTATCGACAAAATCTGGATCGCACCAGGAATCACCCCAATGCTAGCACGAACCACCGAATCATGTTTAATCTGTGCTCAGTGCAATACCGGAAGGACAGAACCTACACCATCCAAATGTTTACCGAATGCTCAATACCCTTTCCAACGGATTCAAATTGACCATATTCAAATGCCGATGTGTCAGACATTTCAGTATGTACTGGTAGTGGTAGATGTGTTTTCCGGATGGCCAGAAGCCTATCCAGTACGAAACCAAACCGCACCCACTACCGCAAAGAAGCTTATTCAGGAACTCATTTGCCGGTTCGGTGTCCCAGAAGTCATAGAAAGTGATCAGGGACCTGCATTTACGGCAAACGTCACTCAAGAAGTGTGGAAAATTATAGGTTCACATCTTGCTTTCCATACTCCCTACAGACCGCAGAGTAGCGGGAAAGTGGAAAGATTAAATGGCATAATCAAATCAAAGATATTGAAAATGACACAAGAGACTGGTCTAAATTGGGTACAGTGCCTACCCATCGTACTTTTTGCTATCAGACATACGCCAAAGGCGTCACACAAACTGACCCCACACGAAATACTTTTTGGAAGTAGCCCTAGGTTAGGACAATACTTCCCACAACAGTTGCAAATGAATTATGAAACAATGGCAAAATATGTTATTGCTTTGACTACTCAATTATCTAATATATATACCCAAGTTTTCTCTTCTATTCCAGATCCCAATATCCTCGAAGGTACTCACTCTCTATTGCCTGGAGAGTGGGTGGTCGTGAAGAAACACGTCCGATCTACTTTGGAACCGAGATTCGAGGGCCCTTTTCAAGTGCTACTAACGACTCCTACCTCAATAAAAGTTGAAGGGAAACCCACGTGGATACACGCATCGCATTGCAAGAGAGTCAAAGGATACGATCCTCCAATCAATGACTCCTAGAATGCATATCCTTTGCAAAAGAGTGGGCATCCCACTATTATTATCACTCATTTTCCAACATACATGGGGAAAACCAGCCCAAGCTATCAGTCACCAGGGGGGTCGGGTAGCCATTACAAGAGATGCAAAACAAGCAGGTCCTCCCATTTTTTGGTACAACTCCAGTAGCACAACAGTAGCCACATACTCATTCCAATTTTGTCACATTATAGATTGTGTTTCTAAACGCTACACCAATGTATATACCGGGGTGATGACACAAGAAGGGGATACCACCGACAATTTTGACCCCGGGTATTGTGATGTTCAAATAGGAGAATGTGTTGGGTACATATGCTATGTTGGAGGGCAATGGGGGGACGACTGCAGGTATTGGGGCTCTGTTATAACTAATTCAGGAACCAAATGGGGATATAAGCCCCCTGAAGCCCTAGCCCTCAAAGATCAATATGGTAAATCATTGCTCTCACGAATGACTCTCATATCCACCGGAACTGGTGATAACCAACGATACACCCTTACTATAGAGAATCCCCGGCCAACTGATGCTCGAAAATATATTTTCGGGATTTACAAATATGGTTTCATGAGCGGCAAGGCCCCCTTCTATCTTAAAGATATGTACAATAGTTTAGAATGGGAAGAGCCACAAGGTAAACCATCAAACCAACCAGTTTCGAAACCACCGGAAATTCCATATGCTGTTCTGCGCGCCATTCAAAGTATGATAGCTATAGCGAATCCCACTTATGATGATACTTTAGCCATAGAAACTGGATATAATGATATTAATCTATGGCTCGAGTGGATGCAATATTCTGCTATTAAGCACAATAAGTCCAATTGCTATGTGTGTGGTAAAGCCCGTCCACATCTGGGTACAGTACCCCTACAGTTGCCCTATCAGTCACTACTATGTCTGTTGAGTCTTTATACCAATACCAGTAACAAATTCACCGAATGTGAGAAATGGAAAAGAGAATATCCTCTACTAATCGAGGCTCCCAAGCTCAACGGAGGAATTACTATATATTCTGGCACTTATATTTGTATTTCAAACACCAAAGGAACAGGCAAATTTCTTGGTAAATTCTCTAATGGTAATTGTGCTGAATACAGCAATTTGACCGGTCCCCCCACACAGAATCAAGTATATTCTCTGGGAGACATCTATTGGCTATGTGGAGATATGAAATTGCGCACCAGATTAGAAGGTAGTTGGACTGGTGAATGCGCACTGGCCAAAGTTATAATGCTGTTATTTATAATGTCGGAAGAGCCAGAAGCTGTTGAGGCCCAGTCTACCCTGTTCCGTAAAAAACGCAGTGTCTCAAAAGCCCCCGAAGGAAGTTTCGACCCCCATGTGTATATAGATGCAATAGGAGTTCCTAGGGGGGTCCCAGATGAGTATAAAGCCCGAGATCAAGTAGCCGCTGGTTTCGAATCCATTTTTCCCATTGTTACAATAAATAAAAATGTTGACTGGATTAACTATATCTATTATAATCAGCAGAGATTTGTCAACTATACCCGAGATGCACTCCAAGGACTTTCGGATCAATTGGAGGCTGCAACCCAGATGACTTTTCAGAATCGTATGGCATTAGATATGATTCTGGCAGAAAGAGGCGGGGTCTGTCGAATAATTAGAGAAACTTGTTGTACTTTCATCCCAGATAATACAGGCCCCGACGGAAAAGTGACCATGGCTATTAAAAAGTTAAATTCTCTAGGAGACGAATTAAAGCGCAACTCCGGAATCGATCATCCATGGGCCGAATGGTTTGGCTGGCTCAAAGGATGGAAACAAGCTCTGGTCCAGCTGGGAATAATTTTACTGATTATTGTGATTATTGTTGCTTTTATGCTATTCTGTGTAGTCCCTTGTCTTCAACGCCTATGCGATAAAATGTTTGCAGTAGGCGAGACTATCCCGTTAATGCTTATGTACGATGACACGATGCCAAGCTTTGCATCTTCTTATGAAACACCATCTAGTTCGATAGTTCCCCCTGACAGTAATCCCCGCCCCGTGTAGGGACATATAGATCCGAGGGACATGTCCAAGACCTGAAACCGGGATTTTATCCAATAGGGATAATTTGTCGCCACTGCAGGTGAAGAGGATGCGGGATCATGTCCGGTAGGATCTGTCAGGATTAGGGACAGTCGGCCATCGTATATTCAAGGGGGGACTGTTATGGAACCATTATATATATCAGCAAGAAACGCTTATTGCTTTAATGAATATAAGCTGGCCTCGACCAATAAAGGGTTACACCTCACGCAGATACGTGAGAGACGCAAGTAGCAGTGTATTCAGTTATCTATATTTTACTAACCGCAAGCGCCATTCTGGCTATATCTTGTTGCAGGAAAGTATCTAATATTTGTTTCTAACGGTTTTCTGCCTTTCTGCCTATTTCCGCATAGTTTCAGGATTAACCAATTAATAAGCTTTACGTAACCTGACGTCCCTTTTTTTCTGGACACTATATAATCTATAATATAAACAAAATAAAGCAGAGTGATTTTGGACCTGACCCAGAGTGTGTCGTGTGTCTTATTTTTCTCTCCGTGCACGTACATTTATATTCACATAATTTGGAGCAGTTCAACAATTGAAGAAAGGCTTTATTGGAAAGCATCCAAAACAGGTGCAGGGGGATCCCGTCCTGTAAGAGAAAAGCAGAAAGAAAAAAAACGTTAGGCATTTAAAAAATAATATTAAATAAATCATTAAAATAATAATATAAATAATACTAAAAAAAAATTATAATGTGAGCTGTGATGTCACTGTGACATAGATCTGTCTCTAACCATTAATGTGTAAAAAAAATATAAAAAATACAAAAAATGTAAAAAAAATTAAAATAAAAAAAATATTTCAAAAAAATATATAAAAAAAGATAATAAAAAAAATTCTTAAAAAAACCTTACATCCCATTGCCCTAGCATAACATCTAGCCAGTATAACCCTCCTGCCCCCGTTCACAACCCCCAAACCCGTTAAGCCATAGGCATAAAAATTATACAAAATTGGTTACAATCAACAAGAATGTCTGAGCTGGGATGATGGATGTGGTGACGTAGCACGCTGTACGTCCTACGTGCTGCGTAACACGGCGGCTGGTGCCGACCTGGACCTCGGGCGGATGATGGGAGCGGCGATCTAGCGTTTTTTCGCTGCTGGTGCCGGGACCGTGGGAGCCTGGACCTGGGCGATCAGTGAAGCGGGCTGTAGGAGAGGATTGGAGGCGGTGTGGGAGAGAACGCCGCGGCAAGTGCGGTGAGAACGCCGCGGCAAGTACGGTGAGAACGCCGCGGCAAGTGATGTAAGCACGGCATGAACGCCGTGGGAAGGCAGATTGAGCTGTGTAGAGCCGTCGGAAGAATATTTGTGGCGTCTGTCTGTAAGAGCGAGCGGCGTGGCGCCAACAGAAGATAGCCTGACGGCGTTTTGATTGTATCTGACATCGCCACAATATCGTTACAGAAGGGTGAGCAGTGTTTTTTTTTTTTTTTTTTGCATACTATTCTGGTACAAGAGTTAATCCAGATTTTGGTTACAACAGCTATACCGGTAAATACCGGGATATGTAATACTGCATTGAACCCTGGTCTGAGGACTTCCACACTATGCCTTTACACACCTAAGCACTAAAGAGAACTTTATTTTTCCCTCCGAAGCCGCTTTATGATATACTGAAGTACAACAAGCTATTTTATATTGAATTGATGTTCCTCAAACGAAATTTTTTTTTTTTTTTTCTTTTTTTTTTTCTCCCTCTAATATCTTAGTGATCATACTAAGAACCTGTACAATTTTATTGATACTGTTCTCCACTAACATTTTGGCTTAGCATATTAAGTTCTTAAGAGCCATCTGAATATATTTAGGTGTCACGAAAGAAAGATCAATAGTTAATTTGGTCTTTTCTCAACCATTTTTTAAATCATGGCGCCTAAGAAAGACAGAGAGAGGGAAAAGGAAAGAGACAAAGAAAAACGGTTAAGCATCGATAAATCAAAGACTCTGACAAATTACTACTCTCCAAAAGCTGGGAACAACACATCAAAACCGTTGCATGAATCTCTTCTAGATCCACAAAATAATATTTGTACGGACGCTCAATTGGAGTCTTCACAGCTTGAGCCACTACAATATACTAGAGTTTTGAATATAAATGAGCTATACTCTAAGCTAAGCGCAGAGATGAAAACTAATACAGATGCCCTGAAACTAGGGATGGAAGACATATCAAATAAGCTTACTGCTCAATCTACGATAATGCAGGGGCTACAATCTAAAAATTGAGTCCCTGAAACAAGAAAATAAGGATCTTAGATCAAATATTCAAGCAATGGAAATTAAATTAACTCACTTTGAAGATCTATCTAGAAGTAAAAATTTGAGATTAAGAGGGATTCCTGAAGAAATGAAAAACTCACTATTAATAGATTATCTAAAGGAACTTGTATTGGGTTTTGTCAATTAAGATAAAGTGGGGAATGCCCCATTTGAAAAATTCTATAGGATGAACAAACCAAAAGATCTACAGAATTCAGAAGCTCCAAGAGACGTTATAGTTCGTTTCCATAATCCTTATATAAAAAACCTATTTGTATCTGAATTTAGGAAAAATCCACGTCTAGAAAAATACAAGGATATAATTCTCCTTTCAGACATTTCCTATACATCAAGAGCCTTTAGGAGGCAATTCAAGGACTGCATTAAGATGCTTGGCGATGCTAATATAAAATATAAATGGGCCTCCCCTTTGAAGTTTCATATTTTGCACGACTCAAAGTTTTTCTCATTCTCCGATCCAGTAGAAGCAAAGCAATTTATATTATTGAATGTAAAATGAAGAGATTAAGTATATTATGGGTCCCTATAGGATAATAAAATAGTCTTTTTCTCTCTACTCACATATACTTTCACGTTAAGAATCACATACAGTCTTACATAATTTTTACCATATTTGCACGTGGGAATAACCCCCTATAATGAAGATCATTATATATCACATATATGAATTCTTGTACACGATTTAATTTATGAATACACTTATTATAAGTATTATAGACACGTTCTCACTAACTTCAATTTTTTTTTTTTGTGCATACATACTTTTCACTTATGAATTATACATAGGTTTATATATTTCACATTATTTTATGCACTATGAATCTTATACACTTAAGCAGGAATAACCCAATAAGTAGAAGATGCACGCACTATACACTATATACATTTTCCTTTTTTTTTTTTTTTTTTTTTTGTGCATATAGATTCTTCACTTATGAATTATACACAGGTTTATATATTTCACATTATTTTATGCGGGATTAACCCGCTAATGTAGAAGACGTAGTACACGATCTAATTTATGACAACACTCATTACAAGTAATACATACATATCTCTATGAATCTTACACATTTAAGCGGGAATAACACTATATACATTTTTCCCCTTTTTTTTTTTTTTTTTTTTTCTCTCCTGCCCTAAAATTTAAGATCCAGGACCAAGGTCGGCACCTACGCATGGATCAGCCCTTTATAATGACGGGGCAAAAAATACATAGAAGTTTTATATGTATTAATTGTATGAATGTATATGTTTTTGAATCTACATGTAAGACTAGATGTCAGAGGCTGATAGAGAGAAAGACAAGCAATCTAAATGACACTTAGATTGATGTCTATCAATTGCCAAGGTTTAAATTCTCCGCATAAAAGAAGTTTTTTGTATGATCTGCTGATCCGAGATAATATTGACATTTGTTTTGCACAAGAAACCCATTGGATAAAAGGATCCCCCCTTCAATGGAAATATAAAAAATTTTCATCTGTATTTGTATCTAGCCTCGATCATAAGAAGAAAAGAGGAGTTGCAATTATCATAAATGATAAAATCAAATTTGATAAAATCCATTATGAGTGTGATTCAGAAGGTAGATATGGGATCCTTGTATGCAATGTGAATGATGTTACTTATACTTTTGTAAATATATATGCCCCGAATACTTCTATGGTTAAATATATTGAAAAGATAATTGACAGAACATATGCAATTGCAAAAGGATATGTGATTATAGGGGGGGATATGAATTGTATCCAAGATGTTAAGTTGGACAAAACTATGAAACACGGGAATTATCCCGATGCTAAATTGAAATCTTTGGCCAAATCTTTTTCATCATGTATTGCAGGGAATAATCTATTTGATATGTGGAGGACAAACAATCCTTCGGTAAAAGACTTTACATTTTACTCTGCTGTACATCAATCTTATTCAAGAATAGACACCTTTCTGTCGGATAGCAAAACATTAGAAATCTGTAACTTTGCTACCATCCGAGTCAGGACATGGTCGGACCATGCTCCAGTAATGATTGAAATTAAAAATAAGATAGAATTTAAATCTAGGTCAAATTGGAGACTTAATGAATCATTGCTATTATCTCCATTATTTCAAGAAAAACTTAGTACTCTGGCCAAAGATTTCATAGCAATTAACGACAATGGGGAAACTTCCGATACAACTCTGTGGTGTGCGTTTAAATGCACGATGAGAGGCTTTATAATAAAACAAGGGGCTGCTATTAAGAAAGCTAAAGGTGCGACGCTCTCAGATCTTTATATCCAATTGGCAAAATTGGAATCGATTAATAAATTAAATCCATCTATACCGACGATTAGAGAGATAAAGGTAATACAACTTGAAATAAAAAATAAGTTAATCGAATGTTCTAACAGGAATTTAATTAGACTAAAACAAGACTGGTATTACAGCAGCAATAGAGCGAGCAAATTATTATCAAATAAGATCAAAAGCCGCACTAGCAAAAATAGGATTAATAAAATCATCCTTAACGATAAACTTTATTTATCCCCAAAACAAATAGGGGAGGCTTTTAGGCTGTATTATAAATCACTATATAATTTACCAGGTCTAACTAAAGATAAATCAGAGATCAGAACCTTTCTTAGCAGATTGAATCTTCCTAAATTGTCTCCTATACAATCGGATATTTTAAGTGATCCAATTCAACTTATTGAAATAACCAATATTATACGAAATTTAAAAAAGGCTAAAGCTCCCGGCCCAGATGGCTTCTCCGCTCCTTTTTACCAACTACTAAATCCAATTATTGCTCCATTAATGCTGAAAATGTTTAAAGAGGTTCCAGTGAATAAATCCTTTCCATTAGAAATGCTTTAGGCTTCGATAATACCCATTCCTAAATTAGGGAAAGATCCAAGCAAAGTGACAAATTATCGTCCCATATCGCTGATAAACCTAGATATCAAAATTTTCTCAAAAATTCTAGCTGAGAGATTAAAAAAGGTAATACGAGCTTTAATTCACCCAGATCAAACTGGGTTTCTAACTGAAAGGAACGGGGAGGATAATACTCGCAGAATTTTAAATCTTATATATGAATTAAACGAGTCCAGATCGTCGGCAGCCTTTATCGCCTTAGACGCCGAAAAGGCGTTTGACCGGGTTGATTGGTCATTTTTAGAAGAAACTCTTAAGATTTTTGCCATGAAAGGGGACTTTTTATATAATATTTTAGCCC
Source organism: Spea bombifrons (assembly GCF_027358695.1). Lineage (NCBI taxonomy): Eukaryota > Metazoa > Chordata > Amphibia > Anura > Pelobatidae > Spea > Spea bombifrons. The sequence goes on along the minus strand of NC_071096.1, from coordinate 17,354,988 downwards.
TATATCAAAATCCTCAAGCTAAAATCCTAGGCATGAATCTAAGTTCCGATACTTTCAATATTAATAACGGGACTAGACAAGGCTGCCCACTAGCTCCCCTGCTTTATATCCTTTCTATAGAACCTCTTGCGGCTATAATTCGCCAATCGGCTAAGGTTACAGGTGTAATAACTGGCCCAATCGAACATAAAATCAGTCTATATGCAGACGATATTTTGTTTACTCTAACTGAGCCACATACTTCGATCCCTGAAGTTATTGATCTTATAAAAGAATATGGTTTATATTCTAACTATAAATTGAATATTGACAAAACACAAACTATCGATTTCAATATGGACCCTTCCTACTTAATGAGTTTGAAGGGAAAGTTTCCCTTTTTTGCGAGAGGGAAATACATCAATTATCTAGGTATTAAAATTTATAATAACTTTAGTGATATAATAACCTATAATTATCTGACACTATTTGATAGTATGAAAACCCAACTCAATGAGTGGCAACGCTTAGAAATCTCTTGGTTGGGCAGGCTGAATACACTTAAATCTTATATGATACCTAAGTTAATTTACTTATTTAGAATTATTCCACTTTCAGTGCCCAGTAAGATCTTGAATCAATTTGATAAAATATTTTCAGCATTTGTTTGGTCAAAGAGGAAGTCTAGAGTTTCACGACTTATATTAAGTAAAAGCCAGGCTCAGGCTGGACTAAATTTCCCTAATATCTCAAATTTATATAAAATTTGTCTGTTCAGTCACTTTTTAGCCTGGGATACCAAACGGGACCAAGAATTACCTTGGCGAATTTATGAAAGATGGAAATGTAATGACCTCGATCTAGCTTATTCCTATTGGCTTGACCCTGAAGCTACAAAGAAATTAAATATTTCTAACCCATTAATACTAAATATCCTAAAAAATATGCTAAGCTTCAAAGTAAAATTTGGTTCTCTAGATCTATGGTCACTTAGCATGCCTATAGAAGTGTTACAACTATTTTTGAATGATATAGATTTTAAAATATGGCAGGTCCATGGGATAAAAAAAATAGGAGATATTTTCTCCCCAGGAGAAGTTAAATCTTTCTCAGAAATCCAAGAGAAGTTCTCCCTCCCAAATAGGGTGCAGTTCTCTTTCCTAAGACTTATAAGTTTTATTAAATCTAAGACTTGGATTCCTGCAACGGACTTAGATTTATTCATTGAGGGCCATTTCAAAAAGAACATAATAGCCAAATTAGGAAAATTATTAGAAAAAAACTCAACCTCGAATAAGCCTAATAACATTGTGAAATGGGAGGCTGAATTTGATATTCTTTACCCGTCAGAAACCTGGTACTCTGCTTGGACCAAAACAAGGCAAGCTATTCATTGTATTAACCTTCAGGAACAGTATTATAAAATATTCCATAGATGGTACTATACGCCTTCAATCCTACATAAAATGCTAGGAACTACCTCCAATCTATGTTGGAGATGCAATCGGGAACTGGGTTCTATGACTCACATTTGGTGGGATTGTAGCGGATTAACCAATTTAAGATCGGAAATTATGGTTTTGTTCCAGAAGATTTTCGGATCACAATGGGAGTTAACCCCTCAAGCGTTTTTATTTCATATAGATATTCCCCATCAAAACAAATTTAATCTCGATCTATCTATTAATATATTAGCAGCAATAAAAATATGTTTGGCCCGTAACTGGAAATCAGAAGAAGTTCCAGCTCGACTTCAAATTTTGAAGCAAATCGAATATCAACATCTAATGGAGAAAGGCTTCTTCAGAACTCATAATAACTTAAAAAAGTATGATAAGATCTGGTTACCTTGGCGAAATTTTTATTATGATATGGTCTGATTTTAATAGTTTAGACTCCTTGGCAATTCTCTATCTTTTATATTCTCTCTATATCTCTTGAAAGCCTCAATTGCCCTGTTTAAATCTAGGGCTGCAAGTTAGCCATCTAAGTCATGAATGTGTATAGATAAATTCCATATTTGTTTATATATATTTTAGAATTTATTCCTAAAATATTAACGAGATTATGTTACAGCTATTGGAATGATCTTGTTCTGCCTGTTGTTTGTCTGTTTGTACCTGAAAACTAATAAATATAATAAAAAAAATAAAAAATAAAAAAATTATACAAAATTGTACACCTTATAGCAGGGGCGTCCAACATGCGGCCCTCGAGGTGAGACCTCGAGGTGCGGCCCGCGTAAGATCGGCAGCCAGGGCAACCGATCTTACGCGAGCCGCACCTCAAGCCCTGCTACTTACTTGTGGGAGGGTCTTCTGGACTGCACACAGAGGAAGCGGAGTTCACGTGACATCCTACTTCCTCTGTGCTTTAGCAGAGAAGGCAGAGGGAGGCCGCGCCCCCTGCTGAAGTTTGTAAGCGGCATCGAGGAGTTGCAGTGCAGGTAAGGGGGTGGGGAGGGTGTTTGAATGAGTGTGTGTGATTGAGGGAATGAATCTGTGAATGAATGATTATATGAATAAATGAGTGTGTGTGTGTGTGTGTGTGATAGCATGGATGTGTAAGTGCTGGAACCTAGGCATGATGGGACTGTGATTGCTGTTAGCAATCACACTCCTATCATCCCAAGTCAGCCAGTACATGCTGAAACCTGGCCAGCTGCCCCCCTTGTGTATTGATGCTGCCAGCAGTATGGGGTCTGCACTTACAGCCACCCTGTACCAGCATGTACTGGCTGACTTGGCATGATAGGAGTGTGATTGCTAACAGCAATCACAGTCCCATAATGCCTAGGTTCCAGTATTTACTGGATGGATGTGTAAGTGCTGGAACCTAGGCATGATGGGACTGTGATTGCTGTTAGCAATCACACTCCTATCATGCCAAGTCAGCCAGTACATGCTGAAACCTGGCTAGCTGCCCCCCTTGTGTATTGATGCTGCCAGCAGTATGGGGTCTGCACATCACTTACAGCCACCCTGTACCAGCGTGTATTGGCTGACTTGGCATGATAGGAGTGTGATTGCTAACAGCAATCACAGTCCCATCATGCCTAGGTTCCAGCATTTACTGGATGGATGTGTAAGTGCTGGAACCTAGGCATGATGGGACTGTGACTACTGTTAGCAATCACACTCCTATCATGCCAAGTCAGCCAGTACATGCTGAAACCTAGCTAGCTGCCCCCCTTGTGTAGTGATGCTGCCAGCAGTATGGGGTCTGTACATCACTTACAGCCACCCTGTACCAGCATGTACTGGCTGACTTGGCATGATAGGAGTGTGATTGCTAACAGCAATCACAGCGAGCACAGTCCCATCATGCCTAGGTACCAGCATTTACTGGTTGCCTGGGTTGCCAGCATTTACTGGTTGCCAAGTCATATTGCAAATTTTTCCCAGTTGTGTGTTACCTACTTTTATTAAAAATGTGAGTTTTTATTATTATTTTTAAAGGTGGGTGTCATTTTCGGTTTTGGCTAAGTGAACCCTGAATGTTTTGGTCCAGAATTTTCATTTTAGTTCATCCCTAGAATAAATCTAGGGAATCCTGAATTTGTAGTCGCAAAACTTTCTAGGCCCAGAAATCAGTGAGAGGAAGAGTAAAGGTTTTGTGTCATTTTACTTTATTTTAATCTGCATATTTTATTAAAGGCCATATTTTTTGTCACAGTGAAAAATGAGTGCGGCCCGCGCACGTATACAATTCTGATGAAGTGGCCCACTGCAGAAAAAACTTGGACACCCCTGCCTTATAGTATGCTCCCTGGTGCTGGGAAAGTCTGGAAAATCTATATAAATTAGGTATTTCTGAAATCAGGACACCTGAATTGATAAACTTCGAGGGGATTTTCCATCACTTTACCTAATTTTGTGAGGATTCAGAGGGAAAATGTAAAAAAAAAATAGTTTATTTTTCTAATCTTCGCTAGTTTTTACTAAATTTCTCATTCTAAATTTTCAGCTAATCATCCAACTATGGTATCAAACGAAAGCTCTATCTCTCCTTGAAAAAACAATATATAGTTTACATGGGTACACTATTCACAGGAAAAGAGAATCATCGCTAAACCGACATACCCCAAAAATGGCAAAATTGCTCTGGGCTTTGAGGTACCAAAAACCCCTGGGATTGAAGGGGTTAAGATATATTACATCAAGATATCATTCGTATCACACACAGGTTGTGTATATTAATTACCTTTATTTCTGTCAATAGATATATACTGAGCGCTGTGACGGGACCAACCTGTACCCCAACTGGGTACTTCCGCCAAACATTGCTTCCTCCTCACGGGACACCAACAAGTAACCCCTTCAGCACCGGGCAGAACCAGCGTTGTAGATAGAAGGGGGGACGACGCTGCACCGAAGCTGCATTGGCACTGTGGCTATCCGAAGCTTAGCCACACAGCGTGGCTACAGCCCACCCCAAACATCAGGCAACACTCATGTTGAGGTGAAAACAGGACTCCTTTATTTAAACCAAAGACAGATCTATATATGCACAAGTAAGAAAAGGGGCAAGACACATATCAAATGATCTAATTACCATGTCAAGAACGAAGTAATTAGATCAAATCCTGCAACACAATATACGGGGGAAGGACAGAATGACATGAGACATAAATAATTACATTAATTGGGGACATAGACGTGGAATGATGATAGACATATAATCGGCTTGAGACAGACAATGGCCAGGACACAGGGATAACAGAAGCCCACAGGATTAACAGCTACCTGTTATGTAATTGATAATTAAGTATGCAGCAGTGACACCTAGTCATACCTACAGGGGGTCTTAAGACAAGGGCTAACTCACACAAAAACAGGGGAAACACTTCACACCTATACAATTAACAATGCTAAGACACTGAGTGCTAAAACATGGGGAACATCAGCAGAAACTGAACCCCTGTATCCACACACATTAGTCTCTACAAGGCCTGGGCCCATAGTTGATAGGGAGGAGGCTGGCTCTCAGGCCTCTCCAGGGGCCCCAGTGATGGAGGGTTCTGTCACAAGCGCACTTAATGTCTTTGTGTGTAAATCTCACATTTGTATGTGGATGGGAAACCACATAATTAAGGTGCTGTTGGTATAACGGGGAGTGCGCAGGAACAGCCCAACCATGGAATACACCCCTCTTCAAGCCTCTAATGCAGGTCTTGAACTCAACAAAGTGGGAAAAAATTCTACTTTACCCACCAGTGCTCCATAAGCAATAGAATCCAAGAAATTTCATAAAATTTTAAAACACGGCTACTTATGCAGTAAGTTGATTAGGTGATAGGACAAAGTTTACCCATAGTTTCCACTACTGTCCCTTTTCCTTAACCACTGCCCTCCCACATTTTGTTCCCTCTCTTTTTTCAGCTCTCCATTTCTTTTCTCTCTCCACTGCCTTGCCTCACCTCACATTCTGGGTTGTTACACTAAGGCTTCAGCCTCATGTCAAAAGGTGACGATATTCATCATTGGGATCAATCAATGTTACAAGATTATGGCATCTCAAGGCCAATGAATAAAATGCATGCTGTCTGGCTGTGAATTTAGAAGACCTATTCTTATATCAATATTAACTTATAGGATATGGTATTATGACACTTACAATAAAGTTGTAACTGTGTTCTACAAGAATGAAAGATAATATAAAAACAGGGTACTTAGCTTTTTAACCCTTCTTTTCATTCATCGGAACACATATGTGGTAGCTTCCCCAAGGACTCTTCCTTCAAAAAGCCCCTTGTAACAGATATATGGAAAAACAGAACAAATTCTGGGGATACAGATTTAAAAGTACTCTGTAAAAAGAATGAAAACCACAAATGGTGCAATAACGTTTAAAAGGTTTAAAACAGCCCCCACTAGTTGTGCCACACTCACAAGATTGTAGTAGGTACTGTGCCTTTAAGATAGCCTGTATCTTAGGAATCCTGGAGTTTTAAAAACCGGTCATCTGCTGGATACAAACAAATGGCAGGCAGGGTATCTTCCAAAAGCTCTTTATTTACAATAGCCCATTAAAAATGCTTAATGCTTTAAGAAACTAAGTCCAACGCGTTTCGTCATATGCTGACTTCATCAGGGACTAGTTATAATGCATCAAGAAACATAAGCTAACAAAAAATAAACTAAAAACCCTTGCCCGCTGTGACAGAATGAACTGTCATACAAGGCCCCAAGGTACTCAAAGATGGCTCCAGCCTGGCTGCCAAACAGGCAGGAACTCCATTGTTTAATTAATCCCATCAATAGGATTGCTGACTGGGGATTAAAGGTTGGGCTGAATACATGTATCTGTTAATTTATGTTAATGAAGGTATGTGGCTATACGAGTCTATGTTTTACTACAATAAACTGTTCATTCCTGCTGTACTCAGTTCAAGGTAGTTGTGTGTCTACTTATTGGGTACACATAGCAGGGTTCCAAGGTGCGCATGCTGACTGGTGCTGGAAATGATTCCGGGGACAACAGGAGGATACATGTGGGTGATCTCTGGGAGTTACTACAGCTCTCTTGGTGAACCCGTTACACCCGCCCTCTCCTTAAATTATCTAATCTGTTCTTTTATTGGTCCAAAATCTTCACTCCTCCTTTGTTTCAATTAGATGAACACACATTTTTCTTGTTTCCAGGTGATAACCCTTTGCGTTCCAAAATGTGTTCCAAGGCTGTGTCCATTATTTGTGTCCATTATTATTTACACGTTTTTATTGCAGTCCAGTTCAAATAGTTAATTATTTGCACAATACTACAATCTAAAATGAAGGAGAAAAAAATAATAATATACATCCTTATAATACATATACATGTTATTTATAGCTTTTGGAAATATCTAAATATGGAAATTTAACTAAATTAACTAACCATCCCTGGATATTTTAGGGTTAACCCCTATTAGTTCTTGACATAGAACACTCATTGTTTCAGTCAGAAATAAGTATCTGCACTGTTACAATGTATATCTATATATAAAAAAAAATGTAAACCAGGTTTGTATGTAGATGTTACATGTTAATATAGTCCTTATTTAATAGTGAGTTACCAGTAAACAAATTAGTGTGAGTGAAAGTGTAAATAAGGTGATGTGTACAACTATATTAATATTATGTGTGTGAGTTATGTTGTGATTACCATTGATGCGTGAATATATAACAGTTGAATATTATATGTATTATAAATTAATATAATAATATATATGCTAATGTATATACTATTTATAAATAAAAATGTTAATAAATATGTATACTTGTGTGTTAAATACATGCTATGCTAAGTGTTAATGTATATGTTGTGTGTGAACTAAAAAATGTGAATAAATATTTTATTTTACTTATATGTTATATAAATAAATAAATATAAATTGTGTATTGTGCTGGGTGTACATTATATCGTATGAAATAAAGTGTATTGTTTTTTTACTATTTTCATTATGTTTTATTAAACTAAATTATTTAGAACTTTATAAATGTTGTATATCACAGTTTATATAATTACTATTAATATACGAAAAGTGTGTGTTTGTTTATATTTATAATATGTGTGTGTATACTTAAGTGTTGATTTTATATGATGAATAAAATATGCAAGTGTCTATTGTACAATACTAACCATCTTTATAAAAATTAATAGTTAATAAACTTTAAATTATTTTTATAAAGACCATGTAGACCTTTTTTTTTACAAAAAACTTACTATGTCAATCTCCGCATTTATACATGCGGAGATTGACATAGTAAATCCGGGCAGCGTGTAGAGCTCTACCCGATTCTACCCGATTCGCGTAGACAACTTCAGCTGCAGCGGAATAATTGTCTACGAGAATCGCGTAGAGCTCTACACACTGCCCCGACTAAGCACCGGGGACTCATAAGCACCGGTAAGTTAGGGGTAAGGATCCAGGTCCCTTGCATCTGAGTCCCCGGTGCTTAGTCCGGGCAGCGTGTAGAGCTCTACCCGATTCGCGTAGACAACTTCCGCTGCAGCCCTCCCACCCCTTGGTTTTGATTTGGTATTGTTTTGAAAAACAATCGAATAAAATGAGATTTATTTCCATTACCAGGGTGAACACAAATCAAATTAAATTCCATTACCAATTCCTGAAATTGGGTATCACCTTTTTTTCTTTGAAAGTTTGCCTTTGTGGGGAGGGTCGGCAGAAGTGTCATTGGCCACATCTGCAATCATAATTAAGTCTGCACAATGAATCAAATGGCTTAATCTAAAGATTGAAATTTCTTGAATGTTCTCATAAAAGCAAGTTGGTTAGTATTAGGGGTAAAATGCACTCACTGGCCACTTTATTAGGTACACCTTGCTAGTACCGGGTTGGACCCCCTTTTGCCTTGAGAACTGCCTTAATTTTTCGTGGGATACTTTCTACAAGGTGCTGGAAACATTCCTCAGATATTTTGGTCCATATGGACATGATGGCATCACGCACTTGCTGCAGATTTGTCGGCTGCACATCCATGATGCAAATCTCCTGTTCCACCACATGCCAAAGGTGCTCTATTGGATTGAGATCTGGTAACTGTGGAGGCCATTGGAGTACAATGAATTTATTGTCATGTTCAAGAAACCAGTTTGAGATGATGTGAGCTTTGTGACATGGTGCGTTATCCTGTTGGAAGTGGCCATCAGAAGATGGGTACGCTGTGGTCATAAAGGGATGGACATGGTCAGCAACAATATTCAAGTAGGCTGTCACATTTAAACAATGCTCCATTGGCACTAAGGGGCCCAAAGTGTGCCAATAAAATGTCCCCCACACCATTACACCACCACCACCAGCCTGAACCCTTGATACAAGTCTGACATTGCAATCTGAAGATCACAGCTGGAATCAAGACTCATCCAACCAGGCAATGGTCTTCTTTTGGTGAGCCTGTGCGAACTGTAGCATCAGTTTTCTGTTCTTAGTGGACAGGAGTGGCAGCCGGTGTGGCCTACCACTGCTGTAGCCATCTGCTTCAAGGTTCGACGTGTTGTGCGTTCAGAGATGGTATTCTGCATACATTGGTTTTAACAAGTGATTATTTGAGTTACTGTTGCCTTTCTGTCTGCCCATTCTCCTCTGACATCAACAAGACTGCCGCTCGCTGGATATTTTCTCTTTTTCGGACCGTTCTCTGTAAACCTTAGAGATGGTTGTGTGTGAAAATCCCAGTAGAAAAATAATCAAGACATGCCACGTTCAGAGTCACTTAAATCCCCTTTCTTCTCCCTTCTGATGCTCGGTTTGAACTTTAGCAAGTTGTCTTGACTACTTGTGCATGCCTAAATGCATTGAGTTGCTGCCATGTGATTGGCTGATTAGCTATTTGACAAACAATTGAACAGGCGTACCTAATAAAGTGGCAAGTGAGTGTATATTCGCAATTGTGAGCACATATTGAACAAAATGAAATTAGCCTGAGAGTCCACTTTTTTATCAGTAAGTTCAAATGGGCAATATTTAAATCACTTCCGATTTTGTACTGGCCATAACTGCTAAATGAGTAGCGTAAATAAAACATTTTTAAATACAAATATGGAGGATTATGCCTCATGACAAGAGTCTCTTGAATACATACAGCTTTGGCTCTAGTAGCTTCAGCCAAGTCAGATTTGTATTAAAATAAACCCTTTCACATTCATTGAAAATTCAGCGAATTACATTTTCAAATCATATCACATTTCCTTTTCCACCACAGCCACAACCCTCTCAGAAATATAGAAAACAAATCATTAACACATCCCTTTAAAACCCCGATAATACCTTTCGCAAGCCCTCAAAGTAAAACTATTCTACAAAACTGTCCACCATACAGGGGAGCAACAAAGTAATTAGCAGTCACTTTCTAGTCATTTTACCATAAGACCCTATTAAGGAACCACAACTTCCATATTTTGACAAACTCAAATTCCAACCACACATAAAACAAACTTAAAGTTATGAAAACCATTAAGACCAACAACAGCCATAAGCAAAATACGGTGAACCACAACAGACAGGAGCCAGGAGTATGGATAATATTGTAGTCTCCAATTGAAGCCACAAAGATTATGTGGCATCCATCATTCATTATTCAAAAATTAGTTCCATCTCTCATTCTTACTTAATGGTGATCGGCTTCTTAAGACCCCTTGAGGAAGATGCATAGTTATCCCCACTCCTAAAGCTGTTCCAGCCCTTCATCTAGATGTTGAATTATCATGAGCTTTTCTGGGAATTATAAAAGGCAGAAAAACCTTCCTGTTATAAAACCTCAAAGACCTGAATGTATGGCCAAATGAGTAAAGTCCTCTAGGAGAGCCCTCTGCTGTCCTCTAGGAGCCTTTACTGTAGCCTCCTGTAATAAAAATATAGGGCCAATACAAACTTCGTATAATTGGAACACATATAAATGTATGTATGTGCGTCAAAAATAGGCAGAGTCACGTAGATGCAAACAAAAGTAAAACATTTAATACGAACAAAAATAGAAGAAGAATATAAAAAGTAGATAATAAAAATAATACAAAACAAGTCTTACAAAACCTTGGAAAGGGATTTAGTTCATGGCATCTGTCCTATGCATTCCTGAGGATGGAGGGAGGGAGTGCTGAGACGTGAAGAGTCCGTGGATGGCAAGTACCTCTCCCCTCTACCTCTCCTGCCATGCTTCTCCAATGCCTAACTTATATACGGTTTAGATAATGATGTCAGTCTTGTCAGTCTATTGGTCTTCACCTAATTGGGTAAACATGCTCACTAAGATCTTTACACGTCGAAACCCTATTTTAGGTGGTCACTGTACGCATATTGTAATTCCCTTTTACAGTTACAACTATACCATGCATTAGCAAGTCACTATCCTATCTATAGAATGCCTGTTCAGCAAATCCTTCATTCTATATTTTAAGGTCAAGGAAACCCTGAAGCCTATCATTGAAACCTATTAATATATCTTAATAATCATTTATTTATGAACAATGATTACATATCTTTGACTATTGCCTATACCAATAATTATATATGGTCCATATCGTAATTAGGGTTAGAAGAGATGTTTAATGTATTAGAATCTTTTACACCTCCTTAATGTGATAAAATTTGACTCTCCCAATTACATACCGGGGACAAATTAGGAAGATGTTTTGGCCCTTTGTAGGGATCAAGGCTGAGAAATAGTCCATTATAAAGTTGACTAAAGCTTGGCATTGTAGCCCCTTTTTATATCCTTTATTTTAATCTTTTTGCATTTGGTGCAGCGTTCATTCACTCATTTATTCATTCAAGATTCACTCTCCCACATCCCTTACCTCTCTTGCAGATTGCTGTTAGCAATCAAACTCCTATCCATGCCAAGTCAGCCAGTACATGCTGGAATCCGGGTATGCCTGGGCATGATAGGAGTGTGATTGCTATTAGCAATCATATATTTAATATAGCAATCATACTCCTATCATGCCAAGTAAGTCAGTACATGCTGGAATCTGGGTATGAGAGTAGGTAGACAGTGGCACATATCCAGCCCAGTGATACAGGACACAAACCCCCCCCCCCAATTAGAAAAATATTTGAAGAACTGATCCCTCAGAGAGAATGAGCCACAGCAGCAGAGGCAGGGCAGGCACTGGCAGATACACTGAATCCTCCCGACCTATTAGGAAAAAGAACAATAGTTAATCCCCCAGAGTAAGGAAGGACTTTGAGGCACAATGGCATGGCAGGGTACATGGCAAAAGAATTAAGCAATGGCCATCCCAGAGTAAGGAAGATTGAGGAGGAGCAGCTGCAGTAGTAGGGCACTGGACCTGGGCAGGCACTGGCAGATAATAGGCAAATGATGGTGAAGAATTGAATTTCCCCAACATTTAATTTCCCCAACATTTCCCCAGATTAAGGAAGCAGATTGAGGAGCAGCAGTACAACACTGGGCCTGGGTAGGCAGGCATTGGCAGATGACACATGCAACGCCTTTGTCAGGTACTGAATATTATAGAAATTACACAAATGATCTTTAAGATCAAGAAACGTGAGAGGAGCATCAGCAGCAGTAAAGCACTGGGCCTTGGCTGGCAGCCACTGGCAGATTATAGGCAAATTAAACTCTTTGGTGCAGGACCAAAATACTCCAGAGAAAGGATGGCAAGAAAGGAGCAGCGGGAGTGGAGTACTGGGCCTTGATAGGTGGGCATTGGCAGATGATAGGCATATGCAGTCCCTTGGTGCAGGACCAATTGTCACACTACTACTGAAATTCAAATATATGATCCCTTGAGTAAGGAAGGGGATAGAGCAGCAGCAGCACTAGAATCTCACTTACTTTGCATTGCTGGGTAACCTAATTTTGAGGACACTGGTAGGTGGGCATGAAAGCAAACTGCTAGACCACTAAGGAAGGACCTGGTCAGACAACAGCTTTCTGGTCCAGATAACTTAGAGGTATTAGAAAGTAGTGGCAATTCATCAAAAAATAGTCTTTGACCATTTCAAAGGCACTAGTCTAACTTTGGTGGATACTAGTACCATCCAAGCTCCTCAAAGTATCATGAACCTTAGCTAACCCCTTTTGCGCTTCATCTCATGCAACCTATAGACAAACAACTCACTCTGTTTTGACATTTTTAAGAGCCAACTTCCCCTTAACCCTTGAGTCACAGAGGGAGGCCAGCATGTACTCTGAGGTGTCCATGATGGCTTGCATTGGACCTGCCAGCCTATTGATCAGTTTCTCAATCTCCACATGTAATCTGTCACCCAGAAAGACCTAATTGTGTTCCAGCAAGTCATTCATGTTTTATTTAAGGTAGGTAAGTAAGGGGACCATATGGTCCAAAGTGGCAGTGCTCTGGCTTAAGTTCTCGTTGGCATCCTTGAATGGCTTTAGGACCTTCACCACCTTCCCCATCAATGCCCATTCCCCTCTGCTCGATGGGCTGGACACCACAATGTTCATGTCCAGGATGGAGTTCCAGTGGGTGACTACATCCTGATGTAGATGGTGGTGGGGTAGACCTGCCTTATTCTGCTGCTCCTCCCTCAGCTGCTGCCTTGCCTTCATTCTGCTGTGAAGTGCCCAGCAATCTTTAAAACACTTTTCAATCAGTTTCAACAGCCTACACTGCCTATCAGTTGGAATAGCTGCCCTTACCACCAGGTGTAGTATGTGCTGCATTATACAAACCCGCAAAGTCCCAATCTCTAACCACTTTCACCATGTTTGCTGCCCTGTCAGTCATCACCATTCCCATTTCTGCCACCGTGCCTGCCTGTGGTCCAATCCACTGCACCAGGATCTTCATAAGCTTTTCATAAGAGCTGCCAAAATTTGAGCTGGTATGTGCTCATCCATACATCCATAACCTCACCATGGAGTATGATAAAGCTACAAAACTTGCTGCCTTTCTGCCCAATTCTACCCCTCCTGTCACCCCGAATGCCTACACCAGCTATAGTGGTACTGTACTATTTGGGCAGCCACCAATGTGCCATCAGTAAAAAAGGCATGTTGTGCACCAATGGTGCTCCATATGTCAGAAGTGAAATCAATAGTTCTTCAACAATGACACACAAGACTAGTAAAGGGAGGGCTGCTGAAGTTGGTGTGACAGGGAAGGAAATATTGGGGAGCAAGGGCCTGACCATGCAGTGGTGTCACCTTATTTGACATGTCCCTTGAATGGAAAGTCCTAAAGTGTTCTAGGGTAGGCTGGTGGAGTGGATGTCGCTGTCCCACCTATCTCTGGGAACCAGTGACTCTTCGAAAAGGCTGGGGCCTTACTATGTCTCTGGCTCTGGCAACTGCTGCTGGTAGCGGCTGTTGTGGGTTTGCTGTTGTTGCCAATGGTGCTAAAGCTAAGCTGCACTGTGGTATGTATGTAAGTGTTGAGATGTCCCTTTACCATACACCGGCTCACTAACTTATGAGCTTGTAGTGTGCACATTATTATTATCTTTTATTTATATAGCGCCAACAATTTACGCAGCGCTTAATACAATACATATATTCAAGGGGTAGGGCAAAACGAGAATTGACGATACATTAGATCTCCCACTGTTTCAAAATGTTCCCACACTTTACTATGACGTTGCCCATCAGACAAGTTTTTTTCCAGGGGGTTTTCCAATAATAATAATTGTGATGGTGGTAGAATTGCCAGTACATGTAGGGGAACCTGTGGCAAAGCTATACTGCTGCTTCTGCAGAGTAGAAGGAGCAACCCATCTGGCAAAGAAATTATTATTGCAAGGCATGTTGCTTGACTCCTCTACGTCTGGCTCATAATCTAAATCATCAACAACATTGTCATGAAAAATGACCATATCCTTTTTCACCTGGTTAAGGTACTGCAAGAGTAGACCTTCCCCCTTTCTTAGTCACTATCTCCTGGATTACAAATAGATCCGCTGCTATCATCTCACAGTGCCTACCCTTCTTTGATGTTGGGAGTGCTGGCAGTAGGGGTAGCAACAGAGGTGGTAGTTGTAGCACCAGGGGCAATTGTGGTGGCACTTGTAATGGTGGTTTTATTCCATGCTCCACTATAAAATAGCTTACAAGTTATTTTCTCCCTGTATCCCACTACACTAAAACCATGCCACTGTAGCTGGGATGGACAAGATTTTAGCACTAGCAGTAGATCGATGATGTTCGGTACTATTTTTGCTACTGCATGCAGCTCGCGGTAGACTTCTTGACTTTGAGCAAAAAGGCTTCTGCCTACTTGGAACTGGTATACTAGGGGTCACCTGACTACTATGTTTTTGAACATGCCTGCCGCCAGCTCTGCCCAACCCATGAAAACTAGAATCACTCTTCACAGACAAAATGTGAAAAAAAATGTATACTCCCTACTCAGGAATTTCAGTTAAATGTCAATATTTAACAATTAATTAAATGTGATAAGATCTAAAGATAATAAACAAATTGTTTACATTGTCCATAAATTAGAGGTTTGGCTGGTAGCATAAAAGGCCAACTCTCTGAAATTACTCATTAACATGTATTACATTTTAAACAACTGAAACACACTGTGCACAAACCCAGTAGAATGCCTGATTTTCTCACCAATATTTATCAAAGAAGTATATTTATAATAAGATATAAAGATAATACAATTTTTTACATTGTCCACAAATTAGAGGTTTGGCTGATAGCATAAAATAGCAACTGTTTTAAACTACTAAGGAATAGGTTTTAAACAACTGAAACTCAGTCACACTGCGCAAGCCCAGTAGAATGCCTGGTTTTCTCACCAATATTTATCAATGAAGAATATTTACAATAAAATATAAAGATAATAAGTATTTCCTTGCCATTCCAGGTGCCACAGGTGAAGAAAGGCTCTGCCTACCAGGTAGGGCAGGAAACTCTATAAAAAAACGGAGACCTCCCCCTTCCTCCCCAGTGTTGTTTCCTGCCCTACTCAGGTAGAGGCGTCGGCTGCTCCTTACCTCCTTTTGTTATTTTCTTGGAGCCCCAGTGGGGCATCCGTCTTCAGGTATCCCGGCAGTGGTCCCATGCGGATCCAGGGATTTGCGCCAAGCTCTGGCTGCAGTAATACCGCGGTCATCGCGGTTGTTTGATACAAGGTTGAAGTCCTCGTTGCCGGCACTCTGCCCACAGCCCAGGGGGCTCACTGGGTTAAAAACCTCCGGGTACCGGCACCTTCCGCCCGGAGGAACCGCAGAGATAAAGCTCGGCAGGACAGGAGCTTCCAACAGGTTCTGCCGTTCGCGCCACTCGGCGGGCGCTCGGATCGGGTCACGGAAGGTCAATTACGCTGGGGCCTTCGGGAAATGGTGTCTTCCAGCCCCGTACACCTAAATGCCTCTATAAAACGCCAGAATGGGTGAGATCGCTCCTGGTTAAAAGGGGAACTTCAGTCCACCTTTGACTGCTTTCGGGCTATGGCAAACTCCGCTCAGGGGACTGTGCCTCAGCAAGAGCCTTACCAACAAGGCCCACCTAATTTCCTTCCAGATTCACCGGAGGATTATCCGGTTCCATTTTCTTGATTACCAGTCTAACGACCCCGCGTCTTCGGATGAGGAAGGGGACATTAAAGAGGAATAAAATTTTTCCCAGTGGAAGAAACAGGAAAACTCATCTCTGCAGTCAGATCTACCTTGAACTTACAGGATGAAGTACCAGATTCAAAACCAGATCCTTTCCAGGGTCATTCCAGGAAACTACAGACCTTTCCAGTGCATGATTCCCTTTCTGCCATCATCTCGGATCAGTGGAAATACCCAGACAGATTTCTTACTTCTAGTAGAATTAAAAAGCTATTTCCATTTGATAAAAGGCCACAGATGCCTGGGAAGTTCCGAAGGTGGATGCTGCGGTAGCCAAGGCCACGAAGAAGACGGATATTCCATGGGAAGACGCATTCCCATTTCAAGGATCCCATGGACGTGAGGGCTGAAAATGCAGCTAAGAGATCATTTGAAGCTGTTGCGGCAAACTTTCGTCCTTCAATTGCCATTGCTTCAACTTCTCGAGCAATCAAGTCTGGACCTCGCATCTATACCAGGAACTGAACAGGTCGCAAGGAACTTGTCCGACGCCTGCTTAGCAGTCGATTTCATCTCTGATGCATGCTGCTATCGAATCAGTTCGTATTTCTGCTAAAGCCACAGCGTTGTCGGCGGTCTCTAGAAAAGCTCTTTGGCTTAAGTCGTGGGCGGCATTTATTGCCTCAAACATAAGCTTTGCAGCATTCCATTTCAGGGGAACCATCTCTTCGGGAGTGATCTTGACTTGATCTTGGAATCCACTACGGGGGACAAGTACTTGTTGCCTCAGAGGAGAGGACCGCCCCGTTCAAAAAACTTCAGAGTTCCAAGAGAAAGTGAGTCCTACAGGCCCAAGCCCTCAAGACAGGACTACCAGTCCTTTCGGGATAAACCCTACGCAAGAGGTAGATTCCAGAAAAGTAGGGGAAGAGGCAAGGACGATAAGGCAGGGAAATTCTGACACCAGTTGTCTTCAGGTGGGAGGCAGGTTAACCTTCTTTTTTCATGCCTGGGAAGAGATAACTTCAGACCCCTAGGTTCTACGTATCATCAAGCAAGGTTATGCATTGGAGCTTACTCGCCTGCCTATCTAGAAATTCTCTCTGTCCACGCCCCCCCGCAGACCCTTGGAAAAGAACAGGATTTTTTTCCACGCTCAAGGACTTCATTCACGAGAGGGCTCTGGTTCTGATTACTCATCAAGACATAGGGGAAGGAACTCACGTTTTCGTTGTGCCGAAGTCATCGGGGAAGTTCAGGCTGATCTCAACCTACAGTCAGTCAACAACTACATAAGATACAACAGGTTTCGTATGGAGTCCCTGAAATCCGCCACAGAGATTATTTCTTTGGGGGACTTCCTGGTCACTATAGACCTTCGGGATGCCTATTTACACGTTCCCATCAGAAGAGACCATCAAAGATTCCTCCGATTGGCCTACCGTTTCCTCAGGGAATCTGTCACTACCAGTTTCAGGCACTTCCATTTGGAATTGGCTACTGATAGCGGCCTCGGGAACCTTACTTCAGTCCCATCTAGCAGTGTCTCTTCAGATCCTCCAGAGTCTGGGATGGCTAGTCATTTTACAGAAGTCTCACTTGCTTCCAAACAGAAGGCTTACCTTCCTCGGGATGGCTCTTGACTCGCACGAGCAGCAGACGTTTCTCCCTGGGGGCAAGATCAGCAGATTGAGGGAATTCACACGCACGGTCCTTAAGAACAAGAAGGTGTCCATCAGATCCATTATGTCATTACTTGGCCTAATGACCTCATCCATTTCAGCGGTTCCTTGGGCACTCGCTCATGCAAGACCTCTACAACAGTTTCTGCTGGACCACTGGGACCGCTCCATGACATCTTTACACAAAGGTCCTTCTCCCCCCTTTCGTCCTAGCATCACTCCGATGGTGGCTGTCAGCCAGGAATCTCTCACAGGGACTCCCTTGGCAGGCGAGAGGCTGGGTAGTAATTTCTACCGACGCCAGCTTGAGAGGCTGGGGAGCTGTTATGGGGAACGAAATCACCAAGGGAACTTGGTCTCCACAAGAATCAAAGCTGCACATCAATCACCTAGAACTGCTGGTGGTCTGGAGGGCTAAGGTTTTAGTCCCCAATCCTGCGCAGCAAGTCTATCAGGATTCTTTCGGACAACGTCACCATTGCGGCCTACCTCGCCAAGCAAGGGGGCACAAGAAGCAGACCCTGACCGCACAAATTTGCAGATGGGCGGAGTTCAGCCACTGCACCCTCTCCGCTGTTCATGTCAAAGGTTCCTTGAATCAGGAAGCAGACTACCTAAGCAGACAATCGGTGCCTCCGGGAGAATGGTCCTTAAACAAGGGGGTCTTCAACTCCATCACAAGGAAATGGGGCACTCCTCAGATAGACCTGATGGCCACACATTTGAACAAGCAGGTGGAGTTTTTTTTTCTCTCTTTCGCTGGTCGGTCGACCTCGAGCCTTGGAAGCACTCTCGCAGACCTGGGACTTCGATCTAGCGTATGTTTTTCCCCCAATTCCTCTTATCTCCAAAGTTCTCCGGATGATTCAGGGAAGCCCTCTGAAAATCATTGTGATTGTTCCTTTCTGGCCCCGAAGAATCTGGTTCTCGGACCTATCCTCCTTCCTCAGGTGAAGGACATTCTCCTCCAAGGCCCTGTTCTCCATCCAGATCCCTCCCGGCTCAACCTCTCGGCATGGCTTCTGAAAGAGAGATCCTGACCGCGAAGGGTTTATCTACATCGGTGGTGGAAACTATCTTCTCCAGCCGAAAGAAGACTACTTCTGCAAAATATCAGATCTGGAAAACGTATAACCTGGTGCAACGTTAATAAGGTGTCCTCTCCATCCATTCATGAGGTGCTGCATTTTTTTCAAGACGGCTTCGATAGTGGTTTACAACCGGCTACTATTAGCAGATTTCGGCCCTGAGCAACCCTTTAGATTTCAACCTGGCTCCCCATCCCTGGATCGCTAGGTTTTCTAAGGGGATGTACAGACTTCCATTCCATTCATCGGTTCCGCCTTGGGATCTTAATCTCGTTTTACATCAACTCACCTCTCCTCACTTTGAGCCTCTAGAAGATACCTCGCTGAAACTACTCGCCTACAAAGTTGTCCTCCTAGTGGCCCTCACTTCCGCTAGAGGATGAGTGAGCTCCAGGTGGAACTTATTTTTTGTCTAAGTCTATCTTTTTAGAGGAAGGGAGAGGTCTCCGTTTTTATAGAGTTTCCTGCCCTACCTGGTAGGCAGAGCCTTTCTTCACCTGTGCCACCTTGGAAATGGACAATTCCCAGGTAAGAATTCTCACTTTCCTGGCTATCCATGGCAGCATTAACACATGGGTTAGCTCCCCCCTTTGCAGCTGATAGGACAGGAAAAAAACAATCAAAGGTATAAAATAGACCCTTAAACCTGCATCCTCAGTCGTTGTTTTCCTGTCCTCTAGCTTTGGACAGGTTTTGAGCTTTCTTTCATGACTTACCTGGTTACTTTCTCAGACACTCCCTGTGAAACCTGTGACAAGAAGTCTCTGCAGGGCAAGATATATGAAGCTTATATGAAGACTGCCTAAGGGAAGCTGATGGTTCTTCTGCTACTCCTCCACAGATGGACATTCTATCTTTGATTAATAAGACTGTGTCACATGTCACAAACGCTCCCTACTCTAAGTGTGCGCGTGAAATGGTTCTGGGGTAAAAGGGTTAAACTTCACTATCTGTCTGCCGCCACCACCAAGTGGCGACATGGGGGCTTTTTGTTTGGATGACGTACCTGGTGCATCATGGAACCACTTGTACCATGTCAACATGAAGTACCAGGTACGTCTTCCGTTGTGAAGGGGTTAAGTTGCACTAGCCATATTTTTGTATTCTTTTTGTAGGGTGTGCTTTCCCCATTCTAGATATGCACAAAAGGAGGTATGATTATGAATCTATGGGTTATTATTGATGTATGTGTTGGATATGACCCTGGAAGAAATGGTTTCCTGACTGCTAGTGGTCACTTAGCATATCAAAGAATCCACTACAAAGGGATACAGGCATATCGTAAATTACTCAGCCAGTTTACATTGGAGCTAGACATAGAGGCACCTCCTCTGTAAGATTTCACACCTTGAAGAGGGCCCTGGTTGGAGTCCCAGCTTCAAAAGACAATTTCGTGTTATAAGACCTTTTGACACCACATGCCTATACAATCAAATTAATCCCTCTCATGCTGAAATTAGCCATACCATCTCCACCAGGGAGAAAGCCAAGTATGTACTACACAAGTTGGCGTGACATTACAGACAGTGGGAGAGGCTGTCCAGGCTAGAAAAAGGATGAGAGGTCCTGACCAGGAAGAAGCTTTTCTTTTAGATGAAGTGTGCTCCAATGGTTGCCGAGTCCTACAGATATTCTTCGGATGAGGATAACACCTTGGGGGTTTCAGAATGCCTGGACAGTTAAGCAATCAATCAGGTAATTGAGGCTGAGCACTCGACTCTTCAGATATGAGAGCCTTCTTCGGAAAAAACTCCTTTCAGCTGGTTCTTTTCAGACCTGTGCAAGAAGAAACCTACCTTCCATCTCCATGAAGCAGTTAAAAACCTTTTTCTGAAGAATGACAGAAGAGAGTTTGTCAGGTTGCCAGACTTTATCCATTAAAGGAAGATAACTCACTATTCTGAGATTTGGTTCCAAAAACAGATGTGGCCATGGGCTACCTAGCCCCTAAAACAGCTTTTATTGTTGACAACGCAGTCTCATTTAAAGATCCTATGCAGAAGAGTGTGGATTCGTACCTTGCAAAATCCTACCTCATTTCTGGCATGGGCTATCACCAGGGGCGTACCTAGGGTATTTGGCTCCCGAGGCGGATCCTGTATATGGCACCCCCACAAACACACATACAAAAATAAGTATTTATTGCAAATTTGTAAACTGTATGTCAACTACAAAAAAATAAGAATCTGAAAAAAATATATTATTAAACTAAATAAGTTTAAATAAATAACATTTACTAAACGGATATGGTATAGTATAACTCACTATAAACTGAGCCAGACATTGACGGTAGTGCAGTATAACCCCTATTACTATAAGCTATGCCAGACATGGTAGGCCTCTCCTCCTAAAACAGCCTCCCCATGCCACCACTGCGCCTAAAACAGCCTGTCTGTGCCACCTCTGCCCCTGAAGCAGCCTGCCTCGGATAACTTTGCCCCCCTAAACAGCCTGCCTACCCCATTTCTGCCCCTAACCAATTACTTCTTTCATTCACGGATTCACCCATTCACTCTCCTACACCCCCTTACCTCACTTGCAGATTTCACTGGTCCAGGTGGTGGCCGAGCATCTCCAGAGCTGTGAAAATTTGGATCCGCAACCTGCACGATGCTTTCGAATCAGGAGTTATTCTGAGTCTATATGATTATTTTTATACTTTATAAGATGAAAATGTTACAGATAACGACAAGTACAAGACAGCAATTGACATACAGATACAAGAGGAATGAAGGGGTGGTCGACTGTGTCAAAAGCAGCAGAGATGTCAAGTAAGATTAGGATAGAGTAGTGGCCGTTGTTTCTAGCAGAAAGGTCGTTTGTGACTTTGGTGAGAGCAGTTTCAGTCGAGTGCTCTAGGCGGAAACCAGATTGCATGGGGTCGAGCAGGGAGTTTGAGGACAGAAAGTGGGTTAGTTTTTCTAAGAGTTTGGATGTTATTGGAAGTAGTGATATGGGGCGGCAGGGGAATTTGGATCAAGGCAGGGCTTCTTGAGGATGGGAATGACCTCTGCATGTTTGAATGAGGATGGGGATATACCAGTAGAGAGTGAGGCGTTGAAGATGTGGGTGAGGGCAGGAGTAAGGCTAAAGGAGAGTGATGTAATTAGGTATGACGGGATGGGGTCGAGAGGGCATGTAGTGAGGTGTGAGGAAGACAGTAGAGGGTGAACTTCGTCCACTGTGGTTGGGGGGAAGAAGCGGAGAGAGGCAGTGGGGTTGATTGCGCAAGGAGGAGGAATGTGGGGACCATGCACTGGAATGTTGTTGCGGATGGATTGTGGCGCTTTTTTGGAAGTAGTCTGCAAGATCTTGGGCACTAAAGGCAGCTGTGCGGGTCCTGGCCCATTTCATTAGAGGTGTCTATTTAATGCTTGATGCCTTTGATTGTTTGTTACTGTCAGCTGCAAGGGGAGAATCTAACCCATATATTTAATGATGCCATGGAGTCAAGCAAGGAAAAGAAAATTATGATAATTATGGATATGTTTTTAGTTTTTGCGTTGTCCACAAATTAGAGGTGTGGCTGGGCCGATAGCATAAATCAACTAAACTAAAGGAACAGTATATTGTTAATAAAACCAGAACACACTGTTGTGTTGACTGAAGAACCAGGGGTTTTTGTACCCTTTGTGACCAAGGTTTCTTTGCAAGTTATAGCTCAATAAGTACAAGAAGCAGTTTGCTATTTAAAAATTGAATGCTCTTTATACTCATAGTGAGGGATAACAGCGGGGGGTGAGAGGACAAGTAAGTCAGGATGGAGGGAAAGGGAAATATCACCCCGCCACCTGGATATTCTGGACCCACTCGGCAGTACCTCTCAGTTCATCACCAGAAGGACTTCCTTCCGACAATTAAAAAAAGAACCCATCTTAGGAAAACCGTTGCAGCTTCCGTGCGTCAATGGGATGATGGGTTGACGCTAACGCTCTAGGAGGTGGAGCCAAAGGGGATCTCTCACGGCGGGAGATGACGGGTATGGTCCGTACTAAACGGCGTCTGTGCGGCGAGTGAATGCCATCTGAACACCAACTGTTCGATGCGGCGGAGCTGCCGATACCACGTATGAGCGGCGACTGAACGGCGTCTACGCGGCACCCGAGCGGACTGCAGATTGAGACTCCAGAGATTCCAGACCGTGCAACGCGGTGGAGTTCCCACCAGTCCCAACACAGCACGCAGCTCTGAAGAAGAGAGAGGAGGAGGCACAATTCTGCACTAGATATTGGCTTTCCGTCAAAAACGGGCCAAACGTGGGCTTGCGAACCAGATGAGGAGTTGGCAGAGGTTATGAGACCATTTGATGCTGCAATACATTATAGATAAAAGCTTTTTGCCCACGACGAACACCCGCTAACGAGATGTTTGGAGTTATATTTGGAACTGCTCAACCTTTTGGAACATACCTTTCAATATCAGTGGGGAGTTTTGACTGCTCTGTATTCCCCTATATAGAAACTGTTCTTTACAATATAAATATGCCTCCTAAATATAAGAATACTAAAAGTAGAGAAAGAGAAAAAAAAAAGACACCAAGCAGGATAAAGGAGCAGCATCTTTTTTCTCCCCTAGACAGCCTAAAGAGACTTTGGACTACTCACATGCAGATTCACTCTCCTCAATGGAGGAGCCACTGTCTAGTCCCACCAAAATAAATAATGAAAGCATAACTCCTGATATCTTAAGAAACTCTCTGGATGACCTGATTAGAAATTTACAGCTTCAAAGAACTTAAAACAGATATTGCTATACTAACAATACTTGAGAAATTCACAAGATTAAAAATCAAATTGGAGAATCTGGAAAATCAGCAGACACTGACTGCGGATAGAGTTTGAACTCTAATTACGAAGAACTGCAGAATAAGATTTCAGACCTTGAGGACTGTTCATGCAGATGTAACCTACACTTTAGAAATATTCCAGAGTCTTACTCCAATGATAAATTACAGGCATTTCTCTTAGAAATGATCCAAGATACGCATATAGAAGATATTCCAGCGGGAAAACAAATAGAACGATGCCCCCGCCTGAGGAAACCCAAATTGCCTATGATATACCCAGCTTCCTTTTCATCCTACTATTTGAAGGAGAGCATACTAAGATCTGGACAGGACAAAACTACGAAAGTTCCACGATTCATGAATATCGATGAGAAATTGAAGACGATCCTTCCAAAAGGGTTAAGATATCTCAGAGAAAAAATATTAAATATATCTGGATTTTTCCTAGGGCATTGAAAGTATTTTGGAACAATATAATTGAATCTTTTACATCGGCTACAGACCTCAAAGACTGGATTAAAAAGAAAAATTTAGATCAAGTTACAAGACTTACAATACATGAATTTCAATAGATGTCATATTACTTTAAAACATTAAGTAAAGAAAATTATAAATACTATAGTTTGTCTCTAAAGAGAGTTAGATTAAATAAAAAAAAACTAAGATAGTTAGATTAAATACAACTATAAGAATTTATATTGGTTAAAAAGATTGTGGGTATTGGGGGCATTGCGAGCATATTTAATTTTTTTTTTTCTTTTCCTATTAAGCATAAACACTGTCTTCCACAATGGACATAAGAATTTATATAAGGAAAAGACAATAATAGATTATGATCTTGGGGACACATTTTAGTACATGTAGCACTAACTATATTTGGATATTAAGGTTTACCAAGGTTTATAAGGGTTGTTACTCATAAGGATAATGTTACTATAAATTGTTTTCATAGAGATGTAACACTATTGATAAATATAACGAAAGTATAATAATTGTTTAGGAACTGGGAGTATTTTAGCAATACATTTTTTTCCCTCTCCTATTAAGGGTAAACACGATCTTTCACAATGGACATAAGATCTTATATAAGGAAAAGATAATAATACATTATGATCTTGGGGACACTTTTTAGTACATGTAGCACTAACTATATTTGGATATTAAGGTTTACCAAGGTTTATAAAGGTTGTTATTCATAAGGATAATGTTACTTTAAATTGTTTTCACTGAGATGTAACACTATTGATAAACTTAACAAATGTATAATAATTGTTTAGGAGCTGGGAGTGTTTTAGCAATAATTTTTTTTTCTCTCTCTTTCGATATTACTGAGGGCAATACATTACTCTTTACGAAGGTCACAAGGATTTATTTATGAAAGGATAATAATGGATTACGATCCGGAGAGTACTCTTTCTATATGCTGAAATTAATTATACTTTGATGCTATGTTTCACTGAGTTTTAAAAGGAATATTAACTATAATGGTTTTATGATATTCATAAAGTAACTTCACGGAGATTTAACACTAATGATTATTATTAGAAATATACAATAGTTGTCAGACTATAGGGGTATCCTTACTATAGAAAAAGAGCTTTTTTTGTGTGAGTCTTTCAATGGTGGAATTTTTTTTTTTTTTTTAGATCTATTATAAGAATTCAAGCTGGTTATATAGACTAAATTTAGAAACCGACAACCATAGTGGTTGGTTTACGACTTTGGCAATTGTGGTGGTGCCCTAGCAACAACCTATGAATTAGCAATTTCATTCTGTGTGTCACAAGGACAATATCAAAGTATACTTTGATATTTAGTTATTAAAGTAATATCAGCTAGAAGAGGACATGATAGAAACTAGCCACTGAGGTTTAGGACTGAGGGGGCATTTTTGATAATACTCACCAGATACATTTTTTTTGTTACCATCCGATCTTTTCTTCTTCTGCAAAACTTTTACCTACATCATGTCTAACTTCCATCAAGAGAGATCCCCAACTAAACCCCACCTTTTTGTTCAAATTGAACTTAAAAACGTGTCAGGATACTTTTGTATTCCATAAGACATATGAGTGTGTAGTCTTTTTTCTGAAAAAGTTTTTTTCTCTTGTTTTGTTAATCTTTTTATATGTTTCTTATTGTGTTGGAGATGAAACTGGGGAATCAGGATGGGAGAGCTTCTCTTCCCTGCCAATCCCTGGTGACACCAAGGATAGACTCCTCCGTACCTGAGATAGGGCAGGACTCAAAAGTCTAAAAGGGCCCTCCAACTAACACCAGTGAATACCAAAGACCACACAGGAAAAGCAAACTGATGCAACAAAATTTACTGAAAGGAAGGGAGGGAACAAAAAACGTGTCACCAGGGATTGGCAGGGAAAAGAAGCTCTCGGTAAGTAGAACTTCCTGCTTCCCTGCCATCCCAGGTGACACTAAGGACAGATGTACCAAAGCAGAAGGGTGGGTAAACTTAAGGAGACAAAAAAGCCTCAAGTACCTTCTGACCGAAAAGAGAGTCCTCCTGAGCCATCTGGTCGAGACGGTAATGCTGCACAAAAACGTGGAGAGTTTGCCAAGTAGCCGCCTTGCAGACCTGGTCGGGCGAAAGACAACATCTTACGGCCCAGGAAGTGGACACTGCCCTAGTAGAGTGGGCAAAGACCCCCACAGGAGCAGGTTGGCCGGATGCAGAATATGCCAAGTTGATGGCCGCAACAATCCACATAGCGATGGAAGACTTGGAGATGCTGACACCCCTGTTGGGCCCCGAAGAGGCCACGAACAAACAAGAGGACTTATGCAGGGGGAGAGTCTGTTCCAAATAGATGGTGAGGCATCTCTTCAGATCCAGAGTGTGAACAACTTCTTCTTCAGCTGAGCCAGGAGCAGGAAAAAGGTAGGAAGCACGATCTCCTGGTTCTGAACCAGGAACAAAAAAGATTTCCAAAACAAAGCAGTGAATTGAACTCCCCTATCGGAGACAATTTGTTGCGGAAGACCATGAAGCCGAATTATCTCCTTAACAAACATGGGAACTAGTTCAGGAGCCGAGGGTAACTTGGGAAGGGGAACGAAATGGGCCATCTTCGAGAAACGGTCGGTAATAACCAGAATAACAGTGTTCCCTTCAGACACGGGGAGTTCTATTCACTGCTTTGTTTTGGAAATCTTTTTGTAAGTCCCTTAATATCTCTTTAGCTTTTTCCTCTGCATACCACCCGCAATCTAATGGGATTTTGGAAAGAACCAATCAATCCCTTGAACAATTCCTCCGAGTATTTATTAATGATCATCAAGATAACTGGACACAACTGTTGCCTTGGGCAGAATTTGCTAGAAATAACTCTTGTCATGAGGCCTCTAAACTGTCCCCGTTCTTTTGTAATTATGGATTTCATCCCACTATGTTACCGCACTCCTTTACACCTACTCTAGTACCTGCAGTGGATCATTACATCTCTCAATTACCTGCTCTTTGGGACTCTGTCCAGCTATCTTTATCTAGGGCGGCTAATATGTATAAGTGTCAAGCTAATCGCCGTCGCAGGTTAGGTCCCTCATATTTAATAGGAGATAGAGTGTGGTTGTCAACTAGAAATTTTAAACTCAAAGTCCCTTCGATGAAACTGGCTCCCCGATATATCGGTCCTTTCCGTATTTCTCGTAAGATTAACCCGGTCACATATGAATTACTCCTCCCTTCTTCGTTAAGAATGCCTCGGACCTTTCACGTCTCCTTGCTTAAACCTCTTGTGTGTAATAAATTTACCAAATATACTCCACATCCCAAATCCGTTTTTATTGATTCCCAAGAGGAATATGAAATCCAGTCCATCCTAGATTCCAAGAAACTACGTAATTCCGTTTTTTACCTTGTTCATTGGAAAGGATATGGTCCTGAGGAACGATCTTGGATTCATTCTAGAGACCTTCATGCCCCCGCGTTGCTTAAGAAATTTCATAAGAAATTTCCCCATAAACCTGGTTATTTTCGGCCTACGGCCGGCCCTCGAGCGGGGGGGTACTGTCACGACCTTCCTAATACTGGCACTTACCGCGGAAGTTATTCCACCTGGAATACTACGACCAAAGGAGGAGCCCCTGGCAGTAGCACCCCAGGATTTAGATGATCCCAACAGCAAGGAGGCCAGATAAGGTAGGTATAGGTAGTAGATACGGAGTTGATAGTACAAGGAGCAAGACTTAGCAAAGACTGGAAAGCCGAGGCAGGATACGGACACAGGAACACAATAAGCCGTGGTCGAGATCCAGAGAGGGTAGTCAGGTAAGCCGTGGTCGAGATCCAGAGAAGGTAGTCAGGTAAGCCGTGGTCGAGATCCAGAGAGGGTAGTCAGACAATCCGAGGTTCAGCAAAAGATCAGCAAGGCACAGTACAAAATCAGCAGGCAAAGAGAGGTCAGGCAAGCAAAGGGTCAAAAATTAGCTGGAAGTAACACAAAACACAACCGAGCATAAAGACCACAACAGGGTAACTGGCTAGAGAACTTCCTGACTTTTAAATCTGGTGCCAGAACCTAACCCCGCCCCTAAGATGACGTCACCGCAGAAGCTCTAGACGGCCATCCAAACCACGCCTCCAGTTGCGTGGCAACGAAACGCTCCTGCCGTGAAGAGACCGAGCAGAGGTAAGTCCCTGACTCCGGGGATCTCCACTGCTGCAGGCAGGCTGCTGCAGCGTGGAAGGAAGGTCCCCGGAGGAAGCCCTATATGCCCCGGATCTCGGTGGACCACAGGCATCCGCCTGCCTGTGTCTGCCGAGATCCGTGTCAGTAACACTAGACCTCGGCGCCCGGCGTTCACAGGCATCGGCTTGCCTGTGTCTGCCGGGATCCGAGTCAGTGTCACACGATCTCGGAGCCCAGCGTTCACAGGCATCGGCTTGCCTGTGTTTGCCGGGAACCGAGACCGTGACCCGCGACCTCGGAACCCGGCGTTCACAGGCATGGGCTTGCCTGTGTTTGCCGGGATCCGAGGATGCAGCCCGGGATCCCGGAGTTTGCCGTGTACTGGCAAACTCTTGCCGGTACCAGCCGGGACCCGGGACCGTGACACTAGAACTATGGCCTCTAGATTGTCCCAGGAAGAAAGGCCGAAAGGACTGCTGTCTTTTGAAGGAGGCTTTCGTTGAGGCATCCAATTGCTTGTCCCCTGTGGTTTTCTCCAAAAGGGACTCCAGCTCTTCCCCGAATAAAGTCTTACCCTTAAAAGGGATATTAAGAAGCCTGTTCTTAGAGGCAATATTATCTGCCGCCCAGGCCTTAAGCCACAAGGCTCTTCTAGCTGCAACTGAAAGCGCCGAAGCTCTGGCTGTCATTCTGATGTTTTCAATGGAGGCATCACAGAGAAAATCCACAGCCAATCTCACGGCAGCAACATTCTTGAGGATAGTCTTCCCTGGAGGTCTTGGCAGCAATATCCTCTTCAATCTGGGAGAGCCAAATCTTGACAGCTCTGGAAACTGAAAATCAAAATAAATAAATAAAGGCTCCAGGCACTCAAGGGTTCCAGCTCAGGCAGATTTATTGAAGGACAACACCAACAACGTTTCAACCTCACAATGAGGTCTTTATCAAGAGACCTCAACTTGATAAAGACCTCATTGTGAGGTTGAAATGGTGTTGTCCTTCAATAAATCTGCCTGAGCTGGAACCCTTGAGTGCCTGGAGCCTTTATTTATTTTGATCTACTGGGGAGCTGGCCCTTCCTGGCACAGTTAAGCACCTGAGTTCCTTTGGTGTGTGTGCAGATTCTTCATTCTGGTGACCAGCTCTGGAAACTGAGGCTGTCAATCTGAAGGACTTCTGCAGGAAGGTCTCTGTTGTCTACAAGTTGGGTTGAATCTGGAAGTTCAAAAAATGTTAGGGTCATATGTGATTTTTGAGAACAAACTTCAGTTTGGCCAATAAGGGATAATGGTTAAGACCCTGGCTTTGTTTGCCCAAATTTTCTGAAGTACACTGGGTATCATAGTACATTCTACTTATAGAGAGCTTCTTTTCCCTGCTGATCCCTGGTGACACTAAGGATAGACTCCTACTATGTATCTGAGATAGAGCAGACCTCAAAACATTTAAAAGACCCTCCCCTCCCAGATAGCACTAGAGAATAAGAAAGACCACACAGGAAACAAAACATTTATTCAAAGGAAGGGAGGGAACAAACGTGTCACCAGGGATCGGCAGGGAAAATAAGCTCTCGGTAAGTAGAACTTGCTGTTTCCCTGCCATCCCAGGTGACAATAACAATAAATATACCCAAGAACAAGGGTGGGGAACATGGGCGGCTTGTAGGACCTCATTGTCAGGAACTGGGTCTATACAGATGACTGTAATAACCCAGGGCGCCCAAAGATGGAGTTCAGGAGTCCAGGATGCAGTAGCAGAGTGGGACAGGGCCTGGTGCAGGGCGACTGCAATCACTCGGGTGATGGGCACCTAGGGTTGTGCAGCCACATACCAGTGCCCTGGCATAGGAGCGGATGTTGTCCAGAACAAAACAAAGTGATATCCTGCAGGCACCCTGGAGCAGGCATGAAACATAGCACTAAAATCATGTGCAGGATTCTGCAGGCTGGGAGTTTGGAAGCTAAGCAGAGTAACGGCTGAAACATAGCGAGCAAGGGGGACATAGCGAGCAAGGGACAGGGAGACCAAGCAAGAAACGTAGCCAGACAATACATACATGGTACAGGACACAACAAAGGACAGCGAACAAGGCAAGGAACACAGGGGATGGAGTAAGGAGCCGAGATCCTCAGGCGCTTCTCCTTAAAGCAAGGATAGGAAATCTTAAATGGGACATTGGGAGAGGAAAGAGGAACCGAGATCTTCAGATGATTCAGGGAATAGAGGACAAAGGCACATAAGAGACAGACAAACATGAATACAGGAACTAGCCTAGGACTATGTGATAAACAATAGGAGATCCGTCACATCATATGGCCATAGTATGCTTAGCCCACCACTACGCCAAAGTACTCCAATATTCGGTGGGTCCTACCACTAAACACTGCCTACTGAATAACTAAAGCTGAAACTGAACATTGAAGAACATACCTTTAGACTGCTGACTGAGACAAACATAACGAATGGATGGGGCACACCTTATAAAGGAAACAGGAGCTGAAGCAAAGAGCAGAACTGGAATCAAGGAATCAGAAACACAGAACAGAGCACAAGGAAATCCAGGAACGGATTGTAGCGAAAAAGGGAAAACCAGAGATATGCAGCTCCGCAGCCTGGTTGGTATGACACTCATTGTCACGGACGAGGTCCATACAGATGACTGTAATGACCCAGAGCGCCCAATGATGGAATTCAGTAGTCACAGTGCAAGAGTGGAGGCACAGGGCCTGCAGTACAGGTACCAGGATCTAGAGGTATCCTGCAGGCAAGCACAGAAAATGCAGAGCAGAGCCAGAGAAGTAGAAGCAGGTTACAGAATCAAGAATACAGGTTACTGGGACAGGCTAAACACAAGATCAGACCGAAATAGGACAGGACACCCCACCACCGGGGCTCAGGACAGGACAACAAAGTGCAGGGCTGACAAGACTTACCAGGTTAAACATTACATGACTGACAAGGCTATATAGGGATAACAGGACAGAACAGGACAGACTAGACAAGGATATGAATAGAACCCCTTTCTAAGATAACAATATTGGAGATTCAGTCATAGCCATAGCACTTCACTATATCGGCGGGTCCTAACACTAAACCTGCCTAACATAATAACTGATGAGTAAATACTATAAACCGAACTAACTCAGGAAACACATGAATAGACATACTTTTAGCTGGACAAACAGGAAAGTAAACTGAAACTCAGAGCACACAAACAAACAAAGGAGGAGCAAAGCAACAAAGCAAGACGAGAAACACAGCAAGAAGGAAAACCTGGAGAAACTGGATACTGCCTGAACAGCCTGGATAGACCTTCACTGGGAGTGGATGTTATACTTATGACCGAAAAGAGAGTCTTCCTGAGCCATCTCATCAAGTCTGTAATGCTGAGCAAAGGTAAGTTATGGAGATACCCCCAAGTAGCCGTATTACAGATCTAGTCAGGAGAGATGAGAAACGGTTCAGCCCAAGAGGTGGACACTGCTCAAGTAGAGTGGGCCCAGATCCCAGCAGTGGGAGACTGACCGTCTGCAAAGTATGGCAGGCTGATGGCCAACACAATCCACTTAGCAATGGAGCGCTTGGAAATGCTCAATCCTCTGTTAGGGCCGGATGAGGCTACAAACAGACAAAAGGACTTCCACCAAGGCAGAGTCCGTTCCAGATAGATGACAAGGCATCTCTTAAGATCCAGAGTATGTAGAGCCTCTTCTTCAGATCATTGGGGAGACAGAAAAAAGGTCGGTTACCCGATGATCTGCTTCTTGTGGAAAGCCGACTGCACCTTGGGCATAAATTCAGGAGGCAGAGAGAGCACAACCTTATCCGGGAAAAAATGCAGGAACTGTTCTTTCATAGACAGAGCCTGAAGTTCGCCAATGCCAGAACTTGAGTATTGTCTCTGGAAACCATCAGATCGATCTTGGGTAATCCTCCGCTTCTTTAGCAAGGCAGTGGTCGTCTTGGAGGTGTGTGTGGGGTCGTTATCATGCTGGAATACTACCCTGCGGCCCAGTCTCCGAAGGGAGAGGATCATGCTCTGCTTCAGTATGTCACAGTACATGTTGGCATTCATGGTTCCTTCAATGAACTGTAGCTCCCCAGTGCCGACAGTACTCATGCAGGCCCAGAACATGGCACTCCCACCACCATGCTTGACTGTAGGCAAGACACACTTGTCTTTGTAATCCTCACCTGGTTGCCGCCACACACGCTTGACACCATCCGAACCAAAACATTTTATCTTGGTCTCATCGGACCACAGGACATGGTTCCAGTAATTCATATCCTAAGTCTGCTTGTCTTCAGCAAACTGTTTGCGGGCTTTCTTGTGCATCATCTTAAGAAGAGGCTTCCTTCTGGCAGACCAGTGTGCGGCGTATGGTCTGAGCACTGACAAGCTGACCCCCAACCCCTTCAACCTCTGCAGCAAAGCTGGCAGCACTCATACGTCTATTTCCCAAAGACAACCCCTGGATATGATGCTGAGCACGTGCACTCAACTTCTTTGGTTGACCATGACGAGGCCTGTTCTGAGTGGAACCTGTCCTGTGAAAACGCTGTATGGTCTTGCAGCTCAGTTTCAGGGTTTTGGCAATCTTCTTAAAGCCTAGGCCATCTTTTTTTTCAGATCCTCAGAGAGTTCTTTGCCATGAGGTGCCATGTTAAACTTATAGTGACCAGTATGAGAGAGTGTGAGAGCGATAACACAAAATTTAACCGAGGGTTATTATAAATCCCTCTATAATTTACCAGGGCCTGTAAAAACTCAAAGCAATATTAAGGGCTACCTCAGTACCCTTAATTTACCGAAATTAACAACAGAAGCCCTAGAAATATTAAACGCCCCCATAAATAGAGACGAAATTAAAAAGGGAATCGAAAATTTGGATAAGAAAAAAGCCCCCGGTCCTGATGGCTTTACAGCAGCATTTTACTTATCATTTAAAGATATTATCGTTCCATTATTATTTAACTCATTTAAGGAAATAACAGACAGAGCCAATTTTCCATCTGAATTGCTACTAGCAGCAATATGTCCAATACCAAAACCCAATAAAGATCCGAGTCTTGTTTCCAACTACAGACTGTTGGTTGAATTAATGGTCGAATTCTCCTAAGAAAAAGTTTTTTTTTTATTTAGATTATGCGCATAATCGAGACAAGGCACACAACACACAAAAGTCGAAGCATTGTCTAATTACGTATTTGGATTACATGGTTTAGATAACTTCTTATACTTCTTATCTGCTTCTAATTGCATGCATCATTCTGATTGGTTACTTTTTAAGCAGGTTACGCCTCTTAGTAGATATGTTGGCGCAACTCGTGATATATCATAGACTAGACGTTTTCTACTGTCTTTGTCAGCAATAATATTTATGATAACATAAGCATTTTTCAATTTCATTGATAAACATAGACATTAAAATTTACTCAAAAATTCTTGCTTAAAGACTCAAGATATATCTTCCTGAAATTATTCACCCAGACCAAACTGGTTTCATAAAGGACAGATCCCTAACAGATAACACACGAAAAATAATTAATCTTATCTGATCTGTCAAACAAAAACTCTACACACACTGCCTTTCTGGCACTTGATGCAGAAAAGGCATTTGGCCGTGTAGACTGGCTATTTTTAGCAGAAATATTAGAAGCCTTTGGCATTGCGGGAAATTTTAAAAACAATATATTAGCATTATACAAAGAAACCTCGGCATTAGTAACCGGCGCCACGTTTACATCGAAAGCCTTTAAAATCAGTAATGGAACGAGACAAGGCTGTCCACTAGCCCCTTTATTGTATGTATTAACGATTGAACCTTTAGCTCAGGCTATAAGAAATTCATCTAATATAGCTGGAATTAAATCAAGACATAAAGAACACAAAATAACGCTTTTTGCAGACGATTTAATTTTAACTCTTCCACATCCAGAAAACTCTATAAAATATGTATTAGAAATAATTAATGAGTACGGTAGTTACTCAAACTATAAATTAAACATTAATAAAACCCAGATCGCCTCAATCCACCAAACGACTGAACAAGAGAGTATCACGAGATCACACATAAATGTGAGCTGGAGAAATAACTCTATAGACTACCTGGGCATACAATTAAAATATAATTTAAAAGAACTAGTTAGAGATAACTATATTATGTTAATTAACAAAATGAGGAAGAAACTACACGATTGGAAAGGTTTAGAAATTTCATGGCTAGGGAGACTTAATGCAATTAACGCATATTATATTCCAAAGATATTATATATGCTTAGAGCTATTCCATTAAGAGTCCCCTACTCTATTCTTTCCCAAATACAAAAGCTGATTAAAAAATTCATTTGGCAAGACAAGGTCCCGAGAATTTCCCATACACGTTTAGTAAGAAGTACACAAATGGGAGGTTTATCTCTACCTAACATCATAGAACTACATGAATCATGTATGTTCACTCATTTCCTCTTATGGGATAAACCTACTAATGACAATACAACTTGGTATAACATTGAAACTGAAAACACTAATCTGTCACATCCATTTGATATAGTTTGGATCAGTCGAGATTTAACTAAGATCATTAAAACTGATAACGCAGTAACTAAAGACTTAATCATAACGTTAGATACATTTAAAAAAAGTATGAACATCAAGAAAGGAATCTTATACTCTTCCCCAATAGAAGTATTAAATAATTGTATAAACGACTTAAATTTAAATAGTTGGAGTCAACTTAACTTAAAACATATATCAGACTTATACCATCTAGATGCCTTTTTACCGTGGGCCATTTTGAAAGAGAAATGGGGACTGTCAAACAATGAATTTTTTAATTACATAAGAATTAAACATTTTCTCCAATCAGTTGATATTATACATTCTACGACATTTGAAGAATTTCTTAATAAACATCATAAAACGAGTCTAATTCATAAAGTAAAATTATTAAGAGAAAATTCAAAAACAGACGAGATATTACCAAACAAAGTTAAGTGGGAAACTGACATTGGACAAGCATTTTCAAATGCAGATTGGCTCCAAGCATATAAGGAAATTAAAAAAACACTCACACTGTTTAAGTATGCATGAGTTACATTATAAGATACTACATAGGTGGTATAGGACTCCAGTTATTATTTCAAAATTTGATAAGGATACTTCCAGAGTTTGTTGGAGATGTGCACAAAAAGAAGGAACCTTATACCACATGTGGTGGGAATGTGAACAGCTAGGAGATATTATTAAAACTCTTTTCGGAGTAATTAAGGAGACACTAAACTAAAATATTGTCCCATCACCTCAAATATTTTTATTTCATATTGGATTACATAAATTACAAAAAAAACCATAAAACATTAATAGTTCAACTAGTTCATAGCCAGAAACTGGAAACAAACAGGAAAAATATCTTGGGAAGAGATAAACGCACAAATACAATTCCAGTGTAAAATGGAAGAGGGCTATTACATGAGTATAGGGAAAAAGACAAAATACCTAGAGATATGGAATCCATGGATAACCCATGCACAACTAAAAGAAAGATCCATTGATTAAGTTAATAACAAAGCTTAGTAACATAACAAATTTATTGATACCTTTAATTAAAAATA
The DNA here is from genome assembly GCF_027358695.1 of Spea bombifrons. NCBI lineage: Eukaryota > Metazoa > Chordata > Amphibia > Anura > Pelobatidae > Spea > Spea bombifrons. The sequence continues at coordinate 17,319,196 of NC_071096.1, read as the reverse complement.
GAGTGGTATAATTGATGAAAGTATGGATGTACGGCATTTATTTATTATTTAACTCGTTATAATATATATTTATCTGTTTAGAATTTGATTTTTTAAGAGAAAAAAAAAAGGCCAAATTACAGATAATTTGAGTTATAAACATAATACAATGACATAATAAATGCCAAGTAGCACTGGAAGGATGGCTTATATTATATTTGATTGTTTGTCTTTATCGTTATGTGTTGCTGTTTATGTCAAGTACGATCGATTATAAACAACACTACGTAAAGATCAAGGTAGATAAAAAAAAAATCGATTGTTATGTCTATATATGTTTTTTTTGTACTTTTTTGAATAAAAAAAAAACCACAAAATTTAACACACCTGCTCCCCATTTACACCTGAGACCTTGTAACACTAACAAGTCACATGACACCGGGAGGGGAAATAGCTAATTGGACCCAATTTGGACATTTCCACTTACGTGTGTACTTTCTTTTGTTGCCAAGGTTTAGACATTAATGGCTGTGTGTTGAGTTATTTTGTGGGGGCAGCAAATGTACACTGTTATACGGGCTGTACACTCACTACTTTACTTTGCAGCAGAGTGTCATTTCTTCAGTGTTGTCACATGAAAAGATATTAGGGCTGCAACTAACGATTATTTTAATAATCGATTAGTTGGCCAATTAATTTTTTCGATTAATCGGATAAAAAAAATGCAAATTTTTTTTATTTAAAATAATGTAATAAAAAAACTTACAATTTACACTTTCATCTCTTTATCACAATGGCATTTCTTTATTCACCTTCTTATTTTACTGACATAATAATAAAAGCTACAAGAACCCAAACACAGTGTTTCTCAAACTAGGTTTTAATACTAAGTTATTAGTAAATATTAATTCATATGTTAACTATTTTTCATATTTAATAAAGACTATGAGAAAAAAGCCTTGTTTATATTTTCTTTTATTTACCAAACTGCCCCCAGTTATGCACATCTGACCCCCAGCTTGCCACTCTGCCCCCAGATATGCCTTATACCTCCTATATGCCAGAGATTCCACTGTGCCCCCTGATATGCCACTGTGCTCTCGATATGCCTTATACTCCTTATATGCCAGTGATATGCAACTGAGCCCCCTGATATACCTTTTACCCCCAGATATGTCTTATTCCCCCCTGATATGCCTAATATCGATATGCCTTATACCCCCTATATGCCACTGTGCCCCCTGATATGCCTTATAACTTCCAATATGCCACTCGCCCCCATTTATGCCTTATACCTCCCTATATGCCACTGTGTACCCTGATATGCCATTCTGCCCCCCATAAATGCCCTGCACCACCCTGAAATTCATTATACTCCCTGATTCACCACTCTGCCTCCCCCAGATATGCCACTCTGAAATTCATTATACCCCTATACACCACTCTAACTCCCCCAGATATGCCACTCTGCGTCCCTGAAATTCATTACACACCCATACACCAGTATAACTCACCCATACACCACTCTGCTACCCTGAAATTCATTATACCCCTCATACACCACTATAACTCACCCATACACCACTCTGCCTCCTCCCCCTCTGCTTCCTCCCCCCTCCCCATACACCACTCTGCCTCCTCCCCCTCCCAAACACCACTCTGCCTCCTCCCCCTCCCATTCACCACTTTTCCTCCCCCCCATTCACCACTCTGCCTCCTCCCCTCCCATTCACCACTCTGCCTCCCCCCCTCCCATTCACCACTCTGCCTCCTCCCCCCTCCCATACATCAATCTGGCTCTCTCCCCCCTCCCATACACCACTCTGCCTCCTCCCCCCTCCCATACACCACTCTGCCTCCTGTCAGCAGCGGAGGTTCACAAGGCACCAGGGAGTCAGGTAGAGAGGAAGAGTGGTGTATGTGTTGAGTTATTTTGTGGGGGCAGCAAATGTACACTGTTATACGGGCTGTACACTCACTACTTTACTTTGCAGCAGAGTGTCATTTCTTCAGTGTTGTCACATGAAAAGATATTAGGGCTGCAACTAACGATTATTTTAATAATCGATTAGTTGGCCAATTAATTTTTTCGATTAATCGGATAAAAAAAATGCAAATTTTTTTTATTTAAAATAATGTAATAAAAAAACTTACAATTTACACTTTCATCTCTTTATCACAATGGCATTTCTTTATTCACCTTCTTATTTTACTGACATAATAATAAAAGCTACAAGAACCCAAACACAGTGTTTCTCAAACTAGGTTTTAATACTAAGTTATTAGTAAATATTAATTCATATGTTAACTATTTTTCATATTTAATAAAGACTATGAGAAAAAAGCCTTGTTTATATTTTCTTTTATTTACCAAACTGCCCCCAGTTATGCACATCTGACCCCCAGCTTGCCACTCTGCCCCCAGATATGCCTTATACCTCCTATATGCCAGAGATTCCACTGTGCCCCCTGATATGCCACTGTGCTCTCGATATGCCTTATACTCCTTATATGCCAGTGATATGCAACTGAGCCCCCTGATATACCTTTTACCCCCAGATATGTCTTATTCCCCCCTGATATGCCTAATATCGATATGCCTTATACCCCCTATATGCCACTGTGCCCCCTGATATGCCTTATAACTTCCAATATGCCACTCGCCCCCATTTATGCCTTATACCTCCCTATATGCCACTGTGTACCCTGATATGCCATTCTGCCCCCCATAAATGCCCTGCACCACCCTGAAATTCATTATACTCCCTGATTCACCACTCTGCCTCCCCCAGATATGCCACTCTGAAATTCATTATACCCCTATACACCACTCTAACTCCCCCAGATATGCCACTCTGCGTCCCTGAAATTCATTACACACCCATACACCAGTATAACTCACCCATACACCACTCTGCTACCCTGAAATTCATTATACCCCTCATACACCACTATAACTCACCCATACACCACTCTGCCTCCTCCCCCTCTGCTTCCTCCCCCCTCCCCATACACCACTCTGCCTCCTCCCCCTCCCAAACACCACTCTGCCTCCTCCCCCTCCCATTCACCACTTTTCCTCCCCCCCATTCACCACTCTGCCTCCTCCCCTCCCATTCACCACTCTGCCTCCCCCCCTCCCATTCACCACTCTGCCTCCTCCCCCCTCCCATACATCAATCTGGCTCTCTCCCCCCTCCCATACACCACTCTGCCTCCTCCCCCCTCCCATACACCACTCTGCCTCCTGTCAGCAGCGGAGGTTCACAAGGCACCAGGGAGTCAGGTAGAGAGGAAGAGTGGTGTATGGGAGGGGGAGGAGGCAGAGTGGTATATGGGAGGGTGGCTCCCATACACCCCTCTGCCTCCTCCCCCCTCCCATACACCACTCTGCCTCTCTACCCGACTCCCTGGTGTTTTGTGAACCTCCGTTGCAGACAGGCACTTTCATTGGAGCTTCATAGAAGCCCAGCGTAAGTTAAGGGGAATAACGGAGGCTGTCTGTGCACATCGTGCAGACCCCCACCAGCTGACAGAGAGCATGTTCCTCTGCAGGAGACCTCGATTCTCTGTCAGCCGGTGGGGGTCTGCACGATGTGCCGTTTATCACTTTCTTCGCTTAAACGGTGTTGCTGTAATGGCTCCATGTCGAGGCATTCTGCAACACCGAGATCGACCGTTTTAAAAGTTTAGCAGACGATCAACTATCACCTCTTAAACTTCAATGATGTTGCTGAAAGGCATTCAGCAACACCAAACACTCACCCAAGGACGCCACTGCGAAAAAAAATAACAGTTGTTAAAGTTCACCAGAGGGTCTCCAGACCCTCTAGAGAACTCTGGCTCCACTTGCAGGTTGAATACAGGTACTGCATTCAACCATGCAAGCCAATGGAGCCCAGCTTTCAAATCACTACGTGATTAGTTAAATATTTCAAAAATTAAAAAAAATATATGGGAAAAAAAAAGCTTAAAAAAATGGTAACATTTAAAAACCATCCAGTTCCAGCAAAATGTAAAAAAAAGTCCAAAAAGACTAAAATAAATAAAATAAAAAAGATAACGTTTATTATTATGAGAACTTCCCAAATGTGGACTTTTAACCCCAAACACCAGACAAACCCATTCATGGGTGGTATCACTGTACTCGGAAGATGTTGCTGAACACACATTGGGGTGTTTAACAGTGATTATACCTGGAGCTATAAATTTATACCCGAAGTACAAATTTGTGTGAAAAAATAAAAAAAATATTACTACCGCAAACTTTGGCAAAGGCTGGTGGTAGAATCTCATGCATGGAAAGGGTTAAAATACTAGCATTTGAAATACCTTGGGGCAGGCCCGGACTGGCCATCGGGCACACCGGGCATTTGCCTGGTGTGCCGGGCGGCGGCAATGCCGGATTGACGTAGGGGCTGATGGAGCTGCAGCTCCAGGCCCTTACCTAATAATAGGCCCAGTCAGGAGCGGACTGAGTGGGCCTATGCGGCCGTCCTTAACTCAGGACAAAAGGGGCACCTGCCCTCTAAGCCCGCAGCAACTGCGACCGGGCCCGCTTCTTATCTGGCAGACGCACGCGAGCAGCATCTCTTCTACCACCAGGGGGACGCAGGAATCCAACGTACGTCACATGACCCTGCTGTGCGTCTGCTTCCCCTGTGCAGTAGAACAGGTTGTCCGCGGAAGTCTGCGAGTGGCGCGTACATCATCAGTTCAGGTAAGGGGGTGAGGCAGGCTGTATGAAGGAGTATGTGAGATTGAGTAAGTGAGTGAATTAATGAGTATCTGTGAAGGAGTGAGTGAATTAATGTCTGTGAATGAGTATATGTAAATGAGTATCTGAATGAGGGAATTAATGAGCATCAATGTATGAATGAATATCTGAATGAGTGAATGATTACCTGTGAAATAGTGAATAAATATTTGTGAACGAGTGAATGAATATGTGTGTGTGATAGCATGGATGTGTAAGGGGGGGCAAAGATGCCGCAGGCAGGCTGTTTTGGTGGCAAAGATACCACAGGCAGGCTGTTTTGGTGGCAAAGATGCCACAGGCAAGCTGTTTTGGGGGCAGCGGCCATCTCATAAATCAATACCAAAGTGAAACCGTCCGTGGAAACCCTCCGGATGCGGGTGTCAGTGTAGCAGAGCCTGTCCTGGTGTGTGTTTGTGTATGGGTGTTGGTGCGACAGAGCCTGTCCTGGTGTGTGTGTCTGTGTGTATGGGTGTTGGTGTGACAGAGCCTGTCATGGTGTGTGTTTGGGTGTCGGTGTGACAGAGCCTGTCCTGGTGTGTGTGTGTGTTTGGGTGTCGGTGTAGCAGAGCCTATCCTGGTGTGTGTGTGTTTGGGTGTCAGTGTGGCAGAGCATGTCCTGGTGTGTGTGTTTGGGTGTCGGTGTGGCAGAGCCTGTCCTGGTGTGTGTGTCTGGGTGTCAGTGTAGCTGAGCATGTCCTGATGTGTGTGTGTCTAGGTATCAGTGTGGCAGAGCCTGTCCTAGTGTGTGTGTTCGGGTGTCAGTGTGGCAGAGCCTGTCCTGGGGGGTGTGTTTGGGTGTTGGTGTGGCAGAGCCTGTCCTAGTGTGTGTGTCTGGGTGTTGGTGTGGCAGAGCCTGTCCTGGTGTTTGTACGAACACAGAAAAGAACCCCAGTACTCCAATCAGCTTCCAATCCTTAGGTTACTTTATTCATAGAAAGCAAAACAAAAAAAACAAAGTTTCGGCCAAACAGGGCCTTTGTCAAGCTCAAAAGGCCCTGTTTGGCCGAAACGTTGCTTTTTTTTGTTTTGCTTACTCTGAATAAAGTAACCTAAGGATTGGAAGCTGATTGGAGTGCTGGGATTCTTTTCTGTGATCGTATACTTCAAGAGGGTTTATGTTGTCCCTTTTTTCCTGCTAGCACCCAGCTTCCTGGGAGTTGAGTGCTGAACCATTTTTTCTTTTTTAACCGTCCTGGTGTGTGTGTCTGGTGTTGGTGTGGCAAAGCCTGTCCTGGTGTGTGTGTGTTTGGATGTCGATGTGACAGAGCCTGTCCTGGTGTGTGGTTGGGTGTTGGTGTGGCAGAGCCTGTCCTGGGGTGTGTGTGTGTCTGGGTGTCGGTGTGGAAAAGCCTGTCCTGGTGTGTGTGTTTGGTTATCTTTTTCATTAATTTACAGTAGGAACTATTTCATTTTTACTTATCCAGAGATAAAACGCCCTACTGAATTTGGAGTGACTTCAGGAGACAAAACATTCAAGGCCCTGAAATCATTTAGTGGAAAATATAAGGTAATGTGTTATTTACTCTATGATATTTATTTCAAGGAGTAGTCACACTAAATTGTGGCTTCGGGCTTCCCATGTTGAATGACCAAGTATTATGTATGTGCATGTACATTTATGTTTTTTCATAAAAATGGGCTGCTCAGTCTGAAATGCCCAGGCCTATTTTTTGTCCCAGTCCGGGCCTGCCTTGGGGTGTCTAGTTTTCAAAAATATATGGCTTGATGGGGTAAAATGAATTAGCCGGCTTCAAAGGCACCATTAGGACATGAGGGCAGTAGGACCAGATGTAAAAGTTCCAAGTTAAAAAATGCGCACTTCCTAAATGTGGTGTTTTAACTCCCAAACAACCCGACAAACCCATGCATGGGTGGTATTCACTGTACTCAGGAGATGTTGCTGAATACATATTGTGGGTGTAATGTATACCAGGAGCTGTAAATCCATACCTGAAGCACAATTTTAGTGATAAAAAAAAAACACAAAATGACTACCACAAAGTTTGACAAAAGGGTAGTAGTAGAATTAGTGCATGGAAAGGGTTAAAATACCAGCATTTGAAATACCTTGAGGTGTCTAGTTTTCAAAAATGTATGGTAAATTGCATTGGCCGGCTTCAAAGATACCCGAAATAGCACATGGGGCAAAATGACCAACTTTGGGAAAAAAAATGGTTTTAAAATAGCAAAACGCTACATGTGCTTATTGCCCAATAACTTGCAGAAAAAAAACACTGGGTATTTCTAAACTCAGGTCAAATAGTAGAACCTATTTAGCAGGTTTTTTCATTAGATTCTTTGGATGAGTAAAAGATTTTTCAGGTAAAAGAAAATTTGTTTTTTCTTCAATTTTTCATTATATTTTATAATTTTTTTATGGGAAATTAGATAATATTCTCAAAAATATAACTTGTGTGGGTACCCTAAATGAGTGAGGAGAAAATTACATCTAAACATGAGCTCCGGTCCCAAAGGGTACTAGAGGAAAATTATTTTTTTGTTTTTATTTGTCAACCTGCCTCCAGTTATGCACATCTGCCCCATGCCTTGCTACCCTGCCCCCCAGGTATGCCTCAGACCCCCTAATATGCCTTTTTAACCCTCTATTTGCCACTCTTAATCGGATAAAAAAATGTAAAGTTTTCATTTATTTGAAATAATTTAATAAAGTAACGCAGGATGTAAAAAAACAAACCGCAGAATAAAAAAAAAAAAAACTTTGATAAAAATGCATTTCTTGTTTTTATTTCCCAACCTGCCCCCCCCAGTTATGCACATTTTGAGCCCAGGCTTGCCACACTGCCTCCCACATATGCCACAAACCCCCAGACATGCCACACAGCCCTCCCCACATATGCCTTATATACCCTATATGCCATATATACCCTACATGCCATATACCCCCTATATGCCATATACCCCCAGATATGTCACTCCGTCCTCCGCAGGTATGCCGTATACCCCCCTGATATGCCATAGTGCCCTCATAGAAAATTAACCCTGAAGAGAAGACCCTATTAACTATAACCGCCCGTAAATTAACCCTAAACACCCCATCAACCACAACCTCCCCTAAATTAACCCTAAACACCCCATCAACCACAACCGCCTCTAAATTAACCCTAAACACCCCATCAACCCCAACTGCCTCTAAAATTAAACCTAAACACCCCATCAACCACAACTGCCCCTAAATTAACCCTGAAGACCCCATCAACCATAATTAACCCTAAACACCCCACTAACTATAACTGCCCCTAAATTAACCCTGAAGACCCCATCAACCACAATTAACCCTAAACACCCCACTAACTATAACTGCCCCTAAATACCCCACTAACTATAACTGCCCCTATATTAACCCTAAACACCCTACTAACTATAACTGCCCCTAACTTTCAGCAGACCAAATATAAATTTTATACTTACCAGTTAGATGAGTTCTTGAGCCATGTAGACAGTATAGGAAATGGGCGGGGCCAATCAGCACTTTGGTCCACCCCTTTCTTTCTCCCTGCAGTCACTGCCGATTGGCCCCGGCCCTTTCTCCCTGTCCCTCCTTGCAGCCAATCGGTAGTGACTGCAGGGAGGGACTGGAAGAAGGAAGTGGGTGGGCCAATCGGCAGCGACTACAGGGAGGAACTGGAAGTAAGAGCTGCTGCTGTGAGTCAGACTAAACTGCTTATAAGACGAGGGGTATTTTTCAGAGCATTTTATAAATCGATAAAAATAGATTCAACTAATAGATAATGAAATTCGTTGGCAACGATTTTCATTATTGATTTTATCGATTAGTTGTTGCAGCAGCCCTAATTATAAGACTATCTTGAATATAAGGCTATAGGTATTTTTCAGAGCAAACCTCATCTTATAATCGAGCAAATACGATATATAAAATGTCCATACTTTCCCAGCACTTATAGGGAAGATACTATAAGATGTACATTATTTTTTTACAAAGCCGTAGAGAATGTGTGGAAGTTAGTCCAGGTAGCTGGTTTACAAATGACAGAAGGGACTAAACATGCAAGTCCGGCCCAGGAGGTAGAAACTGATCTTGTTGACTGAAAGTGAGAAAAGGTCAATTGTTCTAAAACGAGATTAAGATCCCATGGCGGGATCGTAGGATGGCGACGTGGTCGTAATCTAGAGATTCCTTTGCAAAACCTCTAGATCCAGGGGTGTTCAACTAGGCGGAAAGCTAGAAAGTTGCCGAGTGCAGCTATCTGTACCTTCAAGGTGGCTGGTTGGAGGGTAGATTCACTTTCTACACCAGGCACATCAATTGTCGTCAAGGGGCTAATAGCGCTCATAAAATAAAATGCAGAAAGATATGTTTGTGGCAACTTCTGCAACATCTTCCTGCTGATACCTTTTAAGGAGTTATAGATTTAAATACATTTAGTTATGCTAAAAGGCTGAGACAGCAGTGGTATCCATATGTGAGCGAGTATCCAGGACAAAACGGTGTTTATACACACAAGCAGGAGCATTTGCAGGAAGAGTTGTTGTTTCAACCGGTTATTTATACAGGGCTAGCAAAGCTAGGGTTGTTGACCCTTTATAATGCATAAAATCTCTTTCAAACACATTGAATAAACTCCATAAAGAATGATTAAGACGAAGGTTACAAAAGCATGAGTTACAGAACACCTCATGTACTAGGAGAGAGTGTGATTTAAAGTAAATTATTTTGTTTCTAAGCTTATAATTGTATTCAATAATATCCTTTCACATATCTCTATCTATTCAAAAAAAAATTTTCTAAACGTTAATGTTGTTTTCAAGGAATTAAAGAGTTCCGTGTAACCTTAGCAAAAAGACACTGCAGGGATTTGAACCCCGTCCTGGAAACCAGGAGTGCCACCACCAGTATCTTTTGCTTTTTTTTTTTGTTGAGTGTAAAGTGTAGGGGAAAAGCAAAATCTGAAAGAACAAGAATGTTCTTCCAGTAAAAGAAAACCTTTTGAAACTACTGGAAGAGCAGTAATCTACGTTTTCTTCTACTTTTTCATGACTTAAAATGGAGACCTGGAAGAGCAGGAAATAGATTTTCCCTCCCCAAAATTAACACCCAAGTTAAAGATTTCACTACTACATTTAGCTTTAAGATAGGGTAGTTACCTTCAGACATGCCGATTGTTTGTTCATACACCATGTTAACGATTACTTCTGCTACTTTCTTAGCTTCTAAAAGACTCTAGGATGGTACAAGTTAAGTTACACCCCCCCCCATATAACAATATGTTAGAGATAAAGCAACACATTTAGTCTGTTAAAAGCTTAAGACATTAAAATACATACCAGTAAACGTGATTTCTATATCACCCATAAGGCTCACAAATACACCTGCTTATTGGAGTACAGATAAAGACAAAGGCTCACTTCACCCGTTTCATCCTTTCAATCAACAAGATTATATTTGTTCTTCAAATGCCCAGCTTTACAAACCCACTCAAAAAAACTGAAGCTATTCTTAGTTTCTGTTTCCGGACCGTTTTATTATTAAGGACCTGAAAAAAATAATCTGAAGACGCGCTGGAGGTTAGCATTTAACCCCCCCCCCACACACACACACAAAAAAAACCCTCAAACACTATCAAGAACATGAAAGATAAAAATCTATTGGATATAAAACTAGAGCATACCTTTATTTCCCTCCACGCACAGACACTTAAAAAATAAGAAAAAAATAAATCCCAAAACACTCCTGAGTTCTTCTTGACTCCTGCAATCACAGGTAGAAGAGACATACAAATACAACATACATTTCTGTATTTTGCAGGTATTGATAAATCTTTAGGGACACTTGCCACTTATTTGAAGATTAGTGCATTTTCAGGAGCTATTCAAAGTTGCAATGCCCTGATTTGTCAGAGGAATCTGTAAAAGAATTTTATAAAAAAAAAAAAGTCCCCACACAGATGGCAATTCAGTTCTTGACAATGTAACAAGGACTGCTCACACCTATTACTATAAAGTGTGCAAGCTAGCACACCAGGGAAAGACTGGAAAGACTGGAAACATTCTTCTTGATACAGTCAGTCATCAATGGAGGTTCATGCATACTACACAATTCAATAAACCTTCTCCAAGAGGGCTATATATATAAAAAAAAAAAAAAACTAGATAAGATGTAGGATACCCCATGCCACTCGCACTATTTTCGTCACTTTACAGAACACTACATGCCAAAACGAACCAGTTTCCAAGCCTTATTCTTCTGACAGTCCCACAATGCTCTCCTCTGCTTTAACTATGTCATGATGTATCTGGAACGAGAGTCTGAAAACAAAAAAAAGCTGCCCGGCCTTGTATATAAAGCATTTTTACCCCCAGTTGCCTTAATTTCTATTTAAAGAACAGGCTGAAACCTTAAATACATGGAAAGTCATTTAGCCATTTGAATTTTAGCAAACGCTAACAAAACACAGAGCCTTTAACAGCTCGCATCGTAAGACACTGCCCATAACGATCAAAATTGCAAGCCAGTTTCTCACCTCAGAGATAATTAATGAAGTCTAGTATATGCTGTTAGCCACCATATTAGAATAGAGCACGTGCCATGTTATAAAAGTTGTTTCTGTGCAGATATCTTTATTCCTTAGAAAGTTTCCTAAGAGAAAGGAAGGAAAAACAAAAGAGACAGACCCTTCCTCCCCCAGTAACAAGCCACTCTACAGGAAGTTAATCATCCACAAACTAACTGCACAAATAAAAAGCTACAGCTAAATAGTGATATCAGTGAAAGCTAATATACATGTAATTAAAGCAACTATCCCACAAACTGAAATTTAACATCAAAAAACCCCAAAGATAATTTGGTGTTTATTTCATTCAAATCAGAACATGAGAGCATCCTGAAGACTGCAGAAAATGTACGAATGATTAAAAAATTAAACAAAATGAAAAACTGCGTAATGCATATTGCTATGTAGAGAGGCATATGAGCTTCCAAAATCCATGCAAATATTAACACTTATCTGTAAGATGTGGTTTCCAACTCCTAATGTGGTAACGAAGGACTATTTATTCTTCTATAATCTGATTAACACACCTGTCTGGGATAAACCAAGCCACACATACACATGCTGCTCCTTGTGTTCACAGCGGGTTCAGACACACAATCTGACCGCTTATCAATTTGATAGGTGATCTGGAGACTTCAGTCTGCACTAAACATTTTTTTTGCATCGCACTTCTTGGACTTGATTCTTTTAACGGATCATAGAAGACATAGGCAAAGACGTGGGTGCTCAATCAAGATATAAATTAAGTTGTTTCTTCAAGGTGATTATTTTTAGGATTCAGTTTTTTAAGTTTTATTCTTTCATGCCGATGTAGGTGATCTACGTACACCTTAAATGTCGCTTACCATGTAGAATATAATTCAATTGTATCGGTTGTTAACTGGTTTTCTCACTTGTATTAATATCGCTTTGACGTTAATTCGTATATGGCAAAGAAGGCATTTGTCAGATGTAATATTGCAGAACTACGATACTTCTGATTGCATTATAATAAATGCATATTCATCATTCCTAGTGGTCTGATTACTGCAAACGCTTGAATACATTTTGGTGGAACGATGATGATAAATGTTTAACTTCTTTTTTCAACCTTATGGATTAATCTATTCCACATCACCTTTCACTCATCCATCAGTGACAACTTCCTGAATTTATACTTCCAACTTCAACTCACATCTGCATGGCGCCATTTCAAGAAAACAAGATGAACCTGAAAGAGTCTAGACAAGAGAGTCTTCCCCACCACCATCCAGTACCCTGCTCTTCTCCCAACATTTACAAGACAAATTTCAACCGTGGTTTAAGAATTCACTTCCTTCCTTTAATGTACGTTTATAATGTACATGTAACAGTAGCACACATCACTTCTGAGCTACAGAAGTGCCATGATAATATTAGATTATGCACCACATATGTAGACATTCAAGTTTAAACGGATTTGCCGTCATTATTTTAGAACACCCAAAAAATGCTTACAATAAGTAGATTGTTGACAACCGGTTAAGTTACAACTTACAGTAGAACTGCTTTAATATAAAATGCTACATACGAGAACTCCCTAACTATTTACATTAATCACAATATGATGTTACTATGCCATACTGTCCCACTTCCACACAAAATATATAGATTTGCAAAAAGAAAAAAAAAACCTCCCAAAAAACACAGCCCTCTTCTCTGGATTTACATTCTGGAATAGTTAGTTCAATAACCTATCCCTAAAAACTAATTTGTGGCCATTAAACAGTATATGTAAAGGGAAATTCATATGGCACTTTTAAGTATACATTAGTTTAAAAAGAAAAAAAATACCTGAATTTCAGTCCAAAATCTTGAAATCACTGCAGAGTAGCTTTCTTTATGAATAGCACTAGGAATGCCTGGAAAACAGCTAGAAAAAAATGTGTTTGCATTCCACCCCCTCAAGACAACTTCAACTGATGGGTTGTATCCAAAAATAAGACAGCTAGCCTACAACACACTTATACGCACTCATATCCAAGTGTCAAATGTTAGTCATACGTTTGGTTTCCAATTGAAACATTTCTTCGGAGAAGACCTCCAACATCAAGTAGTAGTGAATAAAAATTCCAATGTTCCATATAAAGGATAAAATGGCAAGGTATAAGATTATATTGATTCTACCTTTCAAAGAAAAAAAACCCCAAAACATCCTTACCAAAGGCCACCGGGTGACATTGGTCCTTCTGCTTCTATTCATTTACACCAGTTTACAGAGGCTATCTACGACTATCAATGGATAACCAAATACCAACTGGCTTTCAAACTCCACTTAAGAAGTACAAAGATTCTGGGCTGGGTATGAAGAAAATCACCAGGAAAGATACCAAGATTAAATCCTGCAAAACAAAAGCTCAGACACACCCCTCAACCCATAAAAAAAAAAACAAAACAGTTACAAATCTATTATTACCATATGCCCATATACGTACAAGAGATGGCCATTACCACAAAAGAGAAACCTCTCCATTTCCGGGTTCTCCAAAGGATTTATGACTGATCTGATATCACTTTACATCTCTTATGATCTCTATTACCAATTCATGTTTTCCTTCATTTTGAGGTTTGTCCATCCTAATTTCACTAATTCGTACATTCCTCTTTGATCCTTACTCAGTCTAGCTTCTCTTCAACAATGATGACAAAGATTATGTACCAGCTGGTACAGACACCATACCGTTACCCGTAACTTTACAACAGAAATCCTATAACTGGATTGTGTCCATAGATACAGCCTTCAAGGGATTTTTTTTTAAAATTTTAGAAAGCATAAGATGATCAAATGTTCCTTGTTTTCTAGCATACTTCTGCCTAGTGAATGCAGAATATAATTTGTCCTCAATTCTCCTGTTTTTTTTCCATATTATCTTTCTGCTTCTAAGTTGGTCCTCTTCTAAGTTGTCCTGCTTCTTCCTAAAGAGGAAACCGTAACACTTCTATATATACACACAATGTGTGTAGTTTTGCAGATTCTTCACATACTAAATTTCATAACTTTGCTTCAATTTTAATTCTTGATTGACTTTCCTCTTTGAGTCTGCTCACATTGTTTTTGTAAGTCTTCTTTGCTTAAGGCAAATTAGCGTAAACCTCATGTAATCATTCTACATGAACGTGCATGCACACTAGGTAATACAATTTTCTTCTCTTTCCCTGCTTAATGCAGCCAATATATTACCGTAACAATGCACAACATGTTTAGAAGCCTTCTCATATCTCCCTGCCCAGTGTCCATCAAGTTTACCTTTTCTTCCTCCAAATTTAAGATTATTCTAACCTTTTGCATTTTCAGTCTTCCTTTCTTCCTTAAATTGTTCTAATTTTCCAACCTTGTCTTGTTATTTTTCAGTCTTGAATTTTGTTCTGTTCTAGCCTTCACAATTTCCCCTATTAACATTTTATAATCATGTTAGGTTTATTTACGATTTTTTCTAGTTTTATGTCATCTTGAGTGTTAGCTGTTTAATTTCAGTCTTGAATGTTCTTTTTTCCCCCTCCAGTTCAGGAAATAAAATCTTATTAAATCACATGCATTCTGCCTTCCACCTTAAATAGTTACATGTGAATAATCGTTATATGTAACCTACACACATTAAAATAAATAACGTTTAACCATCCAGAAACTTCCTAAAGCAAAAACAAGTTGGAAGAAAACCGTTTCATAAATAACGCCGCCCTTAGCACCTACACTACATTACATTACATTACCTATCACCTAGCCTGCTCTTCCTGTAGTTCTACAGATAAACAACATGTCCTCTCTTTTTATAGTCTCATTTCGGGACAGATCACTCCGATATGTCCTTCCAATCAGTGACGCACAACGTCGGGAGGTCCAGTAGAATATAGTGATACGTTAGTTTAAGGGTTTACCTGAATTTAGTTTATTTAAAAATAGATACAAATTCGTATACTATAATAAAATCACAATAAGCTATAACTATTCTCGCGTGTCTTACTTTCAAAATAGATCCGACACAACCGCGGATTAATACCTCTCCGATATTTGGAGAAAACCGGTTATAACCGGTGTAAGATACCGTGTGGCGCAGCAGAAAATTAACTGCCGCATTGTTACATTGCGCGTGCGCGCACAAGAGTAATCTACTAATAAAGTGGATTGTCGTGGCTTTAAATTTTCCGTGCTGCAAAAGCAAAATCTGGAATGTTCCAACACAGCCTGAATTCTGCATTGCAGACCCAGACCTTCCTGTTCTGGGTGAATGCGGAATGGCACAGAAAAAGATAAGCTTTATCGTATGCAACGTAATTATAATGCGTTTAAATATATTTAAAAACAAACAAAAAACGGGAATGCATGGATTGGAAATAAAGGGAGTCAGATGTTTGGAATACCATGTTAGCTCTCCCTTCATTTGTATTCATTTTGGAAGCAATTTATGTTCAAACCCAGTTCATTCTGGTCCACTTTCCTATTGTATCTCTTTCTAAGAAAAACGCGTGTATAAAATGTTCATAAAAAAACAATTACACCCCTAATCCATAATTTAATTAGGTGTCTGTAGTAGGGTGACCACATTGACAATTTTTTGATACATTTCACACGTTACTGACCAACACATGTAAACTGGTGACTTGTAATAAATAGGATGTAAACCTGAGTGATTTTCATTTGGTGTGTTTATACATATTAAGCATGTAAAAATCACAATGCATGGTCCTGGAGAAAGTAGTGACCATAGTCACTAGGTCACAAGATGACCCCCCAAAATTTGATTATTAATTTAGAAAAAAAGAAAAAGCCTGAATACAAGACTAACTTATAGGAAAATCACTCAGGTTTTACTTTTTACATGTAAACAATTTTTTCATATTTAACCCCTTTGGTACCTCAAAGCCCGGAGCAATTTTGCCATTTTTGCAGCAATTATTCTCCTTTCCTGCGAATAGTGTACCCATGTAAACTATATATTGTTTTTTCAAGGAGAGATAGGGATTTCTTTTGATACCATAGTTAGATAATTAGCTGAAAATTTAGGATGAGAAATTTAGTAAAAACTAGCGAAAATTAGAAAAAAAACCTAATTTTTTATACCGTATTTGCTCCATTATAAGATGAGTTTTTTCAGAGCAAATGCTCTGAAAAACACCCCTCGTCTTATAATCGAGGTCATCTTCCAATCAGACCTCAAATGAGGTCTGACTATGAGACCAAGATCAAGATCCCCCGCAGCGCTGCAGGGGACCTGGATCCTCCTGTCTGGTAACCTCAGCTGCTGCCGGCACTTACACCGGGCGTCTATCACCGAGCGCCGGCGAAAGTGCCAACAGCAGAGGAGGTTGTCTACGCGCATCGCACATACCTTCTCCGGCTGCCAGAGAGGAGAATTGCGTTTAAGGGGGCAGGTTGCCAAATAAAAGGAAATAAAAAAATATTTATTATTAACACTTTTATTAAATATGAAAAAATAGTTTACATGAATTAATATTTACTAGTAAAACTTTTTTCCTATAGGGTCCTCATATTCAGGCTTTTTCTTTTTTTCCTAAATTCATATTCAGACTTTAGGGGGTCATTTTATAATCAGGGTCGTCTTATAATCCCCTCCAAGTTTATCAATTCAGGTGTCCTGATTTCAGAAAATGCTAATTTATATAGAATTGCGATACTTTCCCAGCACTTATAGGGAACATACTATAAGGTGTACATTATTCTTTACAGCCATAGAATTTTTACATTAGGTACGATGGGATTACAACTCTAATTTTAAACAAATAAACCAAAAATACCCACAAAAGTATATATTTCTGTAAAGCAGACAACCCAGACTACCGTATCTGGGGTATTTGGTCATTCTTCATGCAGCTATTTGGCCACCAATCACTGTCAAATTATTTCCTGCGCTTTTTTTTTATAACTAATATCTTAACGCTGCCACCACCAAGACAATTTATAAATGGGGTGCCTTGGTCCCCCAAGCGAATTAGACTAAGAACCCACACAATATATTTCAAATTAGGTCAGGCAACATGAGTCTTTACCAGACAAAGGCAGAACTTAATAAAGGAATATTTATTATGAACAAAAAATAGTCACGGTGCATACAAAAAGATCACAAACAGATTATTTACACCAAACAGATAAAAATGTAAGGAGAAATTACAGAAAACCTAGCTACTCACTTGAATGATAAAGTAACAGTTTTTCTGTACTTAGGGCTCCGGCAAGGAAAGATGGCAACTTACTCAAAATTAGATCTTGGTCTCTAGTAAGCACACTTTAATTCCCAAGTCCAGGGTACTTTATACCTTGCCTGCAGGTCAGATGTCAGGCTGGCCCCTGAGATGAATGGGGCAGAAAGATAGGAGTGGCTACGAGATAGGGCCACCTTTTTGACACCTAGCAAAGGGGGTTTTCCATTTACAGCACCCTACATCAAGAAAAGCTTGATATCTTGAAGTATGGATTTTCTATAAAGGTTATATTTTCAGATTCAGACTTGTCAGAATTTCCTCTTTCCGTGAAGACCGTATACAGTCAGTTTGAGATCTAACACAGCAGACTTTTGTCTGTCTCTTAAACAATTGGAGATACTCCAACCTTGTCTGGACCTCCAGATGTTAGCCCTGGATCTATATTTAATCTTTTAAATATAACCTTTAGTAGAAAAGGGGCTGAGTTTGTAACTCCTTTGTTTGCTGGAGGGTTCTTTGCAGGGTCAAAACAGTGCCTTTCTGGCTAGGAGAGGTGTCAAATTTGCCACCTGGTCATGGTTTAGGCAAAAGGACTCCCATAATAACACAAAGATGCCAATTGACTGTAGTAAACCTCATGTATGGTTAATTTGGTTCACACCGCATCTCATTTAAACTCTTGCCACTCAACCCTCATACCATCTCTGCCTGAATGGGTAACCAGTCCATGTATCTACTACACATATTTACAATAAACTTTCTACTAGGCCTGACAACCGGTACCTCCATAGGGGTCTGAAGGGGTTAATTAAAGAAAAAGGGCAGAGGAAAAAATGAGTGAGTCAAGAAAATATGATATTAAAAAAGGTGAAATAAAAGTTATGAATGAGAGGAGATGGAAGAGGGACAAGAAAGGAAAGAAGACAAAAAGGAGAGGAGACTAGTGGAATGTGAGATTGAGATGTGTATGAGGGGACAACCTGTACACTGACTTGGTACACCCGTCAAATTGTGCTTCCTTCTGCCAAGGCACCACTGGTAAACCCCTTCAGCGCTGGACGAGACTAGCACTGTTGAGACGAAGCAGAACAGCAATCTAATGGAGACGTGCTGGCACTGTGGCTAGCCGGAACTTAGCTACACAATGCTAATATTGTCCTAAAAAAAGGCCCACCCCAATCATCAGACACAACTGATGTTGAGGTGGAAGTCACAAACTGAGTTTATTTGGAACTTACACGCACTGTAAGGCAGCATTTTATACCTGGGTCGTTAACATGTGAAAAGAAGTATATATATAACCTGTAAGACTTTCTCATTTTGCACTAATGGGCCCATCATAGCACCTACAGCGAGCTCTGAGACTAGATGGGTGGATTTTCTTATCTGCTGTCAAGTTCTATGCTTCTGTGTACATTTCAATATGCATTTATGTATAAAGGTCTATAACCTTTTGTGTCTGTCCTCTCTACTAAGCACTGGGATATGACATCATATCAATACGCTCATCTTAATGAGGCACAGTGTAGATACTGCGTGCCATGGAGGCATTGCCAGCTAGGAAGAGACCTCCATAGTGTAAATTGGCTGGTTGCAAGACCAGTCTCTGTTCCCAACAGCCCAAAATTAAGGGTATTTTTTTTTCTTTTTACACTGAAGGACTAAATGATTTTTAGCACTTTTGGCATCTTGTTTTCTGAAACATAATTTCTCCTATCTCATTTGGTTTAACCACATTAAATATGTATTGCCTTTTCAGAACATTTGTAAAAAGTTAAAAAATGGGAAATGTTTGAAGAAAACCCCTAATTTTTACTTTTTTACCTAATCAATTATACATGATGCAAATATAGATGTATTTAGATTTCAGAAACACCTCATATGCTGTGGACATAGCTGGGTTCTTTTTTCTTTTAGTTTAATTATTTTTATTCGTTTTTACCCTTAATCTATGGATCTGCACTTGAATGAGGAAACAACTCAAAATTTAATTTTTTTTAAAAAAATATATATTTTTTATTCACCCCAGCTGCCTTCTTTGCCTCATGATTACAGTGAGGCAAGGAGAGGCAGCAATCATTGGCAAAGGCAATGCTGACAGACATTGCCATTGGGAGCATGCATTTGATTGGCTACTAATTTTATGTATAAAGCAGATAGACTCGGTTGCATATTTCACAGAGGTTGCTAAAAATGAAGGAATCAGAATTTGAATTTAGAAATGTTTTGCAAATATTTGTTTGTGTGTGTAAATGTGTGTAGTGCACGCAGCATCCACTCCTAAAGTGGACTGCTACCCAATGTGCTGTGGGCATTTGGTGGCAATGCAGCCATACAAAGCTATGTGGGATCAATTGTTTATAGCATTAAGAGGCATGCTACATTTAAGTCTTAAAACTCACCTGAGGTTGAATTCATACATTTAAATTTGCAATATATACTGCATCTCATAATTCACCTGTTTACTGTACTTACAATGATATTTCATATAGGCTTTAATACCTTGAAAATATTGAAATACGTGCAGATAGTATAAGATGGGTAGTTATGCCTTTGTTTTTAAGACATGCCATTAAGGGACTGGAACCTCTAAATATATAAGACAATACTGATTTAACTATGGTATAGATAGTGTAATGTTTTATTGCATTAGAACCTTCTTCCATGTCCACCATTTCGCCTTATTTTGTATAAAAAGTTCAAGAGCATGAATTTTATTTTTATTTATTTTTTTAAATATATTTTATTGATTTTTTTAAGACATTAAAACTATGACAAACAGACTTCAATATGTACAATGGTACAATCACTCTAAAACTGACAAAAAAGACATGAACAAAATAAATATAATACCGTACTTTGTACAAGATTCTTTCATAACTGGTAAGATGCTTAATCAAAGGTTATTTTATGAGATAATATCGTAACCCGCTAAATTATCAAGTTCATGTCAATTACAAATTCACAAACATCTGCCCTGTGTTAACGACCCTGATGAGACTCTTGGACCATGGAGATGACTAGTTTCGAATACCTATTATGATAGGGTTAAATATACATAGTAAAAAAAAGAAAAATTGATTCTTAAGAGGTAGAACGGTAGAGTTTATTCCATCCAGCCCAGATTTTAACATAACAGGCTAAATTATTCCGATAAGAATATCTTTCTGAGATAGCTTGGGTTTTAATTTGATTGGAAATTTCTACCCATAAGGGGGTTTCTTGTTGTTTCCTGTGGCGTGCAATGCAGATTTTACATGCCAATAATATATTGATCAATAAGATTTTATTGTATTTCGACATTTGGGGTAAATCTGTATGAAACAAAAATATCTGTGAAGTAAGGTCAATATTAATTCCAGTAATCAAAAAAAATAAAGAGCATGCTTTTTCCTTAATTAGTTTAAGATATTGGCTTTCCCACCATATGTGAAAGTGATTTCCAGTTAATTTTTTGGCATCGCCAACTTAGATCACTAATTCTGCTAGATATTTTATTGAGTCTGGAGGGAACCAAATACCAACGATGGAGCAGTTTATAGTATTGTTCATGAAGATTTAAACAGTGGATGTCGCACCTACCTGTCCCGCTGGGGTCCCGCGGTGTCCCTCGCTCGCGTCCTGAGCCGTTACGCCTCCCGGCCAGTGACAGTCCTGTTCAGGCTGCCGCAGCGTATCAGCAGCGATCGGATAAACGATCTGCTGCTACACGCTTACGGCGCCCGAACAGAACTCGCTCCCGGAAGTAACACAGGCAGAGAGGACTTAGTGTCTTTCTGTTGAGCCACCGCAAGCATATCAGCGGCGATCGGGTATTCGGGTATTATTGCGTCAGTCGCGATGACGTCATCTTACCTGTGATTGGCCCGCTCCCTGTTCTCCTGCCATTGGTTCTATTTAAACTTCCTTGTTCCGTGTTTCTGTGCCCATATTCTTGTTCTCAGGGTGTTTGTTTCGCTAGTGCTTTCTGCTTGATTTTCACGTGTACCAGACCTCGGCTTTCTTTCTTCTGACCTTGATCCTGCGCTGCCTGTACCGACCTCGGCTGTTGTTTACTGACATTGCTCCTGTGCTGCCTGCCCTGATCCCGGCTTGTTTTTTGGAATCGCTCCCTTTCGCTCAGCTGGTTCATACCATTCCTTGGCGAGTTCACACCATTCCTGCATTGTGGGTCCATCACCTGTGGTGCCTGATCCGACGTAACAGTGGACTGCTTTTCTGGTAAATTGCCATGCTTTATACCATTTTTGTAAGGGGAACTCTTTCTGAAGATCCCTTTCCCATATTATAATTGTTTTTGGTTTTTCATGAAATGAAGAATTTGTTAGTAATTGTAATACTCTTGATATCATATTTGTTTGAGGGGGTTCCAAAAAAAAGTCATCCCATTTGTCTCGTTTTCTTGGTGGGTTTAATGTTAAATATTGTTTAATACGAAGAAATGAAAATAATTCTCTATTTGGTATATTATACCTATTTTGAATATCGGCAAATGGAATCACCCTTTGGTCCTCCATGATATCTTCGATGTTAAAGATCTCGCAGTGACTCCATTCACGGATGTTCAAATCATTTAAATAAATACAGAGAGTTTCAATTGGAGAGGATTCAGAAAGAGCCATTGATAGCCCGTATGCTTTCCGGATTCTATGTAAAGCTTTCAAAAGATCTTTCGCTATAGGACTGCTTATCCCCAATTTTTTATGATATTCTTATCGAGCCAAATTAAGGTAGATAGATTTATTTTGTTAGATAAGACTTTCTCAATTTTGTACCAGCCTAAGTTGTGTTTATTTTTTAAGCCTCATGCCAATATATGAGATTTGAGTAGCGTCATGTAGTCTGTATAAGTCTGGGTAGCCTAGCCCATCTTGAGTGGTGCTCCTCCTCAGGGTGTTTTTAGCAATTCTAGGTTTTTTTACTGCCCAAACAAAGGAAGAGAACAGCTTATCAAAGCCCTCAAGATATGTTTAGGGACTGTATATGGAATGGATCTAAATAAATATAGTATTTTTGGCAAATTCGACCCATCCATGATAATTCTAGTCTCTTCCATTTATTGGTTTGACCTTTCAACTCTTCTAGTAGGACGTCATAGTTTACAAAGATTGTATCGGGTAGAATTTTACAAATTTTGATACATAAATAATAGACTATCTTCTGAATTTTTATTGGATTAATCCCCTTAATGAGGGATTGTTGTTGTGTTTCATTCGGATTTAGCGTAACAATTTGAGTTTTTGCTAGATTTATTTTATAATTAGAAAGAAGGGAGTACTTCTTTATTTCTTCCAGAAGAGAATGGTATGAGTGTTCAGAAGAAGATAATGTTAAGAGTACATCATCTGTGTACAATATTATTGTATGTTCCTGAGAGCCTATTTTTATGCCATGGATCTTCCGTGAGTTCCTAATGGACGCAGCAAGCGGTTCCATAATTAAAGCATAGATGCTAGGGGGCATCCCTGGTGAGTGCCATTTTTAATATAGAAAGATTTGGGGAGGAATAAACTGCCATGATTGTTCTTATAAATCTGGGATTTAGACCAAATACATGGAGTCCTTTTTTATAAATTTCCAATTAACTCTATCAAACGCTTTTTCTGCATCTAATGCAAGCAAAGCTGACTGGATTTTCTTATGATTAATTTCTTCAAGTATATTAAAGACTCTACGAGTATTGTCTTCTCCTGATCTACCAGAAACAAAGCCTGTTTGATCTGGGTGTATAATATATGGGATGATCTTTTTAAGTCTTTTGGGCTAATATTTTAGAGTACATTTTTACATCTAAGTTTATTAGGGAGATTGGTCTATAGCTAGTGACTATAGTTATGTCTTTCATGTCTTTCCCTGGTTTTAGTATTGGGGTTATAGAGGCCTCCATCATTTCAGCCGGGAACTCTGCTAGATCCCCTATTTCCTCAAAGATGGATTCTCAGCAAAGAGTGCTGAGAATCCATCAGGGCCTGGTGCTTTCCCTGGTATCAAGCTGCGTATTACTTTCTTTGGTCTCAGAAAGTATTTCTGAGTGATAGAGAAAGGCTGGGCTAAAGACTCTGATTGATCAGTTGTTATTTGTGGAAGAGCTAATTTCTCTAGACAAGAGAATATTTGGGTTTCAGTGATATTTGAATCTTCTAGATTATAAAGTGATTCATGGTAGGTCTTAAAAGTATCTCCTATCTGAGCTGGTGATAAACAAACTTTACCATTAAAATATATTTAATTCTATTGTTTTGGTTTGGGGCTTTAAGCTTATTAGTAAAATCTCGGCATATTCGATTGTTACTACAGTACCATTTTTGCTTTAGGCGGGTCAGAATATCGTCTGCTTTAGTTTGTAGCTTTACAATTATTTCCGATATAATAGAGTTTATTATATCTATTTTAGCTTTATTGGGGTTGTTCTTATTGTCTTTCTGCTTTTGCCAAGACAATATGTAAATCTGCCAGATTTTTTCCTCTAGATTTTTTAATCCAACATGCTTTTTTAATTAGATGGCCTCTCAAATAACATTTCATTGCTCACCATAAGGTGCTTATTTAAGTCTCTCCTGTGTCATTAATTTCTAGGAATTGCTGTGCAAAATTACAGAGCTCCTCCTTATTCTCTTCTGAATGTAATATTTGTTCGTCTAGACGCCATTTGGATCACATCTTATAATTAGGGTTGTCTAAAATTTGAATAAAGGCTGGTGCGTGATCTGACCAGGTAATATTGCCGATCATCGAAGATGAACATCTATCCAAAATTAATCCTGACATGAAGAAGGTGTCTATACGTGAATATGTGTCACGAGCTGAGAACACAGGTTGATAAGGAGCCCAGGTGCAGGGGATACGAGGGGCTCTGTCTGTACCCCACGATGCATGATGGCCTGGGGGTTGTTACAGACAGGCGCAGGAATAAACCACAGACAGAAGATCAGGATTAAGAGTTGTATTGTATATGGTGGTACAACAATATTTACAAAGAAAGTCACTCGACAGGAAGCCCACTTGCGGGGCACACGGCAGGAAGCCCACTTGCGGGGCACACGGCAGGAAGCCCACTTGCGGGGCACACGGCAGGTTCTGGAACAAGGCAGGTTCTGGAACAAGGCAGGAACCAAACAGGTAGTCCTCAAGCGTTAATGTCAAGGCCCAGACTGCAGGGCTGGGCAGGTTTATAAAGGCTGACTTGATCAGGTAAGCCACTGCAGCTGGACCTGATAATTAGTCTGAGAGGTTCTGAATGGCAAGGGCGGCCACTAGTGGCTGGAAACGTGAAATGAATAAGGCAAAGTATAAACAAGTCCAGCCAGCGCATGGTGAAGCGTTACAATATGATCTATGTGGGGCTGAATAAAAAGTATAATCTAACTCTTTTGGATGCATTATGCACCAAACATCATAAAAATTATGATTGAATAAAGATGCTGTAAAGGCTTCAGCTCTTTTTTTTTAATCTATTATCATATAATTTAGTTTTTATCGTTGATTTCCGATCCAGATTAGGGTCTTGGATACAGTTTAGATCTCCCCCTATAATAACTAAGCCTTTTGCTATTTTTTCTAGAGCTTCCATTGAGTCATTTATGAATTTGGAAACTGATTCTGATGAAGCATAAAGCGCCATAAATGTGTAAATATTTTTTTTATAAGTTTTTTTTTTTTTTTTTTTTTTTTTTTTTTTTACAGACTAAGATTATCCTTCTGCCCTCTTTGTCTGTATCGTGTAGAACGTATTCATATTTGATTTTCTGTGAAATAATAATTGCAACCCCTTTTCTTTTTTCCAACCATGGAAGAAATATATATGTTTGGATATCTACGGTATTGTTTCCAGTGAGACTCCTGAATAAATGCAATGTCAATATTATCTTTAAGCAGAAGATCATAAAGAAATAATCTTTTCAACACGCGAGTTCAACCCTTGCGTGTTTATTGTCATTAATTTAAGGGTCATAAAGGGTCAAAAACTCATATTCCAATCGACCCTTACAGTTAACAAATCGAAACAGTCATCCCGATATAATAAACCATATATCAAAAATTGGACTAACAATTACCATATAAAAATATATTAAGACATTCATCCTGTCCCCAACATTCAGGAAAATGTTGTTAACTAACTTATCTTTATGGAGATAAAGACCCTGTACCATCTGGGATCATTATTGGGGGCGTGTACAGGGCTAATGTTTCTATTTTAGTATTAGTGATCATTATTTACGTCATTTAGAGGGCCTATAAGCCCTAGAATAAAAAAAAAAAGTGGCATATACTTAGAATATTCATGGGTGAATAAGATAGTACTATAATCATGATGAGGCTATCAGTGTAGAATTTTTTTTTTGTGTTATACAAATAGGCAGTGTTTAGAATTGTACATATAATTGAAAAATTCACATTTTAATACTAGTGATCGAGGACTGTGTGCTGTTAGAAAGAAAAAAAAAAATTATAGTATTATTGTCCCCGTCTAAACACACTTATAATTTCTAGTGCTAAATATGTAGTGTAGTTCAATACCATTAAATACAATTTAAATAAATAATACATTAACATGTAGCTACCGAGCGATAACAACATAACTATTTAGGGTGATTCTAAAACATTTCAATGAGTCTTCTTTATACCCTTATAACAGAGAGTACACCTTCCATATATTACCACTGAAAAAATAAAAAAACTACTACAATAAATTAATTATAATTGTGACTAAGTACATATTAGTGCTAATAAAAAATATAAATATATATATATATATATATATATATATATATATATATATATATATATATATATATATATATATATATATAAAATTGAGTACCCATCCAGTTTAGTAAATAAAACATTTGGTTATAATTGATATGGCATTAGTGTTTAGCACACAAAAAGTTAAAAAAAAAAAAATATAAAATCTTTATATTTTTATTTGTGGCGGGGGCTTCAATTTAATAGACCCCAGTTATTCAATTTGATTTTGAGCTGTTCTGGGTCAAAACATGTATAAAAACTTTCTTTATAGGTGACCCGGATTTTTATAGGAAATCCCCATACATATGAGATATTTTCTCTTAGGCATGCTGTATTTCTTCCCGTTGAGTCTTGTAGCTTGTGAAAGATTCGGAAAAGTGGTTAGAGATGCAAACTTTTTATTTTTTTTGTGGATTCTTCCTCCATTCTTTGAGAAACTGATCTTTTACCGAGAGATTAGCAAAGGCGACCATGATGTCTCTCTCAATGTCTTTTCATGTAAGATTAGGCGGTCTAGGAAGTCTGTAGACCTTCTCAATAGGTAATGGGCTGAACGTTTTAGAGTCCATATATGTTGCCAAAAGTTCTTTAATGTAATGCTCAAGATTAATTATTTCCTCTGAAACACCTCTGATTCTCAAATTTTTCCTTCTGGAGGTATCCTCTAGATCTGCTATTTATGGTCGATTTTCTTAATCTCTGTATTTAGATTATCATTTTGTGTTTTTAAATCCTTAATTATTGATTGGAGTGTGGATATCTTTTCAGTATGAGAGAACAGTGTTGATCTTAAAGTAGATCTCTTCTTTATATTCTCTCAGATTATTATCCAGGTCAGATTTTATTTTGAGACATATTGTCTCTAAAGACACTGATAAAACTTTCTGAGATATACAAGATTGATGAGTGAGGTCCATTTCATCAGAACCATGTTCTAGCAGAGATTTATCAGGTGAGTCAGAGAGGCTTTATTGACTACGAGGGGAATAAAAAGTACTAATTGATTGCACTTTTTTAGACTTATTAATATTCTTAGATTTATCCCCTTTATCCATTTTGTATGATTTCTCAGGCTTGTCACTTTTAGGTGGCATATTAAGTTATATAAATTCCCATGCCAAGTTTCACCAGCCTGTGTTTTGATGATGGTACAGTAGTAAATTCAGAGGTTATGATATATGATCATGTTCAAAGTATTTGAATTGTTAAATTGTCCAGAAGAAAATAAAATAAGTAAAAATAAGTCCGGATATATAGTAGCCAAAAAAAAAAAAGAAAAAAATATATTGCATAAGTGATTTCCTACCTGGTCGCCAAATCTCCGTATTCAATGCGTATCAACTGGTCATCGTGCAGCTCATAACCTCCAAACAAGAGGTTCTCAGGATGCCGACTATTCACTGGTAGTTCCGGCTCCTGGACGCGTGTCCCAACTGCTATCCGCCCGGCTGCCGACCTTGCCCTCAATGCCTCTCTCAGGACAGCCGCCGGGTAGGAGTCCAGTCGCAGGGGATACAAGGGGTTCTGTCTGTACCCCACGATGCATGACAGCTAGTAGGATGGTACAGACAGGCCCAATGAAACACAGCACAGGCAGAATACTTTGAAAGGTACTGTATTAACGAAGGTAACAGGAACAGCAAGCACAGGCAGTAAGTCTCTAGGGAGGATGCCCACTGGCAGGGCGGATGGCAGGAAGCCCACTGGCAAGGCAGACGGCAGGAAGCCCACTGGCAGGGCAGACGGCAGGAAGCCCACTGGCAGGGCAGACGGCAGGAAGCCCACTGGCAGGGCAGACGGCAGGATCAACACAGGGTAAGGTACAGGGCCAAAGCAGAGCGGTCCAAACACTTTAATTCAAAGGCCCTGACTGAAGGGCAGGGCAGGTCTTTTAAAGGCAGGGCTTCACAGGTAATAAGGCTCAGCTGTACTTGGTAATCTGATTCTGAGCACTCCAGAGGGTGGCCACTAGTAGCAGATGGACATGACAGCACAATAATTACGCATGGTCCGGGCTAGCAGGGTGGAATCCCCACCGCTAGGAGCAACCTCTGGGTGCTCATAGAACTGTATAGAAGCAGTGTCACCATCTGTCGCGAGACATCTTTTTTCTGGCACGTAGCGCTTCTTCAAACACGTGCTGATCCTCACGGCATATGATAGTTCCGTTGGAAGCCACTACACAGCCTGGTGACAGCGCCTCCGCTCCTGGACACACAGATGCGATAGTCCTACATCTAAAGTCGTCAGGGGTTAGGAATACCCCCTGTACACAGAGTCCCTCTGATTGGAGTTGGTTATCACCAGGACTGGACTGGGTTGAGGCTGGAACGAAGGGCAGCTTACCAGACCTCTGATCACGCAGATGTTGCTCGTAATGCTTAAGCTCCTTTCTGTGCACGATTGTCCCATTGGTTGCCAGGACGTAACCAGGAGCTCCAAGGGAGTGTGTGGTCCCAACCGCACAAACAGCCATGGTGTTCTCGATCTCGGGTGTGTCTGCTATATCAGCCTCAGAAGAAGCATTGTCCATGTCAGACCAGTCAGGGACGTCAGACATGGTCTGGAGTTCATCTGACATGACTTCAGATGGCATAGGATATTCAGGTGCTGGGACTTGGTTAACCCCTGGATCACCATTCTGGGGAAGCGACAGGGTGTGCTCCGGCTTTGCTACAGTATCGTTACATGCAGGTTCCTGAGCACAGGGTTTGTCGGAGTGAGTTGCAGATGGTTTGGCTGGTTTCAACGGACAATATGTAATCCTATGACCAGTCTCTCCACAATAATAGCACAGGTTATCTTCTTGCCTTCCCTGTTTTTCCTCCTTGGTAAGTGGCTCTCACTTGAAGCTCTTCCTAGCAGCCTTCTTGCTTTCGTTCTCCGTCTTGGTCTTTTTATCAGCCTGGTCAGGTTTTAACACAGACCGTACAGATATACGTATCTGAAGAAGACACTCCGCCAGTACTTCCAGAACTGCGGTTATCCCCGCGGACTCCTTGGTATGGCCTTTGCATTCTGTCATGACCCTGGTAAGCAGGTCGGGTAGGAATCCAGTCGCAGGGGATACAAGGGGTTCTGTCTGTATCCCACGGTGCATGATGGCTAGTAGGATGGTACAGACAGGCGCAATGAAACACAGCACAGGCAGAATATTTTGAAAGATACTGTATTAACGAAGGTAACAGGAACAGCAAGTACAGGCAGTAAGTCTCTAGGGAGGATGCCCACTGGCAGGGCGGACGGCAGAAAGCCCACTGGCAAGGCAGACGGCAGGATGCCCACTGGCAGAGCATACAGCAGGATGCCCACTGGCAGAGCATACAGCAGGATGCCCACAGGCAGGGCAGACGGCAGGAAGCCCACTGGCAGGGCAGACTGCAGGATCAACACAGGGTCAGGTATAGGGCCAAAGCAGAGCGGTCCAAACACTTTAATGCAAAGGCCCTGACTGAGGGGCAAGGCAGGTCTTTTAAAGACAGGGCTTCACTCAGGTAATAAGGCTCAGCTGTACTCCAGAGGGAGGAGGGTGGCCACTAGTGGTAGCAGATGGACATGACAGCAAAATAATTACACATGGTCCAGGCTAGCAGGGTGGAATCCTGACACCGGGTTAACTTTCGGCTTGGGTCTAGCGTGGGTTCGGTGTAGGTCTGGGGATAATACCTGGCGGGGTTCCGGAGGTGAGTCCCGATGCGCCCCTGGCAGGGACGGACTGGCCCACCGGGATACCGGGAAATTTCCCGGTGGGCCGGAAGGTCCGTGGGCTGGGCGGCCATGAAGACAGCCGCTGGGCTGCCCGAAATCTAATCAAAGCGGCCGCTGGGTTCTGATGCGGCCGGCCGGCATCAGCACCCAGCAACCGTGTGCGATGGCCGTCTAGTGATGGGAGCAGTGTGAGGGGTGAAAGCTCCGCCCCCTCGCACTGACCTTTCACCCCTCACGCTGCTCCCATCACTATGCGGCCATCAGATTGCTGGGAATGTAATCTGAACGGCCGATGCGTGCTGATGCCGCCGGCCGGTTCTGCTTTAATACTTTTTTTTTTTACTTTATATGGCGAGCCGATCCTGCTTACCATATAAATAAAAAAAAAAAAGTGTTAAAGTAGCTCCGGCCGGCAGCATCAGCACGCATCGGCCGTTTAGATTACATTCCCAGCAGTCTGATAGCTGCATAGTGATGGGAGCAGCGTGAGATGGAAGCTACGCCCCCTCGCACTCAGACTGCTGCAGCACCGGATGTCAGGTCAGTGGCATCCTGTCAGCATAGAGGAGAACAGTGTGCAGCTACCAGGAAGTCAAGGGAAGTAGAAGGTGAGTAAAATAATGTATTTTTTGTACTGTATAATGTTTTTTGTATTTGTTAAAAACAAAAAAAATCGGCATGTGTGTGTATGTAAGTGTGTCCCCCTATATGCCACTCTGCCTCCAGAAATGCCTTATACCCCCCTATATGCCACTCTGTCCCATGATATGCCTTTTAACCCCCTATATGCCAGAGTTGCATATAGGGGTATAAGGCATTTCTGGATGCAGAGTGACATATAGGGGGTCAACGGCATATCTGGAGGCAGAGTGGCATAAAGGGGGTTAAAAGGTATATCATGGGGCAGAGGAGCATATAGGAGGGTATAAAGCATATCGGGGAGGCAGAGTGGCATATAGGGGGCATAAGGCTTTTCTGGAGGAAGAGTGCCCCATGATATGCCTTTTAACCCCCTTCATGCCACTCTGCCTCCAGAAATGCCTTATACCCCCTATATGCCACTCTGTCCCATGATATGCCTTTTAACCCCCTATATGGCAGAGTGGCATATAGGGGGTATAAGGCATTTCTGGAGGCAGAGTGGCATATAGGGGGTTAGAAGGCATATCAGGGGGCAGAGTGGCAAGCCTGGGGGCAGAGGTGCATAACTCGGGGGTAGGTTGTCAAATGTAAGGAAATAAAAACCAAACATGTCTCAATCATAGCTTTTATTAAATATGGAAAAAAATAGTCTACATGAATTAATAAAGAAATAAAAGTTTCTTACCAGAATATCGTGAAGGATAACGTGATCAGTGTTTTGTTCCACTGAATAAAATGGAACTCTTTCATCTAAAAATGTTCGCAGTAGTAAATGTTTTGATCCCATTATGTGTAATGTATTTCATTTATTAGGGCCTTTTAACACTTGCTTTCTGGCATTTTAATACAAATATTGAGATAAAAAGAATGGCACATAGTGTGACTCGGGTATGTATTAGGGGTGCGTTTTCAGTCCCAGTCCGGCCCTGGCCCCTGGCAATTATTCTGGGTCAGCACCCAAAGCGGCTCTGGGGTAAGCTACCGGGACAGCACTGTGTCCAGTACAGCGCGACGCGGCACCCAGGACGGCTCCCAATATGGCTCCTCCGTACAGTTCCCGGCTCAGCTCCCGCCACAGAAGCAGCCCTGGAAACGCCCCCGACGTAAGCGCATGCGTCACTACGTCATCTTGTCCGTTTAATGGTATCTGTCTTGTGTGCTGCATCTTTTTATGATACTGAAGAGCATATTTATGTATTGCTACCCAGGAGGCTAACCTGTTTTGTATTTTTGTCAATTCCAATTCCATTACCTGGTGGGGGTTAGTGGGATATTTGTACAAAATGGCAACAGCAATATCATTACTGGGTATTATGGACCACTTCAGCCTACTCTTTTTCCAGGTCTATACCATTCCCTTCCAATCATACCAAGGGTATAAACCTGTGTTGGGTGCTTATCAGCACTAGCAATGTTCTCTTTTGTTTTGATAAATTGCTGGTTCAGGATTAATTAGCTACATGTGTATTCAACATGAAGTAGAGCTTACTGTTTTCTCACATTCCATCACCTCTTGATGTCCAATTGGTTCACTTCAAAAATGTCCATTTTCATTGTGAGTTTGATGGATTATAATGCTTGCAACGACAAATTCGATGAATGAGAACCTTTTTTGAACCTAACATAAACATGCCCTGTCAATGATTAATAAAAAGATTAAACATTAAAAAACAAACATTTATTTAAATAAATGTGTCCTTGTCTCTTTATTTTTGTTTCTTTCTAATCTTTCATGTACCCACACAAATTATATATTATTTTCTCAAGGACAGTTAGAGCTTTTATTCGGTAACATTTTTAGATGTATAGTCCAACATTTAGTATACAATCAAATACTAAAATACAATAAAATAATAAAAATATTTACTATGGATAATGTTTCCTAAACTTCAGTTAACCAAATACCACAATATATATATTAATGTAAGTGTCTTGATTTTGAAAATACCACACATCTTTAGGTTAATTTGGGACTGTGTAGCAGCCCCCTAGCTCAAAATACCTCAACAAAAGTACATATTTTCGGAGAGCAGACAACCCAGAGTCATGCAGCCATTTGGCCACCAATCTCTCCATGTTTGCACGGATTACATGCAACTGTAGAGAAAAAATACATCAAAATGTATTCAGCTGCATCTCCGGGTTATGGAAAAACCCACATGCATAGTTATTTGATGGTTTTTCTAATTTATGAGGCACAACATACCCATTTTCAAACTTCAAGGCCTCTCTCTCATTTGGGACTGTTTAGCAGCCCACTAGCTCAAAATACCCCAGTGAAAGTATGTATTTATATTTGGAAAGCAGACAACCCAGGATATTGCATTAGGAACATTTGGACACTTACAATTGCAATCAAAATTATTCAACCCCCATTGCAAATCAAGTTTATTGTGAAATATTACAGACAAACTGAAAAACAATTGAAATAGCTCAACCCAATGAATGCTTCAAGTGGTTTCCCCAAATTCAACTGATAATGCAACTTATAATGACTTCTCCAGTCTCAAAATTATTCAACCTCTTTATGGCAAGCATTTAGTAGAGCACCATTTTACTTTTATGACCTGCTGCAAGCAAGATTCATAGCCAGGCACTAGCTTCTGCCTGATTAATTTTAGCCCATTCCCCCTGAGCAATGGCCCCCAGTTCAGTAATATTCTTGGGTTTGCATGCTGCAAGCACCTTCTTCAAATCCCACCAGATATTTTCTGTGGGGTTCAAGTCATGTGTCTGCGATGGCCACTATATACAATCTTCCAGGACTTCTTCTGGAACCAAACCTTGGTGGAATTTGAGGTATGCTTGGGATCATTATTCTTTTGGTATGTCCTATGACGCCCAAGCTCTTGCATGGAATCCTTCTGCATTTATTATGCACCTTACTGTGCTCACTTAAACCTCAGTGCCTGTTACCACCATGTCTTGCAGTCATTCAAGGGTTTTTCTCAACATGCCTTCTCAGAAATCTGGTTGCAGCCATTGATAGCTTCCTTTTTCTGCTCCATCCAGGTAGTGTAACCAATGTTCTTTTAACTTTGAACTTGCAAAATATGCTTCCAATGGTGTCTCTGGGAACATTTAGTGCCTTCACTATTTTTTCATATCCTGTTCCTTATTTGTGAAAGGCAATGATCTCAACTTTTTGGACCATTTTTTGACATTTCTAACATGGAGTCCAACTTGACACTCAACAAACCCCTATGCACTTCAGGTATTTCACGTGTGCCAGCACAAGCACACCTGTTGCATCTAATGAAGCCCTTGATTTGATTTGATTTGATTTGTGTTGCCTTTTTTCATAAATCCTTCTATGTTTCTTTGGATTTTTGCACAGACTACAAGCAACTGCAGAGGCCCCCACCAAAATGTATCCAGCTGCATCCCCACATTACAAAAATACTCCACACACACATAGGTTTCTGTAGAAATACAGGGCACACTTCATGACATGGCCATTTTTTTTATGCAACAACACTGTCACGAACCGAGGACACAGGTTGAGAAGGAGCCCAGGTGCAGGGGATACGAGGGGCTCTGTCTGTACCCCACGATGCATGATGGCTTGGGGTCGGTACAGACAGGCGTCGGAAATAAACCACAGACAGAAGATCAGGATCCAGAGTTGTATTGTATATGGTGGTACAACAATATTTACAGAGAAAGTCACTCGACAGGAAGCCCACTTGCGGGGCACATGGCAGGAAGCCCACTTGCGGGGCACACGGCACGACTAGAAGCCCTCTTCCAGGGCACACGGCACGGCTAGAAGCCCTCTTCCAGGGCACACGGCAGGTTACCCACTTGCAGGGCACACGGCAGGTTGCCCACTTGCAGGGCACTCAACCAGGGTAGTCCGCTAGTGGGCAGTCATCCTGGGAGTCGCGATGCAGGGCACTCCTCTTGGGAGTCCACTAGTGGGGCGCTGGCCGCAACTCAGGAACACGGCAGGTTGCCCACTTGCAGGGCACACGGCAGGTTGCCCACTTGCAGGGTACTCCACTTGGGAGTCCACTTAGTGGGGCGCAGGCCGCAACTCAGGAACACGGCAGATTGCCCACTTGCAGGGCACACGGCAGGTTGCCCACTTGCAGGGCACACGGCAGGTTGCCCACTTGCAGGGCACACGGCAGGTTGCCCACTTGCAGGGCACACAGCAGGTTGCCCACTTGCAGGGCACACGGCTTTGGAGTCCACTTAGTGGGGCGCTGGCCGCAACTCAGGAACACGGCAGGTTTCTGGAACACGGCAGGTTTCTGGAACACGGCAGGTTTCTGGAACACGGCAGGTTTCTGGAACACGGCAGGTTTCTGGAACACGGCAGGTTTCTGGAACACGGCAGGTTTCTGGAACACGGCAGGTTTCTGGAACACGGCAGGTTTCTGGAACACGGCAGGAACCAAACAGGTAGTCCTCTAACTTCAATGTCGAGGCCCAGACTGCAGGGCTGGGCAGGTTTATAAAGGCTGACTTGATCAGGTAAGCAACTGCAGCTGGACCTGATAATTAGATTGAGTGGCTCTGAATGGCAAGGGCGGCCACTAGTGGCTGGAAACGTAAAATGAGCAATACAAAGTTTAACCAAGTCCATACAGCGAAGGGTGAACGTTACAAACACACAGAATAGTGCAGGGTTGACACACAGAAAAGAAAGGATTACATTACATAATATACTATACAAAAACAGTTTAGGTAAAAAGATACATTTTTCATAAATATGCCAGCCGTTTTTCTTATGTTTTTTTATTTGAGATGGATTTTATCAGGTATTGTGGCATGAAAATCACAATACCTGATGTGAAAAAAAGAGGCAATGAGCTGGACCATCTGTTGGTGTAAAAAATTACTTTTATTTGTAATAAAATAAAAAATTGAAGGTATTGAGCGATGACACAGGACACAATGCAAAAGTCACTAAACCAGGCAGTAGTTACTTCTGACACGTTTCATCCAAAATGCTGGACTAGTCATAGATACACATCTATCCGCATAGGTGATCGTTATATAGTGATAAGTAAATGAGGATGGGTGTGTGACCAAAACTACAACCTCCCAATCATTAAAAGAACAGAGATTACACCTGTTGTGTGTGTATATGTGTATATATATATATATATATATATATATATATATATATATATATATATATATATATACCGTATTTGCTCGATTATAAGACGAGTTTTTTTCCAGAGCAAATGCTCTGAAAAATGCCCCTCGTCTTATAATTGAGATCGTCTTCTAATCAGACCTCAAAAAAATGTCTGCTGTGGCCATGCTGCTTACCGGTGCTTTGGTTGCGAGCAGCGTCTCTGCTACTAGCAGCAGGAGAACAGGAAGCTAGCACATAACTCCTCACATAATCTACCTCCCCCCTCCTTCCTCTGGGGGCGGGGCCAGAGAAGTTGCTCGCACAGCCGGACCCCTGCAGAAGTCTGCGAGTGGGAGATCTGCAGTTCAGGTAAGGGGGTTGGGGGGTGGGGGGTTTGAGCAAGTATGTGTGATTAATGGAATGAATGAGTATTTAAATGTTTGTGAATGAGTGTGTGTGATAGCGTAGATGTGTAAGGGGGGTGGGGGTGGTAGCATGGCATAGGGAGGCTGTAATCACACTACTATCATCCCCAGGTTCCAGCCATGTACTGGCTGCCTTGGCTTGATAGGAGTGTGATTGCTGTTAGCAGTTTATATATATATATATATATATATATATATACCTCCAGAAATGCATTTTAACCCCCTATATGCCACTCAGCCCCATGATATGCCTTTTAACCACCTATATGCCAGAGTGGCATATAGGGGTATAAGGCATATCATGGGGCAGAGGGGCATATAGGGGGTTAAAAGGCATATCATGGGGCACAGTGGCATATAGGAGGGTATAAGACATTTCTGGAGGCAGAGTGGCATATAGAGGGTTAAAAGGCACATCATGGGGGCAGAGTGGCAAATAGGGGGGTATAAGGCATTTCTGGGGGCAGAGTGGCAAGCCTGGGGGCAGATGTGCATAACTGAGGGGGGGCAGGTTGGCAAATAAAAGGAAATAAAAATATATATATTTTTCTCAATCATAGCTTTTATTAAATACGAAAAAATAGTTTACATGAATTAACATTTACTGGTAAAAAATTTTTCCTATAGGGTAGGCTTTTTGTTTTTTTCCTAAATTAATATTTTGATTTTGGGGGGTCGTCTTATAATCAGGGTCGTCTTAAAATCGAGTAAATACGGTATATAGTGCAGAGTGTATGATTAATAATTGATGTAAATTGTGTTATAGTTGCACTCACAGACGATATAGATGCTTCAGACCCATCAGAGTAAAGTGGAAAAGTTAATTTTATTTATCTTCGTAGAGAGTCTATAAAAACAAACTAAAATAGTGCAGTATCTTAAGGTAAAACGAGAATGGCTGGTAAAATTGCACTTACAGCTAATCTATGCACAGCATAAATGGTGTGCATACAAGCTCGTTATGCTGAAAGTCCACAAGAGTTCGATAGAAGAAAAAAGTCCGATAAAATCCTTCTGACGCGTTTCGCCGGTTTGACTTCCTCAAGAGAAGTAAAATCGATTGGTAAGTGCTTCTGTTCGATATCGCTGCCTTTTTATTTCCTCCATGTTCTGATGTCATCACGTTTCAGGCATCTTCAGTGATTCGTGTTTTTTTGTTGCAACAAAGCAACAACAGACTCGGTTGTTCCGCCTTCATTCAAGACAAGCCTCTAGACGGTCCTCCCACTTTGACGAACGGAGACAAGGATGTAAAGTCCAGAGCAACCGTCGATAGTAAGTGTTTTGGCATATGCTGTATCAGTATATGCTCAAACTCGGCACAGATAAATAAGAAAAATAGGAAAGACAAATCTCATACATTATTCTATTTGGAGAATATATACCGTATTTGCTCGATTATAAGACGATGTTTTTTTCAGAGCAAATGCTCTGAAAAATACCCCTCGTCTTGTGATCGGGCGTCGTCTTATAATCAGACCTCAAATAGGTCTGACTATGAGACTAAGATCCAGATCCCCTGCAGCGATGCAGGGGACCTGGATCCTTCTGTGTATGCCCCCCCCCCACACACTTACCGGTGCTTCTGAGTCCCCGGTGCTTAGTCCGGGCATCGTGTAGAGCTCTACGCGATTCGCGTAGACAACTTCCGCTCTACGCAATTCGCGTAGAGCTCTACATGCTGCCCGGACTAAGCACCGGGGACTCAGATGCAGGGGACCTGGATCCTCCTGTGCTATGCCCCCCCCCCAACTTACCGGTGCTTCTGAGTCCCCGGTGCTTAGTCCGGGCAGCGTGTACAGCTCTACGCGATTCGCGTAGACAACTTCCACTCTACGCGATTCGCGTAGAGCTCTACATGTTGCCCGGACCAAGCACCGGGGACTCAGATGCAGGGGACCTGGATCCTCCTGTGTTATTCCCCCCCCAATTAACGGTGCTTCTGAGTCTGAGGAGGGAGGGAGTGTTAAATGGGGGG
Source organism: Spea bombifrons (assembly GCF_027358695.1). NCBI lineage: Eukaryota > Metazoa > Chordata > Amphibia > Anura > Pelobatidae > Spea > Spea bombifrons. The sequence continues at coordinate 17,281,158 of NC_071096.1, read as the reverse complement.
CATAAGGCATTTCTGGAGGCAGAGTGCTCTGTGATATGCCTTTTAACCCCCTTAATGCCACTCTGCCTCCAGAAATGCCTTTTAACCCTCTATACGCCACTCTGCCTCCTGAAATGCCTTATACCTCCCTATATGCCACTCTGCCCCATAATATGCCCTTTAACCCCCTAAATGCCAGAGTGGCATATGGGGGTATAAGGCATTTCTGGAGGCAGAGTGGCACATAGGGGGTCAATAGGCATATCATGGGGCACAGTGGCATATAGGGGGTTAAAAGGTGTATCATGGAGCACAGTAGCATTTAGAGGGTTAAAAGGCATATCATGGGGCACAGTGGCATAAATGGGGTATAAGGCATTTCTGGGGCAGAGTGGCAAGCCTGGGGGCAGATGTGCATAACTGGGAGGGGGGCAGGTTGAAAAAAAATAGGAAGTAAAAACAAAATATTTTTCTCAATCGTAGCTTTTATTAACAAAAAATAGTTCACATAGTTTACATGAATTAACATTTAGTGGTAAAACTTTTTTCCTATAGGGTCGTCTTATATTCAGGCCTTTTCTTTGTCTCATAAATTAATATTTAGATTTTGGGGGGTCGTCTTATAATCAGGGTCGTCTTATAATCGAGCAAATAGGGTATTTATAAAGATGTATATAAAGAAGATATCCGTATAGAGTTTATGGATTTATGTGTATAGAATGAATAGATTTTAATCTGCAATATATCTGCATGTATATACACTGCTCAAAATAATAAAGGGAACACTAAGATAACACATCCTAGATCTGAATGAATGAACTAATCGTATGACATACTTGCGTCTTTACATAGTTGAATGTGCTGACAACAAAATCACGCAAAAATCCTCAATGGAAATCAAATTTATCACGCTACAGGCTGTAATGTCCTTAAAAAAAGTCACAATGAGGCTCAATAGTGTGTGTGGCCTCCACGTGCCCGTATGACCTCCCTACAATGCCTGGGCATGCTCCTGATGAGGTTGCGAATGGTCTCCTGAGGGATGTCCTCCCAGACCTGGACTAAAGCATCCGCCAACTCCTGGAAGTCTGTGGTGCAACGTGGCGTTGGTGGATGGAGCGAAACATGATGTCCCAGATGTGCTCAATCGGATTCAGGTCTGGGGAACGGGCGGGCCAGTCCATAGCATCAATGCCTTCCTCTTGCAGGACCTGCTGACACACTCCAGCCACATGAGGTCTAGCATTGTCTTGCATTAGGAGGAACCCAGGGCCAACCGCACCAGCATATGGTCTCACAAGGGGTCTGAGGATCTCATCTCGGTACCTAATGGCAGTCAGGCTCCCTCTGGCAAGCACATGGAGGGCTGTGCGGCCCCCCAAAGAAATGCCACCCCACACCATTACTGACCCACCGGCAAACCGGTAATGCTGGAGGATGTTGCAGGCAGAAGAACGTTCTCCACGGCATCTCCAGACTCTCACGTCTGTCACATGTGCTCAGTGTGAACCTGCTTTCACCTGTGAAGAGCACAGGGCGCCAGTGGCGAATATGCCAATCCTGGTGTTCTCTGGCAAATGCCAAACGTTCTGCACGGTGTTGGGCTGTAAGCACAACCCCCACCTGTGGACGTTGGGCCCTCATACCACCCTCATGGAGTCTGTTTCTGTCCGTTTGAGTGGACATTTGTGCACATTTGTGGCCTGCTGGAGGTCATTTTGCAGGGCTCTGGCAGTGCTCCTCCTGCTCCTCCTTGCACAAAGGCGGAGGTAGCGGTCCTGCTGCTGGGTTGTTGCCCTTCTACGGTCTCCTCCACGTCTCCTGATGTACTGGCCTGTCTCCTGGTAGCGCCTCCATGCTCTGGACACTACGCTGACAGACACAGCAAACCTTCTTGCCACAGCTCGTATTGATGTGCCATCCTGGATGAGCTGCACTACCTGAGCCACTTGTGTGGGTTGTAGACTCCGTCTCATGCTACCACTAGAGTGAAAGCACCACCAGCATTCAAAAGTGACCAAAACATCAGCCAGGAAGAATAGGAACTGAGAATTGGTCTGTGGTCACCATCCGCAGAACCACTGTCTTGCTAATTGCCTATAATTTCCACCTGTTGTCTGTTCCATCTGCACAACAGCATGTGAAATTGATTGTCCATCGGTGTTGCTTCCTGAGTGGACAGTGTGATTTCACAGAAGTGTGATTGACTTCGAGTTACATTGTGTTGTTTAAGTGTTCCCGTTGTTATTTTGAGCAGTGTATATATATAGACGTTTTCATATATATAGAATAGACACCTTAAAACCCATTGTGGGTTAAAATTTAAAATTGTATAGAGGTTATATATATATATATATACATCCATAAGAGGAACGATAAAGGTGCCCATTTAGTGTTTTAAGGTGCTCCTATTAAATAAATATCCCTAAAACTATATGATTGTGCAAATCTGCAAATACAAAATAAATTATTTGTGCAAATCTGCAAGGGAGGGAATAATTTACTAATAATCAAGAATCAAGGTCATTATTTTACAGATAAAATTAATTGTATACAAAGAATTATATATAAAAAATTATATATAAAAAATTAATTATATATAAAAATGTTTTTTTTTTAAATACCCTATGGGTGCCAATGGAGATAATTTAGTTGGATGATAAAAATGTTTGAATATATTAATAAATAATTTATCAATAAATACATTAACTTACTCAATCATTATGCTTTACCAGCATAATGTTTTAATGTTTAAGCTGCTTTGTTTTTCTGACAAAGCTTTTTCGGCATCCAAAGCCAACAACATGGATTTCTGATCCATGAATTTGGCAGCCTCAATTAGATCGACCGTGGGCGGCTATTGTCCGGGGCTTCCCTGTTGGGGATAAAGCCTACTTGGTCTGGTTGTATCAAGGAGGGTATCACTGTCCCTAGCCGTGATGCCAACAGCTTCACATACAATTTAATATCGGCATTGATGAGAGAGATGGGGCGATAACTGCTGCAGCTAGACGGGACCTTGCCCTCCTTATGGATGACTATAATCTTGGCCTTTTGCATTTCTCTCTCCCCAGCTAAGAATCTGTTGAAAATCGCCAGTAAGCGTGGCATCAGATGGTGTTGGAATTTCTTATAGTACGACCCTGGAAGGACGTCTGGCCCAGGAGCCTTGGAGGGTTTGATAGTGGCAACAGCGGCGCGGATTTCGTCCTCCGTGAAGGGCTCTTCCAGATGTTCAATTTGGTTCTGCGAAAGATGAGGTAGAGATATCGAGTCGAGGAAGCATCGTATGTGGTCTGGGTTCTGTATATTTAGCGGAGCTTTGTTACCGTCATATAGGGCTTGATAAAAGGTTGTGAATTGGTCCGCTATATCGCTTGGATGTACCCAGCATTTATTGTCAGAATCAACAATCTTAGGGATGTTTTGTATCTTTCTTTGAGTCCTCAACCTTCTAGCAAGTATCGTGTTGGGCTTGTTAGCTTTCTCAAATAATTTCTGTTTAGAGTATAAGGAGTATAAGACTTCTTTACTGAGAAGAAGATTCAATTCCCCTTTCAACTGAATGATGTCGTGAAGGGTCTTAGCATCCAACGTTTTAACTGAGTTGGCCAGGTGTTGACCCATAAACACATAGTCTATTCTTGAGTAAGATTGGTGAGGGTGTGAGTAGAAGGTGTACTCCAGTGTCTTTGGGTTGTAAAGTCTCCAAACATCAACAAGGGCTGAGGTTGTCACGAAATCCTTAAGGTGTTTAGAATTGAGTGGAGGATGTGACAGCAGGGCGGGACCTTTTCTATCCAAGAACATATCCCAGAGAGTGTTGAAGTCACCTCCAACAATGAGTTGGTGCTTACGAAATGGCAAAAGAGAGTTGGTGAGATGGGAGTAGAAGGAGGCCATCTTAGAAGATGGAGCATATACGTTGAAGATTGCAGTTGGCTTATTTTGCAAGAGTCTTGTGATGAGCAGGTACCTGCCCCATTTGTCAGCTTTGACAGAGTGAAGCTGAAAGCCCAGGGAAAACCGGAGAAAGATACTGACATTTTTTTTGAGTTGGATGAGTGGCATGGCGGTGTATTACGAATCTCCTACTCTAGAATGTTGGTAAATGAGAGGAGCAGTGGTGTGTTTCCTGGAGTAGAACAATATCGCCGTTGAGCTTATGGTAGTATTTCATAGCTAATTTCCGCTTCTGGGGGGTATTCAATCCTTTAACGTTATGAGAGATTATAGCGATGTCACCAGACGTTTAGTCAGAGAAGGAGGAGGCTGAAGGGCTTGCTGGGAGTAGCGCATCTTGGCCAGAGGCACCCAAAAGAAAAGAAAGAGAGAAAAGAGAAGAGAGAGAAAGAGAGGGAAAAAAAACATGGGGGGGGCAAGGGACAATCAGGGAAAGATAGCAGAAGCATAAACTTAAGCAGCACATAATGTGATGAATGCGGAAACCTAGTTTGCTAGGCTGCATGGAAAGAGTCAATCTGACTAACAAACCACCACGCCGACTCGATGTCAGCGTAGAAGTCGATGCGCCAGACTGTGGAAAGACCGACATTGGTCTCAGGGGGGAACTAGCGTTTCATTCCACCACCATGGTCTCCCTAGCCCTGTCAAAAGTGATCTTACCCCCATTCTACAGTGTGTGGGTAAGTGGTGGAGCGTCAAAAGAAAAGAGTAACCGGTAATGAGCCCGCTACTATGTTAAGAACCCAATAATAAAACGGGAATCAATCAAAACTTAGCTGTCCCAAGACCTGAACACCTTCCAGTTTACCGCCAACAGCACTCATAAGCCGAATCTGGACTGCACCAGGCTTCATGAAGACAGTCTTTTCCCCGTGGGTGGAGAGTCCATGTCATGTGAGTGCATGCGTGATGTCGCCCCAAAGGGTAATGAAGTGATGTGTGTTTGAGGATGTTGAAGGGTCGAAACAGGCTTGCAGCAACCCCAAAGCAGTCCGGGTGTTCTGGTGCAGTTCGCAGTCCTGACGAAGAGACTTCAGTGGTGAGTGGCAATGATGGATGGTTTGTGTGGCTACAGGGTAGCTGTGGCAGCAGCGTGGGAGACAAATTCTCTGGCAGGCCCAATCTCCCGATGAAATGGGCTCCGGATCTTGCAGACTCCTTTTGCGGATAGAGAGCATAGGTGGTAAGTCCAACGAACGGAGGAACTCAGCAGCTTCCGACAGGGTTTTGAGTATGTAGCTCTTGCCTTCCCTAAGGTCCTGGAGGGCGAAGGGAAACCTCCAATGGTAGGGAGTGCCATGCTTACGGAGATGAGCCGTCAGAGGCTGAAGGGCCTTACGCCATTGTAGTGTTTTAGACGATAGGTCCGCGTATATTTGTAGCTCGATATTATCAAGCCTCAGCGCCATGGACCTAGCAGCCTTCATGAGATCCTCCTTCACCGCAAAGTCTCTGAGTTTGAAAATTATATCCCTTGGGTTATCAGCAGATTTGGGTTTAGGCCTCAACGCTCTATGAACTCTGTCCAGGGCGATCTCTGCCGCTGGTGTGTGTGGTAAAAGTTGAGTGAAAACATGGCCCAGTACCTCTTCAACATCATGGGAAGATTCCGGTAGTCCTCGGATACGAAAGTTATCCCTCCACGACCTATTTCCCAGGTCTTCCTGTGCATCTTGAAGAGCTTGCATTTCTTGATGTAGAGCGGCTATATCAGCTTCCATCTGATGCTGGCCACGTTGTATGTTAGTTTGAGCGCGTTCCAGTGTATCTGATGTCTGTTATTTCTCGCATCAGTTCACGTAACTCGTTGTGGATATGGTCCATCAGGTCCCTTTTTACTGAAAGGACCAGGTCTTTAAGTTCATCGACATCCGGCCTCGTGCAGGACACCGTCGTTCCTTCGTCAGTGGGGCCTGGCGTCGCCATAGGAGAAAGCGTGGGGAGCTTGGCGTTGGGTGCCTTTTTCTGGAAGATAGCCGGCACTGTCTTCCGTTTATTTAGCTTGTGGGTACCCCCAGTCATGCCGGGGTTCTCAGTCGTCGAATAACGTGTGTGAGCTAGGGGTAAGGTGCAAATCCAGATACCATTATTTTGATCATATCGTCTTATTTACGACATGATACCCCACATGCATGGGTTTGTCGGGTTGTTTGGGATTTCAAATGCCACATTTGGGGAGTGCGCATTTTTCAACTTTATTTTCCTACTGCCCTCATGTCCTAAGTGGGCCATCTTTGAAGCTGGATAATTCAATTTACCCCATGAAACCATATATTCTTGAAACAAATGCTGGTATTTTAACCCTTTTATGCATGGTATTCTACCACCTGCCTTTGCCAAGGTTTGTGGTAGTATTTTTTTTTTTCCCCACACAAATTGTACTTCAGGAATGAATTCATAGCTCCTGGTATGCGTCACTATCAAACAACACCCCAATATGTGTTCAGCAACATCTCTGAGTGCAGTGATACCCCACATGCATGGGTTTATCGGGTTGTTTGGGATTTAAAATGGAACATTTGGGAAGTGCGCTTTTTTTTCTCCATTTTGGTCAGTCTGTGCCTATGCCCGGGCACTCCAATTTACCCAATCAAACCATTCATTTTTTATTAAATTAGACACCCTTGGGTATTTGAAATGCTCTTTCTATGTCGAGATTTTTGAGAAGATAAAGTGCTAATTTCAGCACTTGCTCAAAATAATAAACTTTATTTTTTATTTTAGTTATTTTATTCATTTTTGGACTTTTTTTTTTTTTTTTACATTTTGCTGGTATTGGATGGTACCTCTGGTGACATCACTGCATAATTACTTTTAAATGTAAGCACTTTTTTTTAGCAAATTTTTTTCATATTGTTTTTATTATTTTTTTAATATTTTACTAATCGCATTGTGATTAGAAAGCTGGGCTCCATTGACTTGCATGGTTGAATGCAGTACCTGTATTCAACCTGCAAGTGGAGCCAGATTCTCAGGAAGGTCTAGACTCCCCTAAGGATTCTTTTCAACTTTATTGGTTTTTTTAAAGGGCGCCGCCATCTTGTGAGTGGCAAATGTTGATGTCGCGGGGAGGGGCCAGACATTGCCCCGAAGCCGCTCTCAGCGTTACTGAATGCCTTGACATCGAGGCATTACAACAACGCCGTTTAAGTGAGGAAAGTGATCGTTGATCATTGTCTAAGCTTCAGGACCGTCATAGGTCGTTAACAGACCGTTTTTGCGTGACGGCCCTGAACCGTCAAAGGTCACTAAGGGGTTAATTAAATTAACCCTCAGTCCTCAGCATTAAATTAACTCTAAAGACCCCATTAACCATAACTGCCCCTAAATTAACCCTAAAGACCCCATCAACCATAACTGCACCTAAATTAACCCTAAACACCCCATCAACCATAACTGCCCCTAAATTAACCCTAAAGATCCCATCAACCATAACTGCCCCTAAATTAACCCTAAAGACCCCATCAACCATAACTGCCCCTAAATTAACCCTAAAGACCCCATCAACCATACCAATTTATTAGGTAATTTATCTGGAATACATGCAACTAATTAATGTTTGTGTGGTATATAATTTTATTTTTGAATGATAAGAAAATGTAAGTTTTACATTTTGGATCTGCAATAAACATTTACAAAAATGTCCCTTTCTTCAGCTCCTAGCTGCCAGTTAATATTGAACTTCATTGGGGTTAACCCTTTATTATAGCTGCATCAGGATAGGGATATCACAATATGATTATATTAATTTACTAAATAAAAAAGTTTTACGCAGTTTACCTACACATGGCTTTATTTGAATAACAATGTATATTTAGTGTGTATATTTATATGTTTAATATATGGACTAGGGAATCAGGGATGAGCTGCTGGGAGGAGCTGTGGTCCTCCTGCCTGCCTTCAGTGACATCACCAGAGTAGGCAGGAGGATTCATAGACTCTAATGACAGGGGCGGGGCCAATCATCTGTGTGACTGCAGGGAGGGACTGGGATAGAGCCCTGCGCGGGACCGTTTTTTGAATCCCGCCCGCTCCCACAATGTGTGTGTTCCACTCCCGCCCCATATATGGTCAATCACGCCCAGAGCCGGCCTTAGGCGTCGTGGCGCCCTGTGCGGACTACTCCTCTGGCGCCCCCCCTGCCCCTTCAAACACTACACCCCCCTCCAAACTACCCCCCACACACTTACCTTGTTGCCGGAGTCCTTCGGTGAGAGTGGGAGGCATCCATCTTCTCGCTCTGCCGTGGTGCCGGCATTTCATGTTGAGCGCCGGAATAATCACGGGTAAGGGGCGCCGAGCGGTTGCTGAGAACTTCACGAGCAACTGCTCGGCGCCCCTGTCCGGGACTTAGATTAAAGCAATGAATGATGATGAATAAATGATGTTAAATAAAGTTTAAAAAAAAATTACAAAAAAATACCGACGTTTTAAGTTAAGTCCCGGGCAGGCACCCTGCAACCATGGCACCCTGTGCGGTCGCACACCCCTAAGGCCGGCCCTGATCACGCCCACCTCCTTACCTGAACTGCAGATTACCTGCGTAGTCCCGCAAGGCAGCCTTCGTGTTTTTCCCTCACACCGTCTCTTCTCTTGTTTTCCGTCCAGCAGAGTCACGGGAAGTGACAAAACATCACGTGACTCTGCTGGGTTCCTGGGCAGAGCAAGAGAAGCTGTGAGGGAGCAGCGCGAACGCAGCCTTGTGGGACCGCACGGGATTACCGGGACCCGCAGGTAGAGTGTCTGACCGCCCGCACGTCCCAATGCAGTCCTCTAAACTGGAAAGTAGTAACTCCTGTGAGTCACACTGAGTGATCCTAAGAATCGGATCATGAATCGGATCGTTTCCACGACTCGAAATGATCAGATTCACTTTTCTGATCCAAACTTCCCATCCATTAATGCCTGAGGAAGGGACCTAACAACTTGGCCTCAAAAGCTCACGATTAAACTCTGTTAGCCAATAAATGGTATCATTTTAACTATACTTTTTCGCCAAACTTCCCATCACCAATAGTGATTGAGTTAATTACACCAATCTTTGCAAAATCAGCCACTACTTGCAAAATGCTATTTTCAGCAGCATACACCAGCCTATGTAAAATCCGAGCTCACTTATGACTAGTCAATTTAAACTATGGAGGTCTGGTCCTATACCTCCTTATACCCTGAGCTGGTTATGTTTGTTAGATATTTACACTATTACCGTATTTGCTCGATTATAAGACAAGGTTTTTTCCAGAGCAAATGCTCTGAAAAATACCCCTCGTCTTATAATCAGGGTCGTCTTATAATCAGACCTCAAATAGGTCTGATTATGAGACTAAGATCCAGATCCCCCGCAGCGATGCAGAGGACCTGGATCCTCCTGTGTTAACCCCCCCCAACTTACCGGTGCTTCTGAGTCCCCGGTGCTTAGTCCGGGCTGCGTGTAGAGCTCTACGCGATACAACCGCGTAGAGCTCTACACGCTTCCCGGACTAAGCACTGGGGACCCAGATGCAGGGGACCTGGATCCTCCTGTGTTAACCCCTGACCCAACTTACCGGTGCATCTGAGTCCCCGGTGCTTAGTCCGGGCTGCGTGTAGAGCTCTACGCGATATAATCGCGTAGAGCTCTACACGCTGCCCGGACTAAGCACTGGAGACTCAGAAGCACCAGTAAGCTGGAGGGGGGGGGCATAACACAGGAGGATGCAGGGGACCTGCATCCTCCTGTGTTATGCCCCCTCCAACTTACCGGTGCTTCTGAGTCCCCAGTGCTTAGTCCGGGCAGCGTGTAGAGCTCTACGCGATTCGCGTGGAGCTCTACATGCTGTCCCGACTAAGCACCTGGGGCTCAGATGCAGGGGACCTGGACCCTCCTGTGTTATGCGCCCCCCCCAATTCAGAAGCACCGGTAAGTTTGGAGGAAGGAGGGGGAGTGTTAAATGGGGGGTGTAAGGCATTTCTGGAGGCAGAGTGCCTCCTGAAATGCCTTAAAGCTCCCTATATGCCACTCTTCCCCATAATATGCCTTTTAACCCTCTAAGTGCCAGAGTGGCATATAGGGTTAAAAGGCATATCATGGGGCACAGTGGCATATAGGGTTAAAAGGCATATCATGGGGCACTGTGGCATTTAGAGGGTTAAAAGGCATATCATGGGGCACAGTGGCATATAGGGGGTATAAGGCACTTCTGGGGCAGATGTGCATAACTCTGGGGCAGGTTGGAAAATAGAAGGAAATAAAACCAAAATATTTTTCTCAAGCATACCTTTTATTAAAAAAAGTGTTTAAATGAATTAACATTTACTGGTAAAACTTTTTTCCTATAGGGTCATCTTATATTCAGGCTTTTTCTTTTTTTCCTAAATTAATATCAAGATTTGGGGGGTCGTCTTATAATCGTTGCTAAAGCATTTCTGCCCCGGAAGTGGCGCTCCAAAACACACTTGCATCATAGGGCGTGAAGATTTGCCGCAAGTATTTGCAACTGGTCTAAACCGGTTTGAAGTACGGCTCTTTATTCGTTTTTACTGCAGATATCCCTGCGCTTTCATTGGAGAGAAGCCATTTTGTTTCAGCAAGTCACTGATACAAAAAAATTGTAGTATTTAAGAAGTATCACTAACCTAATACATAATTTCAAACGCAGATATTTAATATATTATCCAACGCTAAATAAAATATCACTAGATTCATTGTAAGTGTAAACAAACAACTATCCATAAATGGGTTCTACTTTGTTTCGTGACCTGAACTGCAGCGGCAGGATACATTAGTGATGTGAATTACATGCGTCACAATAGGAGGTTATAAGAACAAGAACACCCTCCCCCTCAACACAGTAACACACACGCCGCAATGCAACGGATTTGTTGATGAACGGACAACAGCACGGCTAATGAGGAAGGCGTTATGCTGGCCGCTTCTTCGCATCGACTCTCTAGTTTTATATTCGCGTGTTTCGTTATCTGGTATTTTACAGGCTCCACAGGCACCATGAGATTTTGTAAGAAATCTGCTTATTTATGTTCGTCAGCGGTGTACACCAGGCTAACGTTATAAGGTACAAACAAAATCAGTGCCGCCTTTTAGTATAGAGCACCTCGGTAACTGCGTGGCTACACCTTATGTGACCCCATAGTAAAACCGCGACCTATACGAGCTGCATGAAGAAAGGATTTTGTGCACGATAGTGGGTTGAGGGAGGGGATTCAGAGGAAGAGAGACGAAGTAGTAAACTGTCTGCTGTATCCCGTTACCGTGTGACTTATTGTTTTCATGTTTAGTGTAGGTTTCCGTATGAGGTATTAGAGTTATGTTACGCGTGTATAGTGTTGCGTGAGGGTTGATGTTACTATTAGTGTAGCCTGGGAGAGGTGAACAGTGATGTGTGGGGCCTGCAAATGCCAAGGGCCGATTAGGGACGACCCTGCATAAAATAATTCACTTTTGCTTTGCCGTACTCAGTGTTTTGTTCGAAAACAATCTATGTGCAATATGCCGACCTCCCTTGCTCTATACAGCATCTATATATAGATATATACTTGCTTTAGAGTCAGTATAAATACAAGGCTACGCCTTGTTTCAACTAAAGAGGATGTGGGCGGTACTATGTTATCTGGTTTCCTGCTAGTGACGGACGTCGGCCATATTAGAATTCTAGGCTCTTGTACTTATTAGCATGGTGTAGCCCACGCGTTTATTGGAATTTTATTTCATATATTTCTTATGGTCACCTTTGCCTTTGATTTCAAATTAACAGTGTAACAGTTGCTTATTAATGCGCATGCTATGTGGTTTAAGCCTGTGGAGCCTTAAAATAGTAGATGGAGTATTTTTTGTTGAAAGGTGTGTTTTCAGACATTTGACTGGATGCCTCGTTGGATTCATATGGACAAAATGGACTTTTAATTGACTTCAGCATCCAACAACTGAAAGTGAAGGCCTGTGCCAGCTAAGAATCCGTCCAAAAACATAATACCTTGTAAAATTGTTGCATGTTTGTGGGGTGGAATATTTGTCTGAAAATATTTAGTTCACCATGTCGATGTCAGATTTCAGGATGTTACATTTTCTTTGTGAAGTTTTCAGCGTTGACGCGCTTCCCCCTCACATCCCATTTTAACTATCAAACAAACTTTTAAGATTTTTATCTGTAATCACATAGCCATTTTCTTTACTTCTGTCAGCGGAAAGCATCTCATAGCGAAATCCTAACCAACTTGGAAGATTCTACATCCTCTGGATGGCCATATGCTGTCTCAGCCCTTTGGTAAGCATGCCGTGCACCCCAACTGCAAGGCTGCTGATCTTGCTACCAACCATCTCTCCTCTGTGTCTTTATAGAGAACTTTATTGGTAAGCATGTGTTCACAAATTATGCATATTGATTTTAAACCTCCAGAATCCCCCTTTGAGTGCTGTGCGAATAAACATAAAATACTAAGACTTTACTATCATGTTTTTTGCTGCCATAGAATACAAAGGGGTTTCCTCACAATTCCCACACATCTTCTTTTAAGCTAATATACATTGGACCCCTCTGTCTGATCCCATAATCTTTTTAGGCATCCATTTCTCGGATTATGGACAAATTAAATCTACATTAAAGAATTCAAGTCATTACAGCTATTAACAGTACTATCAATGGGGTTTCTAGCATTGTGTGAAATACAGATCTGCAGGTGGGAAGGCATTTTTAAGTGGACTGAGTAAGTCAGAGCATAGTTTAAAAAAATAAGTAGAAAATGAACTTACATGCATTCATAGTCATTTTTTCTAGTTAAGTTCAAAATGTATTTGCTACTGTAATGTTGTTCTATATTCCCAATATGTTGAATGTAACCTGTAAAATTGTAACATTTGTAACTTTTTCCTATGGAGTTATTTTTCAAAAGTAGGTGTTTTCTCTGACTCATGGGCTTCTGCATATACTGTATGTATTTCCAAGTAAGAGCATACTTTGGTATGTTTTTGCTAAACCTAACTGTAAATTATGTATTGTAAATGCATTTGTTTGAATTAAACTGTAAACAATGCCTGTTTCCATGTTTTATTGCAGTGTTTGGATATGCATATTTACTGGTGTATATCTTTTAGAAAAGCTTTGGAGTATCCTGAACAGAATTGTTCATAAGGTTTGCGAATAGTCCTGGCCCAGTGTTCCCATAGATGAGAAGTACACTATCTACCAGGCATGTAGGAATGGCTAATTGTGTGGGTCTTTGTTTTTCTGAAGAATCTTTGGTTTCATTTCCATGGGCAGGTTTCCTCAATGGAGGTGGTGAAACGACAGCACTAAAGTGGGCAGCGACACTGGCAGATAAGTCTGTGGAAAGGTTACGATGTTGCATGTATTACACTAGTCAAGTATATGATCTATACCTAGTTTTGACATGGGGCTTACACATGTTAATGGGTGTATTTTTAGTTTGAATTCAAGGAGTAATTCTTAGACAACCATTAACTTTGGAGAGAGGCCAGTCTACACAATTAATTATTTGTGTGTAAATCTTATTTTCCTTGATTACAATTAGTGTTGCCGAAGATTGATACATGTCTGTCCTGTAAAACATTTTACACAATCCAGTACACAAACATTTTCAATATTCAAACGGGGCTGTGCATCAAAATGCAGGTGAATTGATATCTGGACTTGGGAAAATAGCACAAACAGAACAATATTGGCATAGAAAATCAATTACAGATTTCTTTTCCTTTTTTCTGGTCTCACCATGGCACAAATCCTGTTGAATGACTTGCAACAAGTAACCTCTTCTGCATATCAATGATTTCAAGTATGACATTATTCTGTATGGTTTCCTGGGTCATTAGGAAGGACATCAAAGGTATGCACCTAAATTACTGTTTACATGCATTTGTCAGACTTATGCAGAACTGAGAGAGGGATTGAGTCTATTAGATTGCATGGTTTATGCTACAGAAGTGCTTGTTTCTGAATATTTCAACTTTAAATCTTTCGACATACTAAATTAAGATGACCTATTAGATGCAACCAGCAATAACTTCGAGGCTATAGGAAATCCATCACACAGTGTCTGTATAATGTAGTGCATAATAGTCAGAAAATGCAGTGGATGCTGGAGGTCCTTTGGGACTTTGTGGAAGCTGCAGTAGCATAATCATGATATATTATATCATACCAACCTTGGTAAACTAAAAATCATTATGTGTAGAGGGCTGTTGTAACGTTTGGCAGCTTACTATGAGGTTGTGGACAAATATGCTGTGTGAAGTAGAATTTTTGGAGAGCAGCTTCACAATATGCCATTTAGCCAAGGTGGTTTACTACCACCTTACAAGCACTTTCTCAATTGTCTTAAATGTTTACTAGTGGTACAAGCATTGTTATACCTTGAATACAAAAACATACAAATGGAGTTACCTGTGTTACCTGTAGTCTTCACCTCTCACACCCAAAACCACCTACGAACCCAGCGTTTGGAGGAAAGGTTGGATGATACCATTCTATATGTGCGCGTACACTCCACTGTATTTATGCATTTACATTTATAAAATATTTACCCCGTTTTTAATATTAACCAGAGTTAAACAACTGCAAAACGGTGATAGGGCAGCTCATAAGCTATGAGCAGTTACCCATGGTAGAAACATCAAAATTAAGATGCTAATTTTGGAGAGACTTAAAATTGTAACCAGAATAAAAAAATTGACCCACTCACTTTGATTTTTCCTAGAGAATTAGCTGACCTGAAACATTGTGCCATTAATTTTAACAGTACCCAATGTGCAGTATATGTGTGTATGTATACAAACCCTGTATGTGGAAAGACAAATATAAAATAAAAACCAAAAAGATTTAGAGGAACGGCAAAGAGGATTAAGAAAAAAAATTCCTTCTCAGACACCAGGTTTTAAAATTTTAATAAAATTAGCACATTTGTTGAATCTTGCGATTTACATTGGTAGTGGTACATCACTAATTGCCTTGTTATGTATTGGTCTCATTTCATTTAAATGTTACATGGAATTGTGCACCCTAACACCTCGAAGTGGGAAAAGTTAGTTTGGTCTCTTGTTTGTGCGGGGATTGTTGATATGCTTCCTTTAACAGATGTGTTCAAGAGCCATCTGTCCACAAGCCACAGGCAAAGCCATGAGTAAAAATTATATTAAAAAAACAACTACGGTTTATCCAACGTATTTGGATATGGGGGTATCACTTGTGAACATTTTAACCCATCAGGTACATAGAAGACAGCTTCAAGGCACAAAGCTTCTCAGTCGTAAGGCATTTTGAATACGTATGTTCCACAATAAAGCCCATGTGATTTCGGATTAAAATAGGAAGACATTTAGAAGTTGTGTATGCGGAAGGAAAGGCCTGTGTGTCTATTGCTTTACTCGACAGATGTCGCAGCCGTGTCTTGTGGAAAAGTGAATCTTGGGCAACAGGGTTTTCAGCAGGTGTAAGGTAAGCAAAATGATCTCGCTTGAATAGTTTCAGGATCCACACAGATTGAGAGGAGCAGCAAAGAAAGTGAAGAAAAAAGTTTGTACCATCTTATGCCTTCTCTATCAGATCCCTTCAAGAGACAAAATATCGGACCTTTGCTGCCTAGGAAGACCTCGATAATAGGTGTTACCTTTGAACCTTGAGACCTGTGAATCATTTAGACGCAAAGGGTTTGGACAGAAAACACTGCTAATTTGAAATGTATAGGGTGAGGGGAAAGTTGTCTCTCTGCTTTGTGATTCACAGGTGGCAGACCATTATGACCCAAGTCAGTCTTTGAGAGGTGTGTTTTTTTTCTTATTCCTTTCTTCCATTTCATGACTGTTGCAACAATGTATTTGGATATGGGGGTATCTCTTGTGAACATTTTAACCCATCAGGTACATAGAAGACGGCTTCAAGGCACAAAGCTTCTCAGTCGTAAGACATTTTGATTATGTATGTTCCACAATAAAGCCCATTTAGGATTTAGGATTAACGTAGGAAGACATTTAGAAGTTGTGTATGTGGAAGGAAAGGCCTGTGTGTCTATTGCTTTACTTGACAGATGTATCAGCCTTGTCTTGTGGAAAAGTGAATCTTGGGCAACAGGGTTGTCAGCAGGTGTAAGGTAAGCAAAATGATCTCGCTTGAACAGTTTCAGGATCCACACAGATCGAGAGGAGCAGCAAAGAAAGTGAAGAAAAAAGTTTGTACCATCTTATCTAGGAAGACATTTGGAAGTTCTGTTTGCGGAAGGAAAGGCCTGTGTGTCTATTGCTTTACTCGACAGATGTCGCAGCCTTGTCTTGTGGAAAAGTGTATCTTGGGCAACGGGGTTTTCAGCAGGTGTAAGGTAAGCAAAATGAGCTCTCTTGAATAGTTTCAGGATCCACAAAGATCGAGAGGAGTAGCAAAGAAAGTGAAGAAAAAAGTTTGTACCATCTCCTCAATCGACATGTTTAGGAAGCTTTGTTTAGCAGTATTTGAAAAGAAGGTTCTTTGGGGAATTGAACAGATAGAGGAGACATGAATGGATATTGTTTCTGAGATGATGGCAAAAGGCAGTGTATCTTGTACTCAACACATGTGGCAGCAGTGTTCTGGGAGAGATGTGTCCCATGCCCTAAATATTAGAGCGTTGTGAGGTAAGCAGATTGTACTGTTAGGATCTCTTTCACAAGTCACTTTATTTAATTTGGAGCAACAAAGTTGATGGTAGGCATCACACGCTACACAGTCTGGTTTTTGCTGTAATACCTTTTGAAAATGCCTTCTCTCATTTCATCACAAAATGATGTGCACCCAAACGTGTACCTAAAATTTCAAAAGGTCCATGAATTGTCAGTTGTGTCTCTTGTTTGTGCGGGGAATGTTCTTATGCCTTCTCTATCAGATCCCTTCAAGAGACAAAATATCGGACCTTTGCTGCCTAGGAAGACCTTGATAATAGGTGTTACCTTTGAACCTTGAGACCCGTGAATCATTTTGACGCAAAGGGTTTGGACAGAAAACACAGCTAATTTGAAATGTATATGGTGAGGGGAAAGTTGTCTCTCTGCTTTGTGATTCACAGGTGGCAGACCATTATGACCCATGTCAGTCTTTGAGAGGTGTGTTTTTTCTTATTCCTTTCTTCCATTTCATGACTGTTGCAACAATGTATTTGGATATGGGGGTATCTCTTGTGAACATTTTAACCCATCAGGTACATAGAAGACGGCTTCAAGGCACAAAGCTTCTCAGTCGTAAGACATTTTGATTATGTATGTTCCACAATAAAGCCCATGTGATTTAGGATTAACGTAGGAAGACATTTAGAAGTTGTGTATGTGGAAGGAAAGGCCTGTGTGTCTATTGCTTTACTCGACAGATGTCGCAGCCTTGTCTTGTGGAAAAGTGAATCTTGGGCAACAGGGTTTTCAGCAGGTGTAAGGTAAGCAAAATGATCTTGCTTGAATGGTTTCAGGATCCACAAAGATTGAGAGGAGCAGCAAAGAAAGTGAAGAAAAAAGTTTGTACCATCTTATGCCTTCTCTATCAGATCCCTTCAAGACACAAAATATCGGACCTTTGCTGCCTAGGAAGACCTTGATTATAGTTGTTACCTTTGAACCTTGAGACTCGTCAATCATTGAGACGCAAAGGGTTTGGACAGAAAACACTGCTAATTTGAAATGTATAGGGTGAAGGGAAAGTTGTCTCTCTGCTTTGTGTTTCACAGGTGGCAGACCATTATGACCCGAGTCAGTCTTCGAGAGGTGTGTTTTTTTTCTTATTGCTTTCATTACTGTTGCAACAATGTATTTGGATATGGTGGTATCTCTTGTGAACATTTTAACCCATCAGGTACATAGAAGACGGCTTCAAGACACAAAGCTTCTCAGTCGTAAGACTTTTTGATTATGTATGTTCTACAATAAAGCCTGTGTGATCTAGGATTAACGTAGGAAGACGTTTAGAAGTTGTGTATGTGGAAGGAAAGGCATGTGTGCCTATTGCTTTAGTCGACAGATGTCGCAGCCTTGTCTTGTGGAAAAGTGAATCTTGGGCAACAGGGATTTCAGCAGGTGTAAGGTAAGCAAAATGATCTTGCTTGAATAGTTTCAGGATCCACAAAGATCGAGAGGAGCAGCAAAGAAAGTGAAGAAAGAAGTTTGTACCATCTTATGTAGGAAGACATTTGGAAGTTGTGTTCGTGGAAGGAAAGGCCTGTGTGTCTATTGCTTTACTCGACAGATGTCGCAGCCTTGTCTTGTGGAAAAGTGAATCTTGGGCAACAGGGTTTTCAGCAGGTGTAAGGTAAGCAAAATGATCTCGCTGGAATGGTTTCAGGATCCACACATATTGAGAGGAGCAGCAAAGAAAGTGAAGAAAAGAGTTTGTACCATCTTATGTAGGAAGACATTTGGAAGTTGTGTTTGCGGAAGGAAAGGCCTGTGTGTCTTTTGCTTTACTCGACAGATGTCGCAGCCTTGTCTTGTGGAAAAGTGAATCTTGGGCAACAGGGTTTTCAGCAGGTGTAAGGTAAGCAAAATGAGCTCTCTTGAATAGTTTCAGGATCCACAAAGATCGAGAGGAGCAGCAAAGAAAGTGAAGAAAAAAGTTTGTACCATCTCCTCAATCGGCATGTTTAGGAAGCTTTGTTTAGCGGTATTTGAAAAGAAGGTTCTTTGGGGAATTGAACAGATAGAGGAGACATGAATGGGTATTGTTGCTGAGATGATGGCAAAAGCCAGTGTATCTTGTACTCAACACATGTGGCAGCAGTGTTCTGGGAGAGATGTGTCCCATGCCCTAAGTATTAGAGCGTTGTGAGGTAAGCAGATTGTACTGTTATGATCTCTTTCACAAGTCACTTTATTTAATCTGGAGCAACAAAGTTGATGGTAGGCATCACACGCTACACAGTCTGGTTTTTGCTGTAATTCCTTTTGAAAATGCCTTTTCTCATTTCATCACAAAATGATGTGCACCCTAACATGTGTACCTAACATTTCAAAAGGTCCATGAATTGTCAGTTGTGTCTCTTGTTTGTGCGGGGAATGTTCTTATGCCTTCTCTATCAGATCCCTTCAAGAGACAAAATATCGGACCTTTGCTGCCTAGGAAGACCTCGATAATAGGTGTTACCTTTGAACCTTGAGACCCGTGAATCATTTAGACGCAAAAGGTTTGGACAGAAAACACTGCTAATTTGAAATGTATATGGTGAGGGGAAAGTTGTCTCTCTGCTTTGTGATTCACAGGTGGCAGACCATTATGACCCGAGTCAGTCTTTGAGAGGTGTGTTTTTTTTCTTATTGCTTTCATGACTGTTGCAACAATGTATTTGCATATGGGGGTATCTCTTGTGAACATTTTAACCCATCAGGTACATAGAAGACGGCTTCAAGGCCCAAAGCTTCTCTGTTGTAAGACATTTTGATTATGTATGTTCCACAATAAAGCCCATGTGATTTAGGATTGAAATAGGAAGACATTTAGAAGTTGTGTATGTGGAAGGAAAGGCATGTGTGCCTATTGCTTTAGTCGACAGATGTCGCAGCCTTGTCTTTTGGAAAAGTGAATCTTGGGCAACAGGGTTTTCAGAAGGTGTAAGGTAAGTAAAATGATCTCGCTTGAATGGTTTCAGGATCCACAAAGATTGAGAGGAGCGGCAAAGAAAGTGCAGAAAAAAGTTTGTACCATCTTATGTAGGAAGACATTTGGAAGTTGTGTTCGTGGAAGGAAAGGCCTGTGTGTCTATTGCTTTACTCGACAGATGTCGCAGCCTTGTCTTGTGGAAAAGTGAATCTTGGGCAACAGGGTTTTCAGCAGGTGTAAGGTAAGCAAAATGATCTCGCTGGAATGGTTTCAGGATCCACACATATTGAGAGGAGCAGCAAAGAAAGTGAAGAAAAGAGTTTGTACCATCTTATGTAGGAAGACATTTGGAAGTTGTGTTTGCGGAAGGAAAGAAAGGCCTGTGTGTCTTTTGCTTTACTCGACAGATGTCGCAGCCTTGCCTTGTGGAAAAGTGAATCTTGGGCAACAGGGTTTTCAGAAGGTGTAAGGTAAGCAAAATGATCTTGCTTGAATGGTTTCAGGATCCACAAAGATTGAGAGGAGCGGCAAAGAAAGTGCAGAAAAAAGTTTGTACCATCTTATGTAGGAAGACATCTGGAAGTTGTGTTCGCGGAAAGAAAGGCCTGTGTGTCTATTGCTTTACTCGACAGATGTCGCAGCCTTGTCTTGTGGAAAAGTGAATCTTGGGCAACAGGGTTTTCAGCAGGTGTAAGGTAAGCAAAATGATCTCGCTGGAATGGTTTCAGGATCCACACATATTGAGAGGAGCAGCAAAGAAAGTGAAGAAAAGAGTTTACCATCTTATGTAGGAAGACATTTGGAAGTTGTGTTTGCGGAAGGAAAGGCCTGTGTGTCTATTGCTTTACTCGACAGATGTCGCAGCCTTGTCTTGTGGAAAAGTGAATCTTGGGCAACAGGGTTTTCAGCAGGTGTAAGGTAAGCAAAATGATCTCGCTGGAATGGTTTCAGGATCCACACATATTGAGAGGAGCAGCAAAGAAAGTGAAGAAAAGAGTTTGTACCATCTTATGTAGGAAGACATTTGGAAGTTGTGTTCGTGGAAGGAAAGGCCTGTGTGTCTATTGCTTTACTCGACAGATGTCGCAGCCTTGTCTTGTGGAAAAGTGAATCTTGGGCAACAGGGTTTTCAGAAGGTGTAAGGTAAGCAAAATGATCTCGCTTGAATGGTTTCAGGATCCACAAAGATTTAGAGGAGCAGCAAAGAAAGTGAAGAAGAAAGTGTGTACCATCTTATGTAGGAAGACATTTGGAAGTTGTGTTTGCGGAAGGAAAGAAAGGCCTGTGTGTATTGCTTTACTCGACAGATGTCGCAGCCTTGTCTTGTGGAAAAGTGAATCTTGGGCAACAGGGTTTTCAGCAGGTGTAAGGTAAGCAAAATGATCTCGCTGGAATGGTTTCAGGATCCACACATATTGAGAGGAGCAGCAAAGAAAGTGAAGAAAAGAGTTTGTACCATCTTATGTAGGAAGACATTTGGAAGTTGTGTTTGCGGAAGGAAAGAAAGGCCTGTGTGTCTTTTGCTTTACTCGACAGATGTCGCAGCCTTGTCTTGTGGAAAAGTGAATCTTGGGCAACAGGGTTTTCAGCAGGTGTAAGGTAAGCAAAATGATCTTGCTTGAATAGTTTCAGGATCCACACAGATTGAGAGGAGCAGCAAAGAAAGTGAAGAAAAAAGTTTGTACCATCTTATGTAGGAAGACATTTGGAAGTTGTGTTTGCGGAAGGAATGGCCTGTGTGTCTATTGCTTTACTCGACAGATGTCGCAGCCTTGTCTTGTGGAAAAGTGAATCTTGGGCAACAGGGTTTTCAGAAGGTGTAAGGTAAGCAAAATGACCTCGCTTGAATGGTTTCAGGATCCACAAAGATTGAGAGGAGCGGCAAAGAAAGTGAAGAAAAAAGTTTGTACCATCTTATGTAGGAAGACATTTGGAAGTTGTGTTTGCGGAAGGAAAGGCCTGTGTGTCTATTGCTTTACTCGACAGATGTCGCAGCCTTGTCTTGTGGAAAAGTGAATCTTGGGCAACAGGGTTTTCAGAAGGTGTAAGGTAAGCAAAATGACCTCGCTTGAATGGTTTCAGGATCCACAAAGATTGAGAGGAGCGGCAAAGAAAGTGAAGAAGAAAGTGTGTACCATCTTATGTAGGAAGACATTTGGAAGTTGTGTTTGCGGAAGGAAAGAAAGGCCTGTGTGTATTGCTTTACTCGACAGATGTCGCAGCCTTGTCTTGTGGAAAAGTGAATCTTGGGCAACAGGGTTTTCAGCAGGTGTAAGGTAAGCAAAATGATCTCGCTGGAATGGTTTCAGGATCCACACATATTGAGAGGAGCAGCAAAGAAAGTGAAGAAAAGAGTTTGTACCATCTTATGTAGGAAGACATTTGGAAGTTGTGTTTGCGGAAGGAAAGAAAGGCCTGTGTGTCTTTTGCTTTACTCGACAGATGTCGCAGCCTTGTCTTGTGGAAAAGTGAATCTTGGGCAACAGGGTTTTCAGCAGGTGTAAGGTAAGCAAAATGATCTCGCTGGAATGGTTTCAGGATCCACACATATTGAGAGGAGCAGCAAAGAAAGTGAAGAAAAGAGTTTGTACCATCTTATGTAGGAAGACATTTGGAAGTTGTGTTTGCGGAAGGAAAGAAAGGCCTGTGTGTCTTTTGCTTTACTCGACAGATGTCGCAGCCTTGTCTTGTGGAAAAGTGAATCTTGGGCAACAGGGATTTCAGCAGGTGTAAGGTAAGCAAAATGATCTTGCTTGAATAGTTTCAGGATCCACACAGATTGAGAGGAGCAGCAAAGAAAGTGCAGAAAAAAGTTTGTACCATCTTATGTAGGAAGACATTTGGAAGTTGTGTTCGTGGAAGGAAAGGCCTGTGTGTCTATTGCTTTACTCGACAGATGTCGCAGCCTTGTCTTGTGGAAAAGTGAATCTTGGGCAACAGGGTTTTCAGCAGGTGTAAGGTAAGCAAAATGATCTCGCTGGAATGGTTTCAGGATCCACACATATTGAGAGGAGCAGCAAAGAAAGTGAAGAAAAGAGTTTGTACCATCTTATGTAGGAAGACATTTGGAAGTTGTGTTTGCGGAAGGAAAGAAAGGCCTGTGTGTCTTTTGCTTTACTCGACAGATGTCGCAGCCTTGTCTTGTGGAAAAGTGAATCTTGGGCAACAGGGATTTCAGCAGGTGTAAGGTAAGCAAAATGATCTTGCTTGAATAGTTTCAGGATCCACACAGATTGAGAGGAGCAGCAAAGAAAGTGAAGAAAAAAGTTTGTACCATTTTATGTAGGAAGACAATTGGAAGTTGTGTTTGCAGAAGGAAAGGCCTGTGTGTCTATTGCTTTACTCGGCAGATGTCGCAGACTTGTCTTGTGGAAAAGTGAATCTTGGGCAACAGGGATTTCAGCAGGTGTAAGGTAAGCAAAATGATCTTGCTTGAATAGTTTCAGGATCCACACAGATTGAGAGGAGCAGCAAAGAAAGTGAAGAAAAAAGTTTGTACCATCTTATGTAGGAAGACATTTGGAAGTTGTGTTTGCGGAAGGAAAGGCCTGTGTGTCTATTGCTTTACTCGACAGATGTCGCAGCCTTGTCTTGTGGAAAAGTGAATCTTGGGCAACAGGGTTTTCAGAAGGTGTAAGGTAAGCAAAATGACCTCGCTTGAATGGTTTCAGGATCCACAAAGATTGAGAGGAGCGGCAAAGAAAGTGAAGAAGAAAGTGTGTACCATGTTATGTAGGAAGACATTTGGAAGTTGTGTTTGCGGAAGGAAAGAAAGGCCTGTGTGTTTATTGCTTTACTCGACAGATGTCGCAGCCTTGTCTTATGGAAAAGTGAATCTTGGGCAACTGGGTTTTCAGCAGGTGTAAGGTAAGCAAAATGATCTCGCTGGAATGGTTTCAGGATCCACACATATTGAGAGGAGCAGCAAAGAAAGTGAAGAAAACAGTTTGTACCATCTTATGTAGGAAGACATTTGGAAGTTGTGTTTGCGGAAGGAAAGAAAGGCCTGTGTGTCTTTTGCTTTACTCGACAGATGTCGCAGCCTTGTCTTGTGGAAAAGTTAATCTTGGGCAACAGGGATTTCAGCAGGTGTAAGGTAAGCAAAATGATCTTGCTTGAATAGTTTCAGGATCCACACAGATTGAGAGGAGCAGCAAAAAAGTGCAGAAAAAAGTTTGTACCATCTTATGTAGGAAGACATTTGGAAGTTGTGTTCGTGGAAGGAAAGGCCTGTGTGTCTATTGCTTTACTCGACAGATGTCGCAGCCTTGTCTTGTGGAAAAGTGAATCTTGGGCAACAGGGTTTTCAGCAGGTGTAAGGTAAGCAAAATGATCTTGCTTGAATAGTTTCAGGATCCACACAGATTGAGAGGAGCAGCAAAGAAAGTGCAGAAAAAAGTTTGTACCATCTTATGTAGGAAGACATTTGGAAGTTGTGTTCGTGGAAGGAAAGGCCTGTGTGTCTATTGCTTTACTCGACAGATGTCGCAGCCTTGTCTTGTGGAAAAGTGAATCTTGGGCAACAGGGTTTTCAGCAGGTGTAAGGTAAGCAAAATGATCTTGCTTGAATAGTTTCAGGATCCACACAGATTGAGAGGAGCAGCAAAGAAAGTGCAGAAAAAAGTTTGTACCATCTTATGTAGGAAGACATTTGGAAGTTGTGTTCGTGGAAGGAAAGGCCTGTGTGTCTATTGCTTTACTCGACAGATGTCGCAGCCTTGTCTTGTGGAAAAGTGAATCTTGGGCAACAGGGTTTTCAGCAGGTGTAAGGTAAGCAAAATGATCTCGCTTGAATAGTTTCAGGATCCACACAGATCGAGAGGAGCAGCAAAGAAAGTGAAGAAAAAAGTTTGTACCATCTTATGTAGGAAGACATTTGGAAGTTGTGTTTGCAGAAGGAAAGAAAGGCCTGTGTGTTTATTGCTTTACTCGACAGATGTCGCAGCCTTGTCTTGTGGAAAAGTGAATCTTGGGCAACAGGGTTTTCAGCAGGTGTAAGGTAAGCAAAATGATCTCGCTGGAATGGTTTCAGGATCCACACATATTGAGAGGAGCAGCAAAGAAAGTGAAGAAAAGAGTTTGTACCATCTTATGTAGGAAGACATTTGGAAGTTGTGTTTGCGGAAGGAAAGAAAGGCCTGTGTGTCTTTTGCTTTACTCGACAGATGTCGCAGCCTTGTCTTGTGGAAAAGTGAATCTTGGGCAACAGGGTTTTCAGCAGGTGTAAGGTAAGCAAAATGATCTCGCTGGAATGGTTTCAGGATCCACACATATTGAGAGGAGCAGCAAAGAAAGTGAAGAAAAGAGTTTGTACCATCTTATGTAGGAAGACATTTGGAAGTTGTGTTTGCGGAAGGAAAGAAAGGCCTGTGTGTCTTTTGCTTTACTCGACAGATGTCGCAGCCTTGTCTTGTGGAAAAGTGAATCTTGGGCAACAGGGATTTCAGCAGGTGTAAGGTAAGCAAAATGATCTTGCTTGAATAGTTTCAGGATCCACACAGATTGAGAGGAGCAGCAAAGAAAGTGCAGAAAAAAGTTTGTACCATCTTATGTAGGAAGACATTTGGAAGTTGTGTTCGTGGAAGGAAAGGCCTGTGTGTCTATTGCTTTACTCGACAGATGTCGCAGCCTTGTCTTGTGGAAAAGTGAATCTTGGGCAACAGGGTTTTCAGCAGGTGTAAGGTAAGCAAAATGATCTCGCTGGAATGGTTTCAGGATCCACACATATTGAGAGGAGCAGCAAAGAAAGTGAAGAAAAGAGTTTGTACCATCTTATGTAGGAAGACATTTGGAAGTTGTGTTTGCGGAAGGAAAGAAAGGCCTGTGTGTCTTTTGCTTTACTCGACAGATGTCGCAGCCTTGTCTTGTGGAAAAGTGAATCTTGGGCAACAGGGATTTCAGCAGGTGTAAGGTAAGCAAAATGATCTTGCTTGAATAGTTTCAGGATCCACACAGATTGAGAGGAGCAGCAAAGAAAGTGAAGAAAAAAGTTTGTACCATTTTATGTAGGAAGACAATTGGAAGTTGTGTTTGCAGAAGGAAAGGCCTGTGTGTCTATTGCTTTACTCGGCAGATGTCGCAGACTTGTCTTGTGGAAAAGTGAATCTTGGGCAACAGGGATTTCAGCAGGTGTAAGGTAAGCAAAATGATCTTGCTTGAATAGTTTCAGGATCCACACAGATTGAGAGGAGCAGCAAAGAAAGTGAAGAAAAAAGTTTGTACCATCTTATGTAGGAAGACATTTGGAAGTTGTGTTTGCGGAAGGAAAGGCCTGTGTGTCTATTGCTTTACTCGACAGATGTCGCAGCCTTGTCTTGTGGAAAAGTGAATCTTGGGCAACAGGGTTTTCAGAAGGTGTAAGGTAAGCAAAATGACCTCGCTTGAATGGTTTCAGGATCCACAAAGATTGAGAGGAGCGGCAAAGAAAGTGAAGAAGAAAGTGTGTACCATGTTATGTAGGAAGACATTTGGAAGTTGTGTTTGCGGAAGGAAAGAAAGGCCTGTGTGTTTATTGCTTTACTCGACAGATGTCGCAGCCTTGTCTTATGGAAAAGTGAATCTTGGGCAACTGGGTTTTCAGCAGGTGTAAGGTAAGCAAAATGATCTCGCTGGAATGGTTTCAGGATCCACACATATTGAGAGGAGCAGCAAAGAAAGTGAAGAAAACAGTTTGTACCATCTTATGTAGGAAGACATTTGGAAGTTGTGTTTGCGGAAGGAAAGAAAGGCCTGTGTGTCTTTTGCTTTACTCGACAGATGTCGCAGCCTTGTCTTGTGGAAAAGTTAATCTTGGGCAACAGGGATTTCAGCAGGTGTAAGGTAAGCAAAATGATCTTGCTTGAATAGTTTCAGGATCCACACAGATTGAGAGGAGCAGCAAAAAAGTGCAGAAAAAAGTTTGTACCATCTTATGTAGGAAGACATTTGGAAGTTGTGTTCGTGGAAGGAAAGGCCTGTGTGTCTATTGCTTTACTCGACAGATGTCGCAGCCTTGTCTTGTGGAAAAGTGAATCTTGGGCAACAGGGTTTTCAGCAGGTGTAAGGTAAGCAAAATGATCTTGCTTGAATAGTTTCAGGATCCACACAGATTGAGAGGAGCAGCAAAGAAAGTGCAGAAAAAAGTTTGTACCATCTTATGTAGGAAGACATTTGGAAGTTGTGTTCGTGGAAGGAAAGGCCTGTGTGTCTATTGCTTTACTCGACAGATGTCGCAGCCTTGTCTTGTGGAAAAGTGAATCTTGGGCAACAGGGTTTTCAGCAGGTGTAAGGTAAGCAAAATGATCTTGCTTGAATAGTTTCAGGATCCACACAGATTGAGAGGAGCAGCAAAGAAAGTGCAGAAAAAAGTTTGTACCATCTTATGTAGGAAGACATTTGGAAGTTGTGTTCGTGGAAGGAAAGGCCTGTGTGTCTATTGCTTTACTCGACAGATGTCGCAGCCTTGTCTTGTGGAAAAGTGAATCTTGGGCAACAGGGTTTTCAGCAGGTGTAAGGTAAGCAAAATGATCTCGCTTGAATAGTTTCAGGATCCACACAGATCGAGAGGAGCAGCAAAGAAAGTGAAGAAAAAAGTTTGTACCATCTTATGTAGGAAGACATTTGGAAGTTGTGTTTGCAGAAGGAAAGAAAGGCCTGTGTGTTTATTGCTTTACTCGACAGATGTCGCAGCCTTGTCTTGTGGAAAAGTGAATCTTGGGCAACAGGGTTTTCAGCAGGTGTAAGGTAAGCAAAATGATCTCGCTGGAATGGTTTCAGGATCCACACATATTGAGAGGAGCAGCAAAGAAAGTGAAGAAAAGAGTTTGTACCATCTTATGTAGGAAGACATTTGGAAGTTGTGTTTGCGGAAGGAAAGAAAGGCCTGTGTGTCTTTTGCTTTACTCGACAGATGTCGCAGCCTTGTCTTGTGGAAAAGTGAATCTTGGGCAACAGGGATTTCAGCAGGTGTAAGGTAAGCAAAATGATCTTGCTTGAATAGTTTCAGGATCCACACAGATTGAGAGGAGCAGCAAAGAAAGTGAAGAAAAAAGTTTGTACCATCTTATGTAGGAAGACAATTGGAAGTTGTGTTTGCAGAAGGAAAGGCCTGTGTGTCTATTGCTTTACTCGGCAGATGTCGCAGACTTGTCTTGTGGAAAAGTGAATCTTGGGCAACAGGGATTTCAGCAGGTGTAAGGTAAGCAAAATGATCTTGCTTGAATAGTTTCAGGATCCACACAGATTGAGAGGAGCAGCAAAGAAAGTGAAGAAAAAAGTTTGTACCATCTTATGTAGGAAGACATTTGGAAGTTGTGTTTGCGGAAGGAAAGGCCTGTGTGTCTATTGCTTTACTCGACAGATGTCGCAGCCTTGTCTTGTGGAAAAGTGAATCTTGGGCAACAGGGTTTTCAGAAGGTGTAAGGTAAGCAAAATGACCTCGCTTGAATGGTTTCAGGATCCACAAAGATTGAGAGGAGCGGCAAAGAAAGTGAAGAAGAAAGTGTGTACCATCTTATGTAGAAAGACATTTGGAAGTTGTGTTTGCGGAAGGAAAGAAAGGCCTGTGTGTTTATTGCTTTACTCGACAGATGTCGCAGCCTTGTCTTATGGAAAAGTGAATCTTGGGCAACTGGGTTTTCAGCAGGTATAAGGTAAGCAAAATGAGCTCTCTTGAATAGTTTCAGGATCCACAAAGATCAAGAGGAGCAGCAAAGAAAGTGAAGAAAAAAGTTTGTACCATCTCCTCAATCGGCATGTTTAGGAAGCTTTGTTTAGCGGTATTTGAAAAGAAGGTTCTTTGGGGAATTGAATAGATAGAGGAGACATGAATGGATATTGTTTCTGAGATGAAGGCAAAAGCCAGTGTATCTTGTACTCAACACATGTGGCAGCAGTGTTCTGGGAGAGATGTGTCCCATGCCCTAAATATTAGAGCGTTTTGAGGTAAGCAGATTGTACTGTTAGGATCTCTTTCACAAGTCACTTTATTTAATTTGGAGCAACAAAGTTGATGGTAGGCATCACACGCTACACAGTCTGGTTTTTGCTGTAATTCCTTTTGAAAATGCCTTCTCTCATTTCATCACAAAATGATGTGCACCCTAACATGTGTACCTAACATTTCAAAAGGTCCATGAATTGTCAGTTGTGTCTCTTGTTTGTGCGGGGAATGTTCTTATGCCTTCTCTATCAGATCCCTTCAAGAGACAAAATATCGGACCTTTGCTGCCTAGGAAGACCTCGATAATAGGTGTTACCTTTGAACCTTGAGACCCGTGAATCATTTAGACGCAAAAGGTTTGGACAGAAAACACTGCTAATTTGAAATGTATATGGTGAGGGGAAAGTTGTCTCTCTGCTTTGTGATTCACAGGTGGCAGACCATTATGACCCGAGTCAGTCTTTGAGAGGTGTGTTTTTTTTCTTATTGCTTTCATGACTGTTGCAACAATGTATTTGCATATGGGGGTATCTCTTGTGAACATTTTAACCCATCAGGTACATAGAAGACGGCTTCAAGGCCCAAAGCTTCTCTGTTGTAAGACATTTTGATTATGTATGTTCCACAATAAAGCCCATGTGATTTAGGATTGAAATAGGAAGACATTTAGAAGTTGTGTATGTGGAAGGAAAGGCATGTGTGCCTATTGCTTTAGTCGACAGATGTCGCAGCCTTGTCTTTTGGAAAAGTGAATCTTGGGCAACAGGGTTTTCAGAAGGTGTAAGGTAAGTAAAATGATCTCGCTTGAATGGTTTCAGGATCCACAAAGATTGAGAGGAGCGGCAAAGAAAGTGCAGAAAAAAGTTTGTACCATCTTATGTAGGAAGACATTTGGAAGTTGTGTTCGTGGAAGGAAAGGCCTGTGTGTCTATTGCTTTACTCGACAGATGTCGCAGCCTTGTCTTGTGGAAAAGTGAATCTTGGGCAACAGGGTTTTCAGCAGGTGTAAGGTAAGCAAAATGATCTCGCTGGAATGGTTTCAGGATCCACACATATTGAGAGGAGCAGCAAAGAAAGTGAAGAAAAGAGTTTGTACCATCTTATGTAGGAAGACATTTGGAAGTTGTGTTTGCAGAAGGAAAGAAAGGCCTGTGTGTCTTTTGCTTTACTCGACAGATGTCGCAGCCTTGCCTTGTGGAAAAGTGAATCTTGGGCAACAGGGTTTTCAGAAGGTGTAAGGTAAGCAAAATGATCTTGCTTGAATGGTTTCAGGATCCACAAAGATTGAGAGGAGCGGCAAAGAAAGTGCAGAAAAAAGTTTGTACCATCTTATGTAGGAAGACATCTGGAAGTTGTGTTCGCGGAAGGAAAGGCCTGTGTGTCTATTGCTTTACTCGACAGATGTCGCAGCCTTGTCTTGTGGAAAAGTGAATCTTGGGCAACAGGGTTTTCAGCAGGTGTAAGGTAAGCAAAATGATCTCGCTGGAATGGTTTCAGGATCCACACATATTGAGAGGAGCAGCAAAGAAAGTGAAGAAAAGAGTTTGTACCATCTTATGTAGGAAGACATTTGGAAGTTGTGTTTGCGGAAGGAAAGGCCTGTGTGTCTATTGCTTTACTCGACAGATGTCGCAGCCTTGTCTTGTGGAAAAGTGAATCTTGGGCAACAGGGATTTCAGCAGGTGTAAGGTAAGCAAAATGATCTCGCTTGAATGGTTTCAGGATCCACAAAGATTGAGAGGAGCAGCAATTAAAGTGAAGAAAGAAGTTTGTACCATCTTATGTAGGAAGACATTTGGAAGTTGTGTTTGCGGAAGGAAAGAAAGGCCTGTGTGTCTTTTGCTTTACTCGACAGATGTCGCAGCCTTGTCTTGTGGAAAAGTGAATCTTGGGCAACAGGGATTTCAGCAGGTGTAAGGTAAGCAAAATGATCTTGCTTGAATAGTTTCAGGATCCACACAGATTGAGAGGAGCAGCAAAGAAAGTGAAGAAAAAAGTTTGTACCATTTTACGTAGGAAGACAATTGGAAGTTGTGTTTGCAGAAGGAAAGGCCTGTGTGTCTATTGCTTTACTCGGCAGATGTCGCAGACTTGTCTTGTGGAAAAGTGAATCTTGGGCAACAGGGATTTCAGCAGGTGTAAGGTAAGCAAAATGATCTTGCTTGAATAGTTTCAGGATCCACACAGATTGAGAGGAGCAGCAAAGAAAGTGAAGAAAAAAGTTTGTACCATCTTATGTAGGAAGACATTTGGAAGTTGTGTTTGCGGAAGGAAAGGCCTGTGTGTCTATTGCTTTACTCGACAGATGTCGCAGCCTTGTCTTGTGGAAAAGTGAATCTTGGGCAACAGGGTTTTCAGAAGGTGTAAGGTAAGCAAAATGACCTCGCTTGAATGGTTTCAGGATCCACAAAGATTGAGAGGAGCGGCAAAGAAAGTGAAGAAGAAAGTGTGTACCATGTTATGTAGGAAGACATTTGGAAGTTGTGTTTGCGGAAGGAAAGAAAGGCCTGTGTGTTTATTGCTTTACTCGACAGATGTCGCAGCCTTGTCTTATGGAAAAGTGAATCTTGGGCAACTGGGTTTTCAGCAGGTGTAAGGTAAGCAAAATGATCTCGCTGGAATGGTTTCAGGATCCACACATATTGAGAGGAGAAGCAAAGAAAGTGAAGAAAACAGTTTGTACCATCTTATGTAGGAAGACATTTGGAAGTTGTGTTTGCGGAAGGAAAGAAAGGCCTGTGTGTCTTTTGCTTTACTCGACAGATGTCGCAGCCTTGTCTTGTGGAAAAGTTAATCTTGGGCAACAGGGATTTCAGCAGGTGTAAGGTAAGCAAAATGATCTTGCTTGAATAGTTTCAGGATCCACACAGATTGAGAGGAGCAGCAAAAAAGTGCAGAAAAAAGTTTGTACCATCTTATGTAGGAAGACATTTGGAAGTTGTGTTCGTGGAAGGAAAGGCCTGTGTGTCTATTGCTTTACTCGACAGATGTCGCAGCCTTGTCTTGTGGAAAAGTGAATCTTGGGCAACAGGGTTTTCAGCAGGTGTAAGGTAAGCAAAATGATCTTGCTTGAATAGTTTCAGGATCCACACAGATTGAGAGGAGCAGCAAAGAAAGTGCAGAAAAAAGTTTGTACCATCTTATGTAGGAAGACATTTGGAAGTTGTGTTCGTGGAAGGAAAGGCCTGTGTGTCTATTGCTTTACTCGACAGATGTCGCAGCCTTGTCTTGTGGAAAAGTGAATCTTGGGCAACAGGGTTTTCAGCAGGTGTAAGGTAAGCAAAATGATCTTGCTTGAATAGTTTCAGGATCCACACAGATTGAGAGGAGCAGCAAAGAAAGTGCAGAAAAAAGTTTGTACCATCTTATGTAGGAAGACATTTGGAAGTTGTGTTCGTGGAAGGAAAGGCCTGTGTGTCTATTGCTTTACTCGACAGATGTCGCAGCCTTGTCTTGTGGAAAAGTGAATCTTGGGCAACAGGGTTTTCAGCAGGTGTAAGGTAAGCAAAATGATCTCGCTTGAATAGTTTCAGGATCCACACAGATCGAGAGGAGCAGCAAAGAAAGTGAAGAAAAAAGTTTGTACCATCTTATGTAGGAAGACATTTGGAAGTTGTGTTTGCAGAAGGAAAGAAAGGCCTGTGTGTTTATTGCTTTACTCGACAGATGTCGCAGCCTTGTCTTGTGGAAAAGTGAATCTTGGGCAACAGGGTTTTCAGCAGGTGTAAGGTAAGCAAAATGATCTCGCTGGAATGGTTTCAGGATCCACACATATTGAGAGGAGCAGCAAAGAAAGTGAAGAAAAGAGTTTGTACCATCTTATGTAGGAAGACATTTGGAAGTTGTGTTTGCGGAAGGAAAGAAAGGCCTGTGTGTCTTTTGCTTTACTCGACAGATGTCGCAGCCTTGTCTTGTGGAAAAGTGAATCTTGGGCAACAGGGATTTCAGCAGGTGTAAGGTAAGCAAAATGATCTTGCTTGAATAGTTTCAGGATCCACACAGATTGAGAGGAGCAGCAAAGAAAGTGAAGAAAAAAGTTTGTACCATCTTATGTAGGAAGACAATTGGAAGTTGTGTTTGCAGAAGGAAAGGCCTGTGTGTCTATTGCTTTACTCGGCAGATGTCGCAGACTTGTCTTGTGGAAAAGTGAATCTTGGGCAACAGGGATTTCAGCAGGTGTAAGGTAAGCAAAATGATCTTGCTTGAATAGTTTCAGGATCCACACAGATTGAGAGGAGCAGCAAAGAAAGTGAAGAAAAAAGTTTGTACCATCTTATGTAGGAAGACATTTGGAAGTTGTGTTTGCGGAAGGAAAGGCCTGTGTGTCTATTGCTTTACTCGACAGATGTCGCAGCCTTGTCTTGTGGAAAAGTGAATCTTGGGCAACAGGGTTTTCAGAAGGTGTAAGGTAAGCAAAATGACCTCGCTTGAATGGTTTCAGGATCCACAAAGATTGAGAGGAGCGGCAAAGAAAGTGAAGAAGAAAGTGTGTACCATCTTATGTAGAAAGACATTTGGAAGTTGTGTTTGCGGAAGGAAAGAAAGGCCTGTGTGTTTATTGCTTTACTCGACAGATGTCGCAGCCTTGTCTTATGGAAAAGTGAATCTTGGGCAACTGGGTTTTCAGCAGGTATAAGGTAAGCAAAATGAGCTCTCTTGAATAGTTTCAGGATCCACAAAGATCAAGAGGAGCAGCAAAGAAAGTGAAGAAAAAAGTTTGTACCATCTCCTCAATCGGCATGTTTAGGAAGCTTTGTTTAGCGGTATTTGAAAAGAAGGTTCTTTGGGGAATTGAATAGATAGAGGAGACATGAATGGATATTGTTTCTGAGATGAAGGCAAAAGCCAGTGTATCTTGTACTCAACACATGTGGCAGCAGTGTTCTGGGAGAGATGTGTCCCATGCCCTAAATATTAGAGCGTTTTGAGGTAAGCAGATTGTACTGTTAGGATCTCTTTCACAAGTCACTTTATTTAATTTGGAGCAACAAAGTTGATGGTAGGCATCACACGCTACACAGTCTGGTTTTTGCTGTAATTCCTTTTGAAAATGCCTTCTCTCATTTCATCACAAAATGATGTGCACCCTAACATGTGTACCTAACATTTCAAAAGGTCCATGAATTGTCAGTTGTGTCTCTTGTTTGTGCGGGGAATGTTCTTATGCCTTCTCTATCAGATCCCTTCAAGAGACAAAATATCGGACCTTTGCTGCCTAGGAAGACCTCGATAATAGGTGTTACCTTTGAACCTTGAGACCCGTGAATCATTTAGACGCAAAAGGTTTGGACAGAAAACACTGCTAATTTGAAATGTATATGGTGAGGGGAAAGTTGTCTCTCTGCTTTGTGATTCACAGGTGGCAGACCATTATGACCCGAGTCAGTCTTTGAGAGGTGTGTTTTTTTTCTTATTGCTTTCATGACTGTTGCAACAATGTATTTGGATATGGGGGTATCTCTTGTGAACATTTTAACCCATCAGGTACATAGAAGACGGCTTCAAGGCACAAAGCTTCACAGTTGTAAGACATTTTGATTATGTATGTTCCACAATAAAGCCCATGTGATTTAGGATTGAAATAGGAAGACATTTAGAAGTTGTGTATGTGGAAGGAAAGGCATGTGTGCATATTGCTTTAGTCGACAGATGTCGCAGCCTTGTCTTGTGGAAAAGTGAATCTTGGGCAACAGGGTTTTCAGAAGGTGTAAGGTAAGTAAAATGATCTCGCTTGAATGGTTTCAGGATCCACAAAGATTGAGAGGAGCGGCAAAGAAAGTGCAGAAAAAAGTTTGTACCATCTTATGTAGGAAGACATTTGGAAGTTGTGTTCGTGGAAGGAAACGCCTGTGTGTCTATTGCTTTACTCGACAGATGTCGCAGCCTTGTCTTGTGGAAAAGTGAATCTTGGGCAACAGGGTTTTCAGCAGGTGTAAGGTAAGCAAAATGATCTCGCTGGAATGGTTTCAGGATCCACACATATTGAGAGGAGCAGCAAAGAAAGTGAAGAAAAGAGTTTGTACCATCTTATGTAGGAAGACATTTGGAAGTTGTGTTTGCGGAAGGAAAGAAAGGCCTGTGTGTCTTTTGCTTTACTCGACAGATGTCGCAGCCTTGTCTTGTGGAAAAGTGAATCTTGGGCAACAGGGATTTCAGCAGGTGTAAGGTAAGCAAAATGATCTTGCTTGAATAGTTTCAGGATCCACACAGATTGAGAGGAGCAGCAAAGAAAGCGAAGAAAAAAGTTTGTACCATCTTATGTAGGAAGACAATTGGAAGTTGTGTTTGCGGAAGGAAAGGCCTGTGTGTCTATTGCTTTACTCGACAGATGTCGCAGCCTTGTCTTGTGGAAAAGTGAATCTTGGGCAACAGGGTTTTCAGAAGGTGTAAGGTAAGCAAAATGATCTTGCTTGATTGGTTTCAGGATCCACAAAGATTGAGAGGAGCGGCAAAGAAAGTGCAGAAAAAAGTTTGTACCATCTTATGTAGGAAGACATTTGGAAGTTGTGTTTGCGGAAGGAAAGAAAGGCCTGTGTGTCTTTTGCTTTACTCGACAGATGTCGCAGCCTTGTCTTGTGGAAAAGTGAATCTTGGGCAACAGGGTTTTCAGGAGGTGTAAGGTAAGCAAAATGATCTCGCTGGAATGGTTTCAGGATCCACACATATTGAGAGGAGCAGCAAAGAAAGTGAAGAAAAGAGTTTGTACCATCTTATGTAGGAAGACATTTGGAAGTTGTGTTTGCGGAAGGAAAGGCCTGTGTGTCTATTGCTTTACTCGACAGATGTCGCAGCCTTGTCTTGTGGAAAAGTGAATCTTGGGCAACAGGGATTTCAGCAGGTGTAAGGTAAGCAAAATGATCTCGCTTGAATGGTTTCAGGATCCACAAAGATTGAGAGGAGCAGCAATTAAAGTGAAGAAAGAAGTTTGTACCATCTTATGTAGGAAGACATTTGGAAGTTGTGTTCGCGGAAGGAAAGGCCTGTGTGTCTATTGCTTTACTCGACAGATGTAGAAGCCTTGTCTTGTGGAAAATTGAATCTTGGGCAACAGGGTTTTCAGCAGGTGTAAGGTAAGCAAAATGAGCTCTCTTGAATAGTTTCAGGATCCACAAAGATCGAGAGGAGCAGCAAAGAAAGTGAAGAAAAAAGTTTGTACCATCTCCTCAATCGGCATGTTTAGGAAGCTTTGTTTAGCGGTATTTGAAAAGAAGGTTCTTTGGGGAATTGAACAGATAGAGGAGACATGAATGGGTATTGTTGCTGAGATGATGGCAAAAGCCAGTGTATCTTGTACTCAACACGTGGCAGCAGTGTTCTGGGAGAGATGTGTCCCATGCCCTAAGTATTAGAGCGTTGTGAGGTAAGCAGATTGTACTGTTATGATCTCTTTCACAAGTCACTTTATTTAATCTGGAGCAACAAAGTTGATGGTAGGCATCACACGCTACACAGTCTGGTTTTTGCTGTAATTCCTTTTGAAAATGCCTTTTCTCATTTCATCACAAAATGATGTGCACCCTAACACGTGTACCTAACATTTCAAAAGGTCCATGAATTGTCAGTTGTGTCTCTTGTTTGTTCGGGGAATGTTCTTATGCCTTCTCTATCAGATCCCTTCAAGAGACAAAATATCGGACCTTTGCTGCCTAGGAAGACCTCGATAATAGGTGTTACCTTTGAACCTTGAGACCCGTGAATCATTTAGACGCAAAAGGTTTGGACAGAAAACACTGCTAATTTGAAATGTATATGGTGAGGGGAAAGTTGTCTCTCTGCTTTGTGATTCACAGGTGGCAGACCATTATGACCCGAGTCAGTCTTTGAGAGGTGTGTTTTTTTTCTTATTGCTTTCATGACTGTTGCAACAATGTATTTGCATATGGGGGTATCTCTTGTGAACATTTTAACCCATCAGGTACATAGAAGACGGCTTCAAGGCCCAAAGCTTCTCTGTTGTAAGACATTTTGATTATGTATGTTCCACAATAAAGCCCATGTGATTTAGGATTGAAATAGGAAGACATTTAGAAGTTGTGTATGTGGAAGGAAAGGCATGTGTGCCTATTGCTTTAGTCGACAGATGTCGCAGCCTTGTCTTGTGGAAAAGTGAATCTTGGGCAACAGGGTTTTCAGAAGGTGTAAGGTAAGTAAAATGATCTCGCTTGAATGGTTTCAGGATCCACAAAGATTGAGAGGAGCGGCAAAGAAAGTGCAGAAAAAAGTTTGTACCATCTTATGTAGGAAGACATTTGGAAGTTGTGTTCGTGGAAGGAAAGGCCTGTGTGTCTATTGCTTTACTCGACAGATGTCGCAGCCTTGTCTTGTGGAAAAGTGAATCTTGGGCAACAGGGTTTTCAGCAGGTGTAAGGTAAGCAAAATGATCTCGCTGGAATGGTTTCAGGATCCACACATATTGAGAGGAGCAGCAAAGAAAGTGAAGAAAAGAGTTTGTACCATCTTATGTAGGAAGACATTTGGAAGTTGTGTTTGCGGAAGGAAAGAAAGGCCTGTGTGTCTTTTGCTTTACTCGACAGATGTCGCAGCCTTGCCTTGTGGAAAAGTGAATCTTGGGCAACAGGGTTTTCAGAAGGTGTAAGGTAAGCAAAATGATCTTGCTTGAATGGTTTCAGGATCCACAAAGATTGAGAGGAGCGGCAAAGAAAGTGCAGAAAAAAGTTTGTACCATCTTATGTAGGAAGACATCTGGAAGTTGTGTTCGCGGAAGGAAAGGCCTGTGTGTCTATTGCTTTACTCGACAGATGTCGCAGCCTTGTCTTGTGGAAAAGTGAATCTTGGGCAACAGGGTTTTCAGCAGGTGTAAGGTAAGCAAAATGATCTCGCTGGAATGGTTTCAGGATCCACACATATTGAGAGGAGCAGCAAAGAAAGTGAAGAAAAGAGTTTACCATCTTATGTAGGAAGACATTTGGAAGTTGTGTTTGCGGAAGGAAAGGCCTGTGTGTCTATTGCTTTACTCGACAGATGTCGCAGCCTTGTCTTGTGGAAAAGTGAATCTTGGGCAACAGGGTTTTCAGCAGGTGTAAGGTAAGCAAAATGATCTCGCTGGAATGGTTTCAGGATCCACACATATTGAGAGGAGCAGCAAAGAAAGTGAAGAAAAGAGTTTGTACCATCTTATGTAGGAAGACATTTGGAAGTTGTGTTCGTGGAAGGAAAGGCCTGTGTGTCTATTGCTTTACTCGACAGATGTCGCAGCCTTGTCTTGTGGAAAAGTGAATCTTGGGCAACAGGGTTTTCAGAAGGTGTAAGGTAAGCAAAATGATCTCGCTTGAATGGTTTCAGGATCCACAAAGATTTAGAGGAGCAGCAAAGAAAGTGAAGAAGAAAGTGTGTACCATCTTATGTAGGAAGACATTTGGAAGTTGTGTTTGCGGAAGGAAAGAAAGGCCTGTGTGTATTGCTTTACTCGACAGATGTCGCAGCCTTGTCTTGTGGAAAAGTGAATCTTGGGCAACAGGGTTTTCAGCAGGTGTAAGGTAAGCAAAATGATCTCGCTGGAATGGTTTCAGGATCCACACATATTGAGAGGAGCAGCAAAGAAAGTGAAGAAAAGAGTTTGTACCATCTTATGTAGGAAGACATTTGGAAGTTGTGTTTGCGGAAGGAAAGAAAGGCCTGTGTGTCTTTTGCTTTACTCGACAGATGTCGCAGCCTTGTCTTGTGGAAAAGTGAATCTTGGGCAACAGGGTTTTCAGCAGGTGTAAGGTAAGCAAAATGATCTTGCTTGAATAGTTTCAGGATCCACACAGATTGAGAGGAGCAGCAAAGAAAGTGAAGAAAAAAGTTTGTACCATCTTATGTAGGAAGACATTTGGAAGTTGTGTTTGCGGAAGGAATGGCCTGTGTGTCTATTGCTTTACTCGACAGATGTCGCAGCCTTGTCTTGTGGAAAAGTGAATCTTGGGCAACAGGGTTTTCAGAAGGTGTAAGGTAAGCAAAATGACCTCGCTTGAATGGTTTCAGGATCCACAAAGATTGAGAGGAGCGGCAAAGAAAGTGAAGAAAAAAGTTTGTACCATCTTATGTAGGAAGACATTTGGAAGTTGTGTTTGCGGAAGGAAAGGCCTGTGTGTCTATTGCTTTACTCGACAGATGTCGCAGCCTTGTCTTGTGGAAAAGTGAATCTTGGGCAACAGGGTTTTCAGAAGGTGTAAGGTAAGCAAAATGACCTCGCTTGAATGGTTTCAGGATCCACAAAGATTGAGAGGAGCGGCAAAGAAAGTGAAGAAGAAAGTGTGTACCATCTTATGTAGGAAGACATTTGGAAGTTGTGTTTGCGGAAGGAAAGAAAGGCCTGTGTGTATTGCTTTACTCGACAGATGTCGCAGCCTTGTCTTGTGGAAAAGTGAATCTTGGGCAACAGGGTTTTCAGCAGGTGTAAGGTAAGCAAAATGATCTCGCTGGAATGGTTTCAGGATCCACACATATTGAGAGGAGCAGCAAAGAAAGTGAAGAAAAGAGTTTGTACCATCTTATGTAGGAAGACATTTGGAAGTTGTGTTTGCGGAAGGAAAGAAAGGCCTGTGTGTCTTTTGCTTTACTCGACAGATGTCGCAGCCTTGTCTTGTGGAAAAGTGAATCTTGGGCAACAGGGTTTTCAGCAGGTGTAAGGTAAGCAAAATGATCTCGCTGGAATGGTTTCAGGATCCACACATATTGAGAGGAGCAGCAAAGAAAGTGAAGAAAAGAGTTTGTACCATCTTATGTAGGAAGACATTTGGAAGTTGTGTTTGCGGAAGGAAAGAAAGGCCTGTGTGTCTTTTGCTTTACTCGACAGATGTCGCAGCCTTGTCTTGTGGAAAAGTGAATCTTGGGCAACAGGGATTTCAGCAGGTGTAAGGTAAGCAAAATGATCTTGCTTGAATAGTTTCAGGATCCACACAGATTGAGAGGAGCAGCAAAGAAAGTGAAGAAAAAAGTTTGTACCATTTTATGTAGGAAGACAATTGGAAGTTGTGTTTGCAGAAGGAAAGGCCTGTGTGTCTATTGCTTTACTCGGCAGATGTCGCAGACTTGTCTTGTGGAAAAGTGAATCTTGGGCAACAGGGATTTCAGCAGGTGTAAGGTAAGCAAAATGATCTTGCTTGAATAGTTTCAGGATCCACACAGATTGAGAGGAGCAGCAAAGAAAGTGAAGAAAAAAGTTTGTACCATCTTATGTAGGAAGACATTTGGAAGTTGTGTTTGCGGAAGGAAAGGCCTGTGTGTCTATTGCTTTACTCGACAGATGTCGCAGCCTTGTCTTGTGGAAAAGTGAATCTTGGGCAACAGGGTTTTCAGAAGGTGTAAGGTAAGCAAAATGACCTCGCTTGAATGGTTTCAGGATCCACAAAGATTGAGAGGAGCGGCAAAGAAAGTGAAGAAGAAAGTGTGTACCATGTTATGTAGGAAGACATTTGGAAGTTGTGTTTGCGGAAGGAAAGAAAGGCCTGTGTGTTTATTGCTTTACTCGACAGATGTCGCAGCCTTGTCTTATGGAAAAGTGAATCTTGGGCAACTGGGTTTTCAGCAGGTGTAAGGTAAGCAAAATGATCTCGCTGGAATGGTTTCAGGATCCACACATATTGAGAGGAGCAGCAAAGAAAGTGAAGAAAACAGTTTGTACCATCTTATGTAGGAAGACATTTGGAAGTTGTGTTTGCGGAAGGAAAGAAAGGCCTGTGTGTCTTTTGCTTTACTCGACAGATGTCGCAGCCTTGTCTTGTGGAAAAGTTAATCTTGGGCAACAGGGATTTCAGCAGGTGTAAGGTAAGCAAAATGATCTTGCTTGAATAGTTTCAGGATCCACACAGATTGAGAGGAGCAGCAAAAAAGTGCAGAAAAAAGTTTGTACCATCTTATGTAGGAAGACATTTGGAAGTTGTGTTCGTGGAAGGAAAGGCCTGTGTGTCTATTGCTTTACTCGACAGATGTCGCAGCCTTGTCTTGTGGAAAAGTGAATCTTGGGCAACAGGGTTTTCAGCAGGTGTAAGGTAAGCAAAATGATCTTGCTTGAATAGTTTCAGGATCCACACAGATTGAGAGGAGCAGCAAAGAAAGTGCAGAAAAAAGTTTGTACCATCTTATGTAGGAAGACATTTGGAAGTTGTGTTCGTGGAAGGAAAGGCCTGTGTGTCTATTGCTTTACTCGACAGATGTCGCAGCCTTGTCTTGTGGAAAAGTGAATCTTGGGCAACAGGGTTTTCAGCAGGTGTAAGGTAAGCAAAATGATCTTGCTTGAATAGTTTCAGGATCCACACAGATTGAGAGGAGCAGCAAAGAAAGTGCAGAAAAAAGTTTGTACCATCTTATGTAGGAAGACATTTGGAAGTTGTGTTCGTGGAAGGAAAGGCCTGTGTGTCTATTGCTTTACTCGACAGATGTCGCAGCCTTGTCTTGTGGAAAAGTGAATCTTGGGCAACAGGGTTTTCAGCAGGTGTAAGGTAAGCAAAATGATCTCGCTTGAATAGTTTCAGGATCCACACAGATCGAGAGGAGCAGCAAAGAAAGTGAAGAAAAAAGTTTGTACCATCTTATGTAGGAAGACATTTGGAAGTTGTGTTTGCAGAAGGAAAGAAAGGCCTGTGTGTTTATTGCTTTACTCGACAGATGTCGCAGCCTTGTCTTGTGGAAAAGTGAATCTTGGGCAACAGGGTTTTCAGCAGGTGTAAGGTAAGCAAAATGATCTCGCTGGAATGGTTTCAGGATCCACACATATTGAGAGGAGCAGCAAAGAAAGTGAAGAAAAGAGTTTGTACCATCTTATGTAGGAAGACATTTGGAAGTTGTGTTTGCGGAAGGAAAGAAAGGCCTGTGTGTCTTTTGCTTTACTCGACAGATGTCGCAGCCTTGTCTTGTGGAAAAGTGAATCTTGGGCAACAGGGATTTCAGCAGGTGTAAGGTAAGCAAAATGATCTTGCTTGAATAGTTTCAGGATCCACACAGATTGAGAGGAGCAGCAAAGAAAGTGAAGAAAAAAGTTTGTACCATCTTATGTAGGAAGACAATTGGAAGTTGTGTTTGCAGAAGGAAAGGCCTGTGTGTCTATTGCTTTACTCGGCAGATGTCGCAGACTTGTCTTGTGGAAAAGTGAATCTTGGGCAACAGGGATTTCAGCAGGTGTAAGGTAAGCAAAATGATCTTGCTTGAATAGTTTCAGGATCCACACAGATTGAGAGGAGCAGCAAAGAAAGTGAAGAAAAAAGTTTGTACCATCTTATGTAGGAAGACATTTGGAAGTTGTGTTTGCGGAAGGAAAGGCCTGTGTGTCTATTGCTTTACTCGACAGATGTCGCAGCCTTGTCTTGTGGAAAAGTGAATCTTGGGCAACAGGGTTTTCAGAAGGTGTAAGGTAAGCAAAATGACCTCGCTTGAATGGTTTCAGGATCCACAAAGATTGAGAGGAGCGGCAAAGAAAGTGAAGAAGAAAGTGTGTACCATCTTATGTAGAAAGACATTTGGAAGTTGTGTTTGCGGAAGGAAAGAAAGGCCTGTGTGTTTATTGCTTTACTCGACAGATGTCGCAGCCTTGTCTTATGGAAAAGTGAATCTTGGGCAACTGGGTTTTCAGCAGGTATAAGGTAAGCAAAATGAGCTCTCTTGAATAGTTTCAGGATCCACAAAGATCAAGAGGAGCAGCAAAGAAAGTGAAGAAAAAAGTTTGTACCATCTCCTCAATCGGCATGTTTAGGAAGCTTTGTTTAGCGGTATTTGAAAAGAAGGTTCTTTGGGGAATTGAATAGATAGAGGAGACATGAATGGATATTGTTTCTGAGATGAAGGCAAAAGCCAGTGTATCTTGTACTCAACACATGTGGCAGCAGTGTTCTGGGAGAGATGTGTCCCATGCCCTAAATATTAGAGCGTTTTGAGGTAAGCAGATTGTACTGTTAGGATCTCTTTCACAAGTCACTTTATTTAATTTGGAGCAACAAAGTTGATGGTAGGCATCACACGCTACACAGTCTGGTTTTTGCTGTAATTCCTTTTGAAAATGCCTTTTCTCATTTCATCA
Organism: Spea bombifrons; assembly: GCF_027358695.1. NCBI lineage: Eukaryota > Metazoa > Chordata > Amphibia > Anura > Pelobatidae > Spea > Spea bombifrons. Next base: position 17,238,728 of record NC_071096.1, on the reverse strand, counting down.
CAAAATGATGTGCACCCTAACATGTGTACCTAACATTTCAAAAGGTCCATGAATTGTCAGTTGTGTCTCTTGTTTGTGCGGGGAATGTTCTTATGCCTTCTCTATCAGATCCCTTCAAGAGACAAAATATCGGACCTTTGCTGCCTAGGAAGACCTCGATAATAGGTGTTACCTTTGAACCTTGAGACCCGTGAATCATTTAGACGCAAAAGGTTTGGACAGAAAACACTGCTAATTTGAAATGTATATGGTGAGGGGAAAGTTGTCTCTCTGCTTTGTGATTCACAGGTGGCAGACCATTATGACCCGAGTCAGTCTTTGAGAGGTGTGTTTTTTTTCTTATTGCTTTCATGACTGTTGCAACAATGTATTTGGATATGGGGGTATCTCTTGTGAACATTTTAACCCATCAGGTACATAGAAGACGGCTTCAAGGCACAAAGCTTCACAGTTGTAAGACATTTTGATTATGTATGTTCCACAATAAAGCCCATGTGATTTAGGATTGAAATAGGAAGACATTTAGAAGTTGTGTATGTGGAAGGAAAGGCATGTGTGCATATTGCTTTAGTCGACAGATGTCGCAGCCTTGTCTTGTGGAAAAGTGAATCTTGGGCAACAGGGTTTTCAGAAGGTGTAAGGTAAGTAAAATGATCTCGCTTGAATGGTTTCAGGATCCACAAAGATTGAGAGGAGCGGCAAAGAAAGTGCAGAAAAAAGTTTGTACCATCTTATGTAGGAAGACATTTGGAAGTTGTGTTCGTGGAAGGAAACGCCTGTGTGTCTATTGCTTTACTCGACAGATGTCGCAGCCTTGTCTTGTGGAAAAGTGAATCTTGGGCAACAGGGTTTTCAGCAGGTGTAAGGTAAGCAAAATGATCTCGCTGGAATGGTTTCAGGATCCACACATATTGAGAGGAGCAGCAAAGAAAGTGAAGAAAAGAGTTTGTACCATCTTATGTAGGAAGACATTTGGAAGTTGTGTTTGCGGAAGGAAAGAAAGGCCTGTGTGTCTTTTGCTTTACTCGACAGATGTCGCAGCCTTGTCTTGTGGAAAAGTGAATCTTGGGCAACAGGGTTTTCAGGAGGTGTAAGGTAAGCAAAATGATCTCGCTGGAATGGTTTCAGGATCCACACAGATTGAGAGGAGCAGCAAAGAAAGTGAAGAAAAGAGTTTGTACCATCTTATGTAGGAAGACATTTGGAAGTTGTGTTTGCGGAAGGAAAGGCCTGTGTGTCTATTGCTTTACTCGACAGATGTCGCAGCCTTGTCTTGTGGAAAAGTGAATCTTGGGCAACAGGGATTTCAGCAGGTGTAAGGTAAGCAAAATGATCTCGCTTGAATGGTTTCAGGATCCACAAAGATTGAGAGGAGCAGCAATTAAAGTGAAGAAAAAAGTTTGTACCATCTTATGTAGGAAGACATTTGGAAGTTGTGTTCGCGGAAGGAAAGGCCTGTGTGTCTATTGCTTTACTCGACAGATGTAGAAGCCTTGTCTTGTGGAAAATTGAATCTTGGGCAACAGGGTTTTCAGCAGGTGTAAGGTAAGCAAAATGAGCTCTCTTGAATAGTTTCAGGATCCACAAAGATCGAGAGGAGCAGCAAAGAAAGTGAAGAAAAAAGTTTGTACCATCTCCTCAATCGGCATGTTTAGGAAGCTTTGTTTAGCGGTATTTGAAAAGAAGGTTCTTTGGGGAATTGAACAGATAGAGGAGACATGAATGGGTATTGTTGCTGAGATGATGGCAAAAGCCAGTGTATCTTGTACTCAACACGTGGCAGCAGTGTTCTGGGAGAGATGTGTCCCATGCCCTAAGTATTAGAGCGTTGTGAGGTAAGCAGATTGTACTGTTATGATCTCTTTCACAAGTCACTTTATTTAATCTGGAGCAACAAAGTTGATGGTAGGCATCACACGCTACACAGTCTGGTTTTTGCTGTAATTCCTTTTGAAAATGCCTTTTCTCATTTCATCACAAAATGATGTGCACCCTAACATGTGTACCTAACATTTCAAAAGGTCCATGAATTGTCAGTTGTGTCTCTTGTTTGTGCGGGGAATGTTCTTATGCCTTCTCTATCAGATCCCTTCAAGAGACAAAATATCGGACCTTTGCTGCCTAGGAAGACCTCGATAATAGGTGTTACCTTTGAACCTTGAGACCCGTGAATCATTTAGACGCAAAAGGTTTGGACAGAAAACACTGCTAATTTGAAATGTATATGGTGAGGGGAAAGTTGTCTCTCTGCTTTGTGATTCACAGGTGGCAGACCATTATGACCCGAGTCAGTCTTTGAGAGGTGTGTTTTTTTTCTTATTGCTTTCATGACTGTTGCAACAATGTATTTGCATATGGGGGTATCTCTTGTGAACATTTTAACCCATCAGGTACATAGAAGACGGCTTCAAGGCCCAAAGCTTCTCTGTTGTAAGACATTTTGATTATGTATGTTCCACAATAAAGCCCATGTGATTTAGGATTGAAATAGGAAGACATTTAGAAGTTGTGTATGTGGAAGGAAAGGCATGTGTGCCTATTGCTTTAGTCGACAGATGTCGCAGCCTTGTCTTTTGGAAAAGTGAATCTTGGGCAACAGGGTTTTCAGAAGGTGTAAGGTAAGTAAAATGATCTCGCTTGAATGGTTTCAGGATCCACAAAGATTGAGAGGAGCGGCAAAGAAAGTGCAGAAAAAAGTTTGTACCATCTTATGTAGGAAGACATTTGGAAGTTGTGTTCGTGGAAGGAAAGGCCTGTGTGTCTATTGCTTTACTCGACAGATGTCGCAGCCTTGTCTTGTGGAAAAGTGAATCTTGGGCAACAGGGTTTTCAGCAGGTGTAAGGTAAGCAAAATGATCTCGCTGGAATGGTTTCAGGATCCACACATATTGAGAGGAGCAGCAAAGAAAGTGAAGAAAAGAGTTTGTACCATCTTATGTAGGAAGACATTTGGAAGTTGTGTTTGCGGAAGGAAAGAAAGGCCTGTGTGTCTTTTGCTTTACTCGACAGATGTCGCAGCCTTGCCTTGTGGAAAAGTGAATCTTGGGCAACAGGGTTTTCAGAAGGTGTAAGGTAAGCAAAATGATCTTGCTTGAATGGTTTCAGGATCCACAAAGATTGAGAGGAGCGGCAAAGAAAGTGCAGAAAAAAGTTTGTACCATCTTATGTAGGAAGACATCTGGAAGTTGTGTTCGCGGAAGGAAAGGCCTGTGTGTCTATTGCTTTACTCGACAGATGTCGCAGCCTTGTCTTGTGGAAAAGTGAATCTTGGGCAACAGGGTTTTCAGCAGGTGTAAGGTAAGCAAAATGATCTCGCTGGAATGGTTTCAGGATCCACACATATTGAGAGGAGCAGCAAAGAAAGTGAAGAAAAGAGTTTACCATCTTATGTAGGAAGACATTTGGAAGTTGTGTTTGCGGAAGGAAAGGCCTGTGTGTCTATTGCTTTACTCGACAGATGTCGCAGCCTTGTCTTGTGGAAAAGTGAATCTTGGGCAACAGGGTTTTCAGCAGGTGTAAGGTAAGCAAAATGATCTCGCTGGAATGGTTTCAGGATCCACACATATTGAGAGGAGCAGCAAAGAAAGTGAAGAAAAGAGTTTGTACCATCTTATGTAGGAAGACATTTGGAAGTTGTGTTCGTGGAAGGAAAGGCCTGTGTGTCTATTGCTTTACTCGACAGATGTCGCAGCCTTGTCTTGTGGAAAAGTGAATCTTGGGCAACAGGGTTTTCAGAAGGTGTAAGGTAAGCAAAATGATCTCGCTTGAATGGTTTCAGGATCCACAAAGATTTAGAGGAGCAGCAAAGAAAGTGAAGAAGAAAGTGTGTACCATCTTATGTAGGAAGACATTTGGAAGTTGTGTTTGCGGAAGGAAAGAAAGGCCTGTGTGTATTGCTTTACTCGACAGATGTCGCAGCCTTGTCTTGTGGAAAAGTGAATCTTGGGCAACAGGGTTTTCAGCAGGTGTAAGGTAAGCAAAATGATCTCGCTGGAATGGTTTCAGGATCCACACATATTGAGAGGAGCAGCAAAGAAAGTGAAGAAAAGAGTTTGTACCATCTTATGTAGGAAGACATTTGGAAGTTGTGTTTGCGGAAGGAAAGAAAGGCCTGTGTGTCTTTTGCTTTACTCGACAGATGTCGCAGCCTTGTCTTGTGGAAAAGTGAATCTTGGGCAACAGGGTTTTCAGCAGGTGTAAGGTAAGCAAAATGATCTTGCTTGAATAGTTTCAGGATCCACACAGATTGAGAGGAGCAGCAAAGAAAGTGAAGAAAAAAGTTTGTACCATCTTATGTAGGAAGACATTTGGAAGTTGTGTTTGCGGAAGGAATGGCCTGTGTGTCTATTGCTTTACTCGACAGATGTCGCAGCCTTGTCTTGTGGAAAAGTGAATCTTGGGCAACAGGGTTTTCAGAAGGTGTAAGGTAAGCAAAATGACCTCGCTTGAATGGTTTCAGGATCCACAAAGATTGAGAGGAGCGGCAAAGAAAGTGAAGAAAAAAGTTTGTACCATCTTATGTAGGAAGACATTTGGAAGTTGTGTTTGCGGAAGGAAAGGCCTGTGTGTCTATTGCTTTACTCGACAGATGTCGCAGCCTTGTCTTGTGGAAAAGTGAATCTTGGGCAACAGGGTTTTCAGAAGGTGTAAGGTAAGCAAAATGACCTCGCTTGAATGGTTTCAGGATCCACAAAGATTGAGAGGAGCGGCAAAGAAAGTGAAGAAGAAAGTGTGTACCATCTTATGTAGGAAGACATTTGGAAGTTGTGTTTGCGGAAGGAAAGAAAGGCCTGTGTGTATTGCTTTACTCGACAGATGTCGCAGCCTTGTCTTGTGGAAAAGTGAATCTTGGGCAACAGGGTTTTCAGCAGGTGTAAGGTAAGCAAAATGATCTCGCTGGAATGGTTTCAGGATCCACACATATTGAGAGGAGCAGCAAAGAAAGTGAAGAAAAGAGTTTGTACCATCTTATGTAGGAAGACATTTGGAAGTTGTGTTTGCGGAAGGAAAGAAAGGCCTGTGTGTCTTTTGCTTTACTCGACAGATGTCGCAGCCTTGTCTTGTGGAAAAGTGAATCTTGGGCAACAGGGATTTCAGCAGGTGTAAGGTAAGCAAAATGATCTTGCTTGAATAGTTTCAGGATCCACACAGATTGAGAGGAGCAGCAAAGAAAGTGCAGAAAAAAGTTTGTACCATCTTATGTAGGAAGACATTTGGAAGTTGTGTTCGTGGAAGGAAAGGCCTGTGTGTCTATTGCTTTACTCGACAGATGTCGCAGCCTTGTCTTGTGGAAAAGTGAATCTTGGGCAACAGGGTTTTCAGCAGGTGTAAGGTAAGCAAAATGATCTCGCTGGAATGGTTTCAGGATCCACACATATTGAGAGGAGCAGCAAAGAAAGTGAAGAAAAGAGTTTGTACCATCTTATGTAGGAAGACATTTGGAAGTTGTGTTTGCGGAAGGAAAGAAAGGCCTGTGTGTCTTTTGCTTTACTCGACAGATGTCGCAGCCTTGTCTTGTGGAAAAGTGAATCTTGGGCAACAGGGATTTCAGCAGGTGTAAGGTAAGCAAAATGATCTTGCTTGAATAGTTTCAGGATCCACACAGATTGAGAGGAGCAGCAAAGAAAGTGAAGAAAAAAGTTTGTACCATTTTATGTAGGAAGACAATTGGAAGTTGTGTTTGCAGAAGGAAAGGCCTGTGTGTCTATTGCTTTACTCGGCAGATGTCGCAGACTTGTCTTGTGGAAAAGTGAATCTTGGGCAACAGGGATTTCAGCAGGTGTAAGGTAAGCAAAATGATCTTGCTTGAATAGTTTCAGGATCCACACAGATTGAGAGGAGCAGCAAAGAAAGTGAAGAAAAAAGTTTGTACCATCTTATGTAGGAAGACATTTGGAAGTTGTGTTTGCGGAAGGAAAGGCCTGTGTGTCTATTGCTTTACTCGACAGATGTCGCAGCCTTGTCTTGTGGAAAAGTGAATCTTGGGCAACAGGGTTTTCAGAAGGTGTAAGGTAAGCAAAATGACCTCGCTTGAATGGTTTCAGGATCCACAAAGATTGAGAGGAGCGGCAAAGAAAGTGAAGAAGAAAGTGTGTACCATGTTATGTAGGAAGACATTTGGAAGTTGTGTTTGCGGAAGGAAAGAAAGGCCTGTGTGTTTATTGCTTTACTCGACAGATGTCGCAGCCTTGTCTTATGGAAAAGTGAATCTTGGGCAACTGGGTTTTCAGCAGGTGTAAGGTAAGCAAAATGATCTCGCTGGAATGGTTTCAGGATCCACACATATTGAGAGGAGCAGCAAAGAAAGTGAAGAAAACAGTTTGTACCATCTTATGTAGGAAGACATTTGGAAGTTGTGTTTGCGGAAGGAAAGAAAGGCCTGTGTGTCTTTTGCTTTACTCGACAGATGTCGCAGCCTTGTCTTGTGGAAAAGTTAATCTTGGGCAACAGGGATTTCAGCAGGTGTAAGGTAAGCAAAATGATCTTGCTTGAATAGTTTCAGGATCCACACAGATTGAGAGGAGCAGCAAAAAAGTGCAGAAAAAAGTTTGTACCATCTTATGTAGGAAGACATTTGGAAGTTGTGTTCGTGGAAGGAAAGGCCTGTGTGTCTATTGCTTTACTCGACAGATGTCGCAGCCTTGTCTTGTGGAAAAGTGAATCTTGGGCAACAGGGTTTTCAGCAGGTGTAAGGTAAGCTAAATGATCTTGCTTGAATAGTTTCAGGATCCACACAGATTGAGAGGAGCAGCAAAGAAAGTGCAGAAAAAAGTTTGTACCATCTTATGTAGGAAGACATTTGGAAGTTGTGTTCGTGGAAGGAAAGGCCTGTGTGTCTATTGCTTTACTCGACAGATGTCGCAGCCTTGTCTTGTGGAAAAGTGAATCTTGGGCAACAGGGTTTTCAGCAGGTGTAAGGTAAGCAAAATGATCTTGCTTGAATAGTTTCAGGATCCACACAGATTGAGAGGAGCAGCAAAGAAAGTGCAGAAAAAAGTTTGTACCATCTTATGTAGGAAGACATTTGGAAGTTGTGTTCGTGGAAGGAAAGGCCTGTGTGTCTATTGCTTTACTCGACAGATGTCGCAGCCTTGTCTTGTGGAAAAGTGAATCTTGGGCAACAGGGTTTTCAGCAGGTGTAAGGTAAGCAAAATGATCTCGCTTGAATAGTTTCAGGATCCACACAGATCGAGAGGAGCAGCAAAGAAAGTGAAGAAAAAAGTTTGTACCATCTTATGTAGGAAGACATTTGGAAGTTGTGTTTGCAGAAGGAAAGAAAGGCCTGTGTGTTTATTGCTTTACTCGACAGATGTCGCAGCCTTGTCTTGTGGAAAAGTGAATCTTGGGCAACAGGGTTTTCAGCAGGTGTAAGGTAAGCAAAATGATCTCGCTGGAATGGTTTCAGGATCCACACATATTGAGAGGAGCAGCAAAGAAAGTGAAGAAAAGATTTTGTACCATCTTATGTAGGAAGACATTTGGAAGTTGTGTTTGCGGAAGGAAAGAAAGGCCTGTGTGTCTTTTGCTTTACTCGACAGATGTCGCAGCCTTGTCTTGTGGAAAAGTGAATCTTGGGCAACAGGGATTTCAGCAGGTGTAAGGTAAGCAAAATGATCTTGCTTGAATAGTTTCAGGATCCACACAGATTGAGAGGAGCAGCAAAGAAAGTGAAGAAAAAAGTTTGTACCATCTTATGTAGGAAGACAATTGGAAGTTGTGTTTGCAGAAGGAAAGGCCTGTGTGTCTATTGCTTTACTCGGCAGATGTCGCAGACTTGTCTTGTGGAAAAGTGAATCTTGGGCAACAGGGATTTCAGCAGGTGTAAGGTAAGCAAAATGATCTTGCTTGAATAGTTTCAGGATCCACACAGATTGAGAGGAGCAGCAAAGAAAGTGAAGAAAAAAGTTTGTACCATCTTATGTAGGAAGACATTTGGAAGTTGTGTTTGCGGAAGGAAAGGCCTGTGTGTCTATTGCTTTACTCGACAGATGTCGCAGCCTTGTCTTGTGGAAAAGTGAATCTTGGGCAACAGGGTTTTCAGAAGGTGTAAGGTAAGCAAAATGACCTCGCTTGAATGGTTTCAGGATCCACAAAGATTGAGAGGAGCGGCAAAGAAAGTGAAGAAGAAAGTGTGTACCATCTTATGTAGAAAGACATTTGGAAGTTGTGTTTGCGGAAGGAAAGAAAGGCCTGTGTGTTTATTGCTTTACTCGACAGATGTCGCAGCCTTGTCTTATGGAAAAGTGAATCTTGGGCAACTGGGTTTTCAGCAGGTATAAGGTAAGCAAAATGAGCTCTCTTGAATAGTTTCAGGATCCACAAAGATCAAGAGGAGCAGCAAAGAAAGTGAAGAAAAAAGTTTGTACCATCTCCTCAATCGGCATGTTTAGGAAGCTTTGTTTAGCGGTATTTGAAAAGAAGGTTCTTTGGGGAATTGAATAGATAGAGGAGACATGAATGGATATTGTTTCTGAGATGAAGGCAAAAGCCAGTGTATCTTGTACTCAACACATGTGGCAGCAGTGTTCTGGGAGAGATGTGTCCCATGCCCTAAATATTAGAGCGTTTTGAGGTAAGCAGATTGTACTGTTAGGATCTCTTTCACAAGTCACTTTATTTAATTTGGAGCAACAAAGTTGATGGTAGGCATCACACGCTACACAGTCTGGTTTTTGCTGTAATTCCTTTTGAAAATGCCTTCTCTCATTTCATCACAAAATGATGTGCACCCTAACATGTGTACCTAACATTTCAAAAGGTCCATGAATTGTCAGTTGTGTCTCTTGTTTGTGCGGGGAATGTTCTTATGCCTTCTCTATCAGATCCCTTCAAGAGACAAAATATCGGACCTTTGCTGCCTAGGAAGACCTCGATAATAGGTGTTACCTTTGAACCTTGAGACCCGTGAATCATTTAGACGCAAAAGGTTTGGACAGAAAACACTGCTAATTTGAAATGTATATGGTGAGGGGAAAGTTGTCTCTCTGCTTTGTGATTCACAGGTGGCAGACCATTATGACCCGAGTCAGTCTTTGAGAGGTGTGTTTTTTTTCTTATTGCTTTCATGACTGTTGCAACAATGTATTTGGATATGGGGGTATCTCTTGTGAACATTTTAACCCATCAGGTACATAGAAGACGGCTTCAAGGCACAAAGCTTCACAGTTGTAAGACATTTTGATTATGTATGTTCCACAATAAAGCCCATGTGATTTAGGATTGAAATAGGAAGACATTTAGAAGTTGTGTATGTGGAAGGAAAGGCATGTGTGCATATTGCTTTAGTCGACAGATGTCGCAGCCTTGTCTTGTGGAAAAGTGAATCTTGGGCAACAGGGTTTTCAGAAGGTGTAAGGTAAGTAAAATGATCTCGCTTGAATGGTTTCAGGATCCACAAAGATTGAGAGGAGCGGCAAAGAAAGTGCAGAAAAAAGTTTGTACCATCTTATGTAGGAAGACATTTGGAAGTTGTGTTCGTGGAAGGAAACGCCTGTGTGTCTATTGCTTTACTCGACAGATGTCGCAGCCTTGTCTTGTGGAAAAGTGAATCTTGGGCAACAGGGTTTTCAGCAGGTGTAAGGTAAGCAAAATGATCTCGCTGGAATGGTTTCAGGATCCACACATATTGAGAGGAGCAGCAAAGAAAGTGAAGAAAAGAGTTTGTACCATCTTATGTAGGAAGACATTTGGAAGTTGTGTTTGCGGAAGGAAAGAAAGGCCTGTGTGTCTTTTGCTTTACTCGACAGATGTCGCAGCCTTGTCTTGTGGAAAAGTGAATCTTGGGCAACAGGGATTTCAGCAGGTGTAAGGTAAGCAAAATGATCTTGCTTGAATAGTTTCAGGATCCACACAGATTGAGAGGAGCAGCAAAGAAAGCGAAGAAAAAAGTTTGTACCATCTTATGTAGGAAGACAATTGGAAGTTGTGTTTGCGGAAGGAAAGGCCTGTGTGTCTATTGCTTTACTCGACAGATGTCGCAGCCTTGTCTTGTGGAAAAGTGAATCTTGGGCAACAGGGTTTTCAGAAGGTGTAAGGTAAGCAAAATGATCTTGCTTGATTGGTTTCAGGATCCACAAAGATTGAGAGGAGCGGCAAAGAAAGTGCAGAAAAAAGTTTGTACCATCTTATGTAGGAAGACATTTGGAAGTTGTGTTTGCGGAAGGAAAGAAAGGCCTGTGTGTCTTTTGCTTTACTCGACAGATGTCGCAGCCTTGTCTTGTGGAAAAGTGAATCTTGGGCAACAGGGTTTTCAGGAGGTGTAAGGTAAGCAAAATGATCTCGCTGGAATGGTTTCAGGATCCACACATATTGAGAGGAGCAGCAAAGAAAGTGAAGAAAAGAGTTTGTACCATCTTATGTAGGAAGACATTTGGAAGTTGTGTTTGCGGAAGGAAAGGCCTGTGTGTCTATTGCTTTACTCGACAGATGTCGCAGCCTTGTCTTGTGGAAAAGTGAATCTTGGGCAACAGGGATTTCAGCAGGTGTAAGGTAAGCAAAATGATCTCGCTTGAATGGTTTCAGGATCCACAAAGATTGAGAGGAGCAGCAAGTAAAGTGAAGAAAGAAGTTTGTACCATCTTATGTAGGAAGACATTTGGAAGTTGTGTTCGCGGAAGGAAAGGCCTGTGTGTCTATTGCTTTACTCGACAGATGTAGAAGCCTTGTCTTGTGGAAAATTGAATCTTGGGCAACAGGGTTTTCAGCAGGTGTAAGGTAAGCAAAATGAGCTCTCTTGAATAGTTTCAGGATCCACAAAGATCGAGAGGAGCAGCAAAGAAAGTGAAGAAAAAAGTTTGTACCATCTCCTCAATCGGCATGTTTAGGAAGCTTTGTTTAGCGGTATTTGAAAAGAAGGTTCTTTGGGGAATTGAACAGATAGAGGAGACATGAATGGGTATTGTTGCTGAGATGATGGCAAAAGCCAGTGTATCTTGTACTCAACACGTGGCAGCAGTGTTCTGGGAGAGATGTGTCCCATGCCCTAAGTATTAGAGCGTTGTGAGGTAAGCAGATTGTACTGTTATGATCTCTTTCACAAGTCACTTTATTTAATCTGGAGCAACAAAGTTGATGGTAGGCATCACACGCTACACAGTCTGGTTTTTGCTGTAATTCCTTTTGAAAATGCCTTTTCTCATTTCATCACAAAATGATGTGCACCCTAACACGTGTACCTAACATTTCAAAAGGTCCATGAATTGTCAGTTGTGTCTCTTGTTTGTTCGGGGAATGTTCTTATGCCTTCTCTATCAGATCCCTTCAAGAGACAAAATATCGGACCTTTGCTGCCTAGGAAGACCTCGATAATAGGTGTTACCTTTGAACCTTGAGACCCGTGAATCATTTAGACGCAAAAGGTTTGGACAGAAAACACTGCTAATTTGAAATGTATATGGTGAGGGGAAAGTTGTCTCTCTGCTTTGTGATTCACAGGTGGCAGACCATTATGACCCGAGTCAGTCTTTGAGAGGTGTGTTTTTTTTCTTATTGCTTTCATGACTGTTGCAACAATGTATTTGCATATGGGGGTATCTCTTGTGAACATTTTAACCCATCAGGTACATAGAAGACGGCTTCAAGGCCCAAAGCTTCTCTGTTGTAAGACATTTTGATTATGTATGTTCCACAATAAAGCCCATGTGATTTAGGATTGAAATAGGAAGACATTTAGAAGTTGTGTATGTGGAAGGAAAGGCATGTGTGCCTATTGCTTTAGTCGACAGATGTCGCAGCCTTGTCTTGTGGAAAAGTGAATCTTGGGCAACAGGGTTTTCAGAAGGTGTAAGGTAAGTAAAATGATCTCGCTTGAATGGTTTCAGGATCCACAAAGATTGAGAGGAGCGGCAAAGAAAGTGCAGAAAAAAGTTTGTACCATCTTATGTAGGAAGACATTTGGAAGTTGTGTTCGTGGAAGGAAAGGCCTGTGTGTCTATTGCTTTACTCGACAGATGTCGCAGCCTTGTCTTGTGGAAAAGTGAATCTTGGGCAACAGGGTTTTCAGCAGGTGTAAGGTAAGCAAAATGATCTCGCTGGAATGGTTTCAGGATCCACACATATTGAGAGGAGCAGCAAAGAAAGTGAAGAAAAGAGTTTGTACCATCTTATGTAGGAAGACATTTGGAAGTTGTGTTTGCGGAAGGAAAGAAAGGCCTGTGTGTCTTTTGCTTTACTCGACAGATGTCGCAGCCTTGCCTTGTGGAAAAGTGAATCTTGGGCAACAGGGTTTTCAGAAGGTGTAAGGTAAGCAAAATGATCTTGCTTGAATGGTTTCAGGATCCACAAAGATTGAGAGGAGCGGCAAAGAAAGTGCAGAAAAAAGTTTGTACCATCTTATGTAGGAAGACATCTGGAAGTTGTGTTCGCGGAAGGAAAGGCCTGTGTGTCTATTGCTTTACTCGACAGATGTCGCAGCCTTGTCTTGTGGAAAAGTGAATCTTGGGCAACAGGGTTTTCAGCAGGTGTAAGGTAAGCAAAATGATCTCGCTGGAATGGTTTCAGGATCCACACATATTGAGAGGAGCAGCAAAGAAAGTGAAGAAAAGAGTTTACCATCTTATGTAGGAAGACATTTGGAAGTTGTGTTTGCGGAAGGAAAGGCCTGTGTGTCTATTGCTTTACTCGACAGATGTCGCAGCCTTGTCTTGTGGAAAAGTGAATCTTGGGCAACAGGGTTTTCAGCAGGTGTAAGGTAAGCAAAATGATCTCGCTGGAATGGTTTCAGGATCCACACATATTGAGAGGAGCAGCAAAGAAAGTGAAGAAAAGAGTTTGTACCATCTTATGTAGGAAGACATTTGGAAGTTGTGTTCGTGGAAGGAAAGGCCTGTGTGTCTATTGCTTTACTCGACAGATGTCGCAGCCTTGTCTTGTGGAAAAGTGAATCTTGGGCAACAGGGTTTTCAGAAGGTGTAAGGTAAGCAAAATGATCTCGCTTGAATGGTTTCAGGATCCACAAAGATTTAGAGGAGCAGCAAAGAAAGTGAAGAAGAAAGTGTGTACCATCTTATGTAGGAAGACATTTGGAAGTTGTGTTTGCGGAAGGAAAGAAAGGCCTGTGTGTATTGCTTTACTCGACAGATGTCGCAGCCTTGTCTTGTGGAAAAGTGAATCTTGGGCAACAGGGTTTTCAGCAGGTGTAAGGTAAGCAAAATGATCTCGCTGGAATGGTTTCAGGATCCACACATATTGAGAGGAGCAGCAAAGAAAGTGAAGAAAAGAGTTTGTACCATCTTATGTAGGAAGACATTTGGAAGTTGTGTTTGCGGAAGGAAAGAAAGGCCTGTGTGTCTTTTGCTTTACTCGACAGATGTCGCAGCCTTGTCTTGTGGAAAAGTGAATCTTGGGCAACAGGGTTTTCAGCAGGTGTAAGGTAAGCAAAATGATCTTGCTTGAATAGTTTCAGGATCCACACAGATTGAGAGGAGCAGCAAAGAAAGTGAAGAAAAAAGTTTGTACCATCTTATGTAGGAAGACATTTGGAAGTTGTGTTTGCGGAAGGAATGGCCTGTGTGTCTATTGCTTTACTCGACAGATGTCGCAGCCTTGTCTTGTGGAAAAGTGAATCTTGGGCAACAGGGTTTTCAGAAGGTGTAAGGTAAGCAAAATGACCTCGCTTGAATGGTTTCAGGATCCACAAAGATTGAGAGGAGCGGCAAAGAAAGTGAAGAAAAAAGTTTGTACCATCTTATGTAGGAAGACATTTGGAAGTTGTGTTTGCGGAAGGAAAGGCCTGTGTGTCTATTGCTTTACTCGACAGATGTCGCAGCCTTGTCTTGTGGAAAAGTGAATCTTGGGCAACAGGGTTTTCAGAAGGTGTAAGGTAAGCAAAATGACCTCGCTTGAATGGTTTCAGGATCCACAAAGATTGAGAGGAGCGGCAAAGAAAGTGAAGAAGAAAGTGTGTACCATCTTATGTAGGAAGACATTTGGAAGTTGTGTTTGCGGAAGGAAAGAAAGGCCTGTGTGTATTGCTTTACTCGACAGATGTCGCAGCCTTGTCTTGTGGAAAAGTGAATCTTGGGCAACAGGGTTTTCAGCAGGTGTAAGGTAAGCAAAATGATCTCGCTGGAATGGTTTCAGGATCCACACATATTGAGAGGAGCAGCAAAGAAAGTGAAGAAAAGAGTTTGTACCATCTTATGTAGGAAGACATTTGGAAGTTGTGTTTGCGGAAGGAAAGAAAGGCCTGTGTGTCTTTTGCTTTACTCGACAGATGTCGCAGCCTTGTCTTGTGGAAAAGTGAATCTTGGGCAACAGGGTTTTCAGCAGGTGTAAGGTAAGCAAAATGATCTCGCTGGAATGGTTTCAGGATCCACACATATTGAGAGGAGCAGCAAAGAAAGTGAAGAAAAGAGTTTGTACCATCTTATGTAGGAAGACATTTGGAAGTTGTGTTTGCGGAAGGAAAGAAAGGCCTGTGTGTCTTTTGCTTTACTCGACAGATGTCGCAGCCTTGTCTTGTGGAAAAGTGAATCTTGGGCAACAGGGATTTCAGCAGGTGTAAGGTAAGCAAAATGATCTTGCTTGAATAGTTTCAGGATCCACACAGATTGAGAGGAGCAGCAAAGAAAGTGCAGAAAAAAGTTTGTACCATCTTATGTAGGAAGACATTTGGAAGTTGTGTTCGTGGAAGGAAAGGCCTGTGTGTCTATTGCTTTACTCGACAGATGTCGCAGCCTTGTCTTGTGGAAAAGTGAATCTTGGGCAACAGGGTTTTCAGCAGGTGTAAGGTAAGCAAAATGATCTCGCTGGAATGGTTTCAGGATCCACACATATTGAGAGGAGCAGCAAAGAAAGTGAAGAAAAGAGTTTGTACCATCTTATGTAGGAAGACATTTGGAAGTTGTGTTTGCGGAAGGAAAGAAAGGCCTGTGTGTCTTTTGCTTTACTCGACAGATGTCGCAGCCTTGTCTTGTGGAAAAGTGAATCTTGGGCAACAGGGATTTCAGCAGGTGTAAGGTAAGCAAAATGATCTTGCTTGAATAGTTTCAGGATCCACACAGATTGAGAGGAGCAGCAAAGAAAGTGAAGAAAAAAGTTTGTACCATTTTATGTAGGAAGACAATTGGAAGTTGTGTTTGCAGAAGGAAAGGCCTGTGTGTCTATTGCTTTACTCGGCAGATGTCGCAGACTTGTCTTGTGGAAAAGTGAATCTTGGGCAACAGGGATTTCAGCAGGTGTAAGGTAAGCAAAATGATCTTGCTTGAATAGTTTCAGGATCCACACAGATTGAGAGGAGCAGCAAAGAAAGTGAAGAAAAAAGTTTGTACCATCTTATGTAGGAAGACATTTGGAAGTTGTGTTTGCGGAAGGAAAGGCCTGTGTGTCTATTGCTTTACTCGACAGATGTCGCAGCCTTGTCTTGTGGAAAAGTGAATCTTGGGCAACAGGGTTTTCAGAAGGTGTAAGGTAAGCAAAATGACCTCGCTTGAATGGTTTCAGGATCCACAAAGATTGAGAGGAGCGGCAAAGAAAGTGAAGAAGAAAGTGTGTACCATGTTATGTAGGAAGACATTTGGAAGTTGTGTTTGCGGAAGGAAAGAAAGGCCTGTGTGTTTATTGCTTTACTCGACAGATGTCGCAGCCTTGTCTTATGGAAAAGTGAATCTTGGGCAACTGGGTTTTCAGCAGGTGTAAGGTAAGCAAAATGATCTCGCTGGAATGGTTTCAGGATCCACACATATTGAGAGGAGCAGCAAAGAAAGTGAAGAAAACAGTTTGTACCATCTTATGTAGGAAGACATTTGGAAGTTGTGTTTGCGGAAGGAAAGAAAGGCCTGTGTGTCTTTTGCTTTACTCGACAGATGTCGCAGCCTTGTCTTGTGGAAAAGTTAATCTTGGGCAACAGGGATTTCAGCAGGTGTAAGGTAAGCAAAATGATCTTGCTTGAATAGTTTCAGGATCCACACAGATTGAGAGGAGCAGCAAAAAAGTGCAGAAAAAAGTTTGTACCATCTTATGTAGGAAGACATTTGGAAGTTGTGTTCGTGGAAGGAAAGGCCTGTGTGTCTATTGCTTTACTCGACAGATGTCGCAGCCTTGTCTTGTGGAAAAGTGAATCTTGGGCAACAGGGTTTTCAGCAGGTGTAAGGTAAGCAAAATGATCTTGCTTGAATAGTTTCAGGATCCACACAGATTGAGAGGAGCAGCAAAGAAAGTGCAGAAAAAAGTTTGTACCATCTTATGTAGGAAGACATTTGGAAGTTGTGTTCGTGGAAGGAAAGGCCTGTGTGTCTATTGCTTTACTCGACAGATGTCGCAGCCTTGTCTTGTGGAAAAGTGAATCTTGGGCAACAGGGTTTTCAGCAGGTGTAAGGTAAGCAAAATGATCTTGCTTGAATAGTTTCAGGATCCACACAGATTGAGAGGAGCAGCAAAGAAAGTGCAGAAAAAAGTTTGTACCATCTTATGTAGGAAGACATTTGGAAGTTGTGTTCGTGGAAGGAAAGGCCTGTGTGTCTATTGCTTTACTCGACAGATGTCGCAGCCTTGTCTTGTGGAAAAGTGAATCTTGGGCAACAGGGTTTTCAGCAGGTGTAAGGTAAGCAAAATGATCTCGCTTGAATAGTTTCAGGATCCACACAGATCGAGAGGAGCAGCAAAGAAAGTGAAGAAAAAAGTTTGTACCATCTTATGTAGGAAGACATTTGGAAGTTGTGTTTGCAGAAGGAAAGAAAGGCCTGTGTGTTTATTGCTTTACTCGACAGATGTCGCAGCCTTGTCTTGTGGAAAAGTGAATCTTGGGCAACAGGGTTTTCAGCAGGTGTAAGGTAAGCAAAATGATCTCGCTGGAATGGTTTCAGGATCCACACATATTGAGAGGAGCAGCAAAGAAAGTGAAGAAAAGAGTTTGTACCATCTTATGTAGGAAGACATTTGGAAGTTGTGTTTGCGGAAGGAAAGAAAGGCCTGTGTGTCTTTTGCTTTACTCGACAGATGTCGCAGCCTTGTCTTGTGGAAAAGTGAATCTTGGGCAACAGGGATTTCAGCAGGTGTAAGGTAAGCAAAATGATCTTGCTTGAATAGTTTCAGGATCCACACAGATTGAGAGGAGCAGCAAAGAAAGTGAAGAAAAAAGTTTGTACCATCTTATGTAGGAAGACAATTGGAAGTTGTGTTTGCAGAAGGAAAGGCCTGTGTGTCTATTGCTTTACTCGGCAGATGTCGCAGACTTGTCTTGTGGAAAAGTGAATCTTGGGCAACAGGGATTTCAGCAGGTGTAAGGTAAGCAAAATGATCTTGCTTGAATAGTTTCAGGATCCACACAGATTGAGAGGAGCAGCAAAGAAAGTGAAGAAAAAAGTTTGTACCATCTTATGTAGGAAGACATTTGGAAGTTGTGTTTGCGGAAGGAAAGGCCTGTGTGTCTATTGCTTTACTCGACAGATGTCGCAGCCTTGTCTTGTGGAAAAGTGAATCTTGGGCAACAGGGTTTTCAGAAGGTGTAAGGTAAGCAAAATGACCTCGCTTGAATGGTTTCAGGATCCACAAAGATTGAGAGGAGCGGCAAAGAAAGTGAAGAAGAAAGTGTGTACCATCTTATGTAGAAAGACATTTGGAAGTTGTGTTTGCGGAAGGAAAGAAAGGCCTGTGTGTTTATTGCTTTACTCGACAGATGTCGCAGCCTTGTCTTATGGAAAAGTGAATCTTGGGCAACTGGGTTTTCAGCAGGTATAAGGTAAGCAAAATGAGCTCTCTTGAATAGTTTCAGGATCCACAAAGATCAAGAGGAGCAGCAAAGAAAGTGAAGAAAAAAGTTTGTACCATCTCCTCAATCGGCATGTTTAGGAAGCTTTGTTTAGCGGTATTTGAAAAGAAGGTTCTTTGGGGAATTGAATAGATAGAGGAGACATGAATGGATATTGTTTCTGAGATGAAGGCAAAAGCCAGTGTATCTTGTACTCAACACATGTGGCAGCAGTGTTCTGGGAGAGATGTGTCCCATGCCCTAAATATTAGAGCGTTTTGAGGTAAGCAGATTGTACTGTTAGGATCTCTTTCACAAGTCACTTTATTTAATTTGGAGCAACAAAGTTGATGGTAGGCATCACACGCTACACAGTCTGGTTTTTGCTGTAATTCCTTTTGAAAATGCCTTCTCTCATTTCATCACAAAATGATGTGCACCCTAACATGTGTACCTAACATTTCAAAAGGTCCATGAATTGTCAGTTGTGTCTCTTGTTTGTGCGGGGAATGTTCTTATGCCTTCTCTATCAGATCCCTTCAAGAGACAAAATATCGGACCTTTGCTGCCTAGGAAGACCTCGATAATAGGTGTTACCTTTGAACCTTGAGACCCGTGAATCATTTAGACGCAAAAGGTTTGGACAGAAAACACTGCTAATTTGAAATGTATATGGTGAGGGGAAAGTTGTCTCTCTGCTTTGTGATTCACAGGTGGCAGACCATTATGACCCGAGTCAGTCTTTGAGAGGTGTGTTTTTTTTCTTATTGCTTTCATGACTGTTGCAACAATGTATTTGCATATGGGGGTATCTCTTGTGAACATTTTAACCCATCAGGTACATAGAAGACGGCTTCAAGGCCCAAAGCTTCTCTGTTGTAAGACATTTTGATTATGTATGTTCCACAATAAAGCCCATGTGATTTAGGATTGAAATAGGAAGACATTTAGAAGTTGTGTATGTGGAAGGAAAGGCATGTGTGCCTATTGCTTTAGTCGACAGATGTCGCAGCCTTGTCTTTTGGAAAAGTGAATCTTGGGCAACAGGGTTTTCAGAAGGTGTAAGGTAAGTAAAATGATCTCGCTTGAATGGTTTCAGGATCCACAAAGATTGAGAGGAGCGGCAAAGAAAGTGCAGAAAAAAGTTTGTACCATCTTATGTAGGAAGACATTTGGAAGTTGTGTTCGTGGAAGGAAAGGCCTGTGTGTCTATTGCTTTACTCGACAGATGTCGCAGCCTTGTCTTGTGGAAAAGTGAATCTTGGGCAACAGGGTTTTCAGCAGGTGTAAGGTAAGCAAAATGATCTCGCTGGAATGGTTTCAGGATCCACACATATTGAGAGGAGCAGCAAAGAAAGTGAAGAAAAGAGTTTGTACCATCTTATGTAGGAAGACATTTGGAAGTTGTGTTTGCGGAAGGAAAGAAAGGCCTGTGTGTCTTTTGCTTTACTCGACAGATGTCGCAGCCTTGCCTTGTGGAAAAGTGAATCTTGGGCAACAGGGTTTTCAGAAGGTGTAAGGTAAGCAAAATGATCTTGCTTGAATGGTTTCAGGATCCACAAAGATTGAGAGGAGCGGCAAAGAAAGTGCAGAAAAAAGTTTGTACCATCTTATGTAGGAAGACATCTGGAAGTTGTGTTCGCGGAAGGAAAGGCCTGTGTGTCTATTGCTTTACTCGACAGATGTCGCAGCCTTGTCTTGTGGAAAAGTGAATCTTGGGCAACAGGGTTTTCAGCAGGTGTAAGGTAAGCAAAATGATCTCGCTGGAATGGTTTCAGGATCCACACATATTGAGAGGAGCAGCAAAGAAAGTGAAGAAAAGAGTTTGTACCATCTTATGTAGGAAGACATTTGGAAGTTGTGTTTGCGGAAGGAAAGGCCTGTGTGTCTATTGCTTTACTCGACAGATGTCGCAGCCTTGTCTTGTGGAAAAGTGAATCTTGGGCAACAGGGATTTCAGCAGGTGTAAGGTAAGCAAAATGATCTCGCTTGAATGGTTTCAGGATCCACAAAGATTGAGAGGAGCAGCAATTAAAGTGAAGAAAGAAGTTTGTACCATCTTATGTAGGAAGACATTTGGAAGTTGTGTTTGCGGAAGGAAAGAAAGGCCTGTGTGTCTTTTGCTTTACTCGACAGATGTCGCAGCCTTGTCTTGTGGAAAAGTGAATCTTGGGCAACAGGGATTTCAGCAGGTGTAAGGTAAGCAAAATGATCTTGCTTGAATAGTTTCAGGATCCACACAGATTGAGAGGAGCAGCAAAGAAAGTGAAGAAAAAAGTTTGTACCATTTTATGTAGGAAGACAATTGGAAGTTGTGTTTGCAGAAGGAAAGGCCCGTGTGTCTATTGCTTTACTCGGCAGATGTCGCAGACTTGTCTTGTGGAAAAGTGAATCTTGGGCAACAGGGATTTCAGCAGGTGTAAGGTAAGCAAAATGATCTTGCTTGAATAGTTTCAGGATCCACACAGATTGAGAGGAGCAGCAAAGAAAGTGAAGAAAAAAGTTTGTACCATCTTATGTAGGAAGACATTTGGAAGTTGTGTTTGCGGAAGGAAAGGCCTGTGTGTCTATTGCTTTACTCGACAGATGTCGCAGCCTTGTCTTGTGGAAAAGTGAATCTTGGGCAACAGGGTTTTCAGAAGGTGTAAGGTAAGCAAAATGACCTCGCTTGAATGGTTTCAGGATCCACAAAGATTGAGAGGAGCGGCAAAGAAAGTGAAGAAGAAAGTGTGTACCATGTTATGTAGGAAGACATTTGGAAGTTGTGTTTGCGGAAGGAAAGAAAGGCCTGTGTGTTTATTGCTTTACTCGACAGATGTCGCAGCCTTGTCTTATGGAAAAGTGAATCTTGGGCAACTGGGTTTTCAGCAGGTGTAAGGTAAGCAAAATGATCTCGCTGGAATGGTTTCAGGATCCACACATATTGAGAGGAGAAGCAAAGAAAGTGAAGAAAACAGTTTGTACCATCTTATGTAGGAAGACATTTGGAAGTTGTGTTTGCGGAAGGAAAGAAAGGCCTGTGTGTCTTTTGCTTTACTCGACAGATGTCGCAGCCTTGTCTTGTGGAAAAGTTAATCTTGGGCAACAGGGATTTCAGCAGGTGTAAGGTAAGCAAAATGATCTTGCTTGAATAGTTTCAGGATCCACACAGATTGAGAGGAGCAGCAAAAAAGTGCAGAAAAAAGTTTGTACCATCTTATGTAGGAAGACATTTGGAAGTTGTGTTCGTGGAAGGAAAGGCCTGTGTGTCTATTGCTTTACTCGACAGATGTCGCAGCCTTGTCTTGTGGAAAAGTGAATCTTGGGCAACAGGGTTTTCAGCAGGTGTAAGGTAAGCAAAATGATCTTGCTTGAATAGTTTCAGGATCCACACAGATTGAGAGGAGCAGCAAAGAAAGTGCAGAAAAAAGTTTGTACCATCTTATGTAGGAAGACATTTGGAAGTTGTGTTCGTGGAAGGAAAGGCCTGTGTGTCTATTGCTTTACTCGACAGATGTCGCAGCCTTGTCTTGTGGAAAAGTGAATCTTGGGCAACAGGGTTTTCAGCAGGTGTAAGGTAAGCAAAATGATCTTGCTTGAATAGTTTCAGGATCCACACAGATTGAGAGGAGCAGCAAAGAAAGTGCAGAAAAAAGTTTGTACCATCTTATGTAGGAAGACATTTGGAAGTTGTGTTCGTGGAAGGAAAGGCCTGTGTGTCTATTGCTTTACTCGACAGATGTCGCAGCCTTGTCTTGTGGAAAAGTGAATCTTGGGCAACAGGGTTTTCAGCAGGTGTAAGGTAAGCAAAATGATCTCGCTTGAATAGTTTCAGGATCCACACAGATCGAGAGGAGCAGCAAAGAAAGTGAAGAAAAAAGTTTGTACCATCTTATGTAGGAAGACATTTGGAAGTTGTGTTTGCAGAAGGAAAGAAAGGCCTGTGTGTTTATTGCTTTACTCGACAGATGTCGCAGCCTTGTCTTGTGGAAAAGTGAATCTTGGGCAACAGGGTTTTCAGCAGGTGTAAGGTAAGCAAAATGATCTCGCTGGAATGGTTTCAGGATCCACACATATTGAGAGGAGCAGCAAAGAAAGTGAAGAAAAGAGTTTGTACCATCTTATGTAGGAAGACATTTGGAAGTTGTGTTTGCGGAAGGAAAGAAAGGCCTGTGTGTCTTTTGCTTTACTCGACAGATGTCGCAGCCTTGTCTTGTGGAAAAGTGAATCTTGGGCAACAGGGATTTCAGCAGGTGTAAGGTAAGCAAAATGATCTTGCTTGAATAGTTTCAGGATCCACACAGATTGAGAGGAGCAGCAAAGAAAGTGAAGAAAAAAGTTTGTACCATCTTATGTAGGAAGACAATTGGAAGTTGTGTTTGCAGAAGGAAAGGCCTGTGTGTCTATTGCTTTACTCGGCAGATGTCGCAGACTTGTCTTGTGGAAAAGTGAATCTTGGGCAACAGGGATTTCAGCAGGTGTAAGGTAAGCAAAATGATCTTGCTTGAATAGTTTCAGGATCCACACAGATTGAGAGGAGCAGCAAAGAAAGTGAAGAAAAAAGTTTGTACCATCTTATGTAGGAAGACATTTGGAAGTTGTGTTTGCGGAAGGAAAGGCCTGTGTGTCTATTGCTTTACTCGACAGATGTCGCAGCCTTGTCTTGTGGAAAAGTGAATCTTGGGCAACAGGGTTTTCAGAAGGTGTAAGGTAAGCAAAATGACCTCGCTTGAATGGTTTCAGGATCCACAAAGATTGAGAGGAGCGGCAAAGAAAGTGAAGAAGAAAGTGTGTACCATCTTATGTAGAAAGACATTTGGAAGTTGTGTTTGCGGAAGGAAAGAAAGGCCTGTGTGTTTATTGCTTTACTCGACAGATGTCGCAGCCTTGTCTTATGGAAAAGTGAATCTTGGGCAACTGGGTTTTCAGCAGGTATAAGGTAAGCAAAATCAGCTCTCTTGAATAGTTTCAGGATCCACAAAGATCAAGAGGAGCAGCAAAGAAAGTGAAGAAAAAAGTTTGTACCATCTCCTCAATCGGCATGTTTAGGAAGCTTTGTTTAGCGGTATTTGAAAAGAAGGTTCTTTGGGGAATTGAATAGATAGAGGAGACATGAATGGATATTGTTTCTGAGATGAAGGCAAAAGCCAGTGTATCTTGTACTCAACACATGTGGCAGCAGTGTTCTGGGAGAGATGTGTCCCATGCCCTAAATATTAGAGCGTTTTGAGGTAAGCAGATTGTACTGTTAGGATCTCTTTCACAAGTCACTTTATTTAATTTGGAGCAACAAAGTTGATGGTAGGCATCACACGCTACACAGTCTGGTTTTTGCTGTAATTCCTTTTGAAAATGCCTTCTCTCATTTCATCACAAAATGATGTGCACCCTAACATGTGTACCTAACATTTCAAAAGGTCCATGAATTGTCAGTTGTGTCTCTTGTTTGTGCGGGGAATGTTCTTATGCCTTCTCTATCAGATCCCTTCAAGAGACAAAATATCGGACCTTTGCTGCCTAGGAAGACCTCGATAATAGGTGTTACCTTTGAACCTTGAGACCCGTGAATCATTTAGACGCAAAAGGTTTGGACAGAAAACACTGCTAATTTGAAATGTATATGGTGAGGGGAAAGTTGTCTCTCTGCTTTGTGATTCACAGGTGGCAGACCATTATGACCCGAGTCAGTCTTTGAGAGGTGTGTTTTTTTTCTTATTGCTTTCATGACTGTTGCAACAATGTATTTGGATATGGGGGTATCTCTTGTGAACATTTTAACCCATCAGGTACATAGAAGACGGCTTCAAGGCACAAAGCTTCACAGTTGTAAGACATTTTGATTATGTATGTTCCACAATAAAGCCCATGTGATTTAGGATTGAAATAGGAAGACATTTAGAAGTTGTGTATGTGGAAGGAAAGGCATGTGTGCATATTGCTTTAGTCGACAGATGTCGCAGCCTTGTCTTGTGGAAAAGTGAATCTTGGGCAACAGGGTTTTCAGAAGGTGTAAGGTAAGTAAAATGATCTCGCTTGAATGGTTTCAGGATCCACAAAGATTGAGAGGAGCGGCAAAGAAAGTGCAGAAAAAAGTTTGTACCATCTTATGTAGGAAGACATTTGGAAGTTGTGTTCGTGGAAGGAAACGCCTGTGTGTCTATTGCTTTACTCGACAGATGTCGCAGCCTTGTCTTGTGGAAAAGTGAATCTTGGGCAACAGGGTTTTCAGCAGGTGTAAGGTAAGCAAAATGATCTCGCTGGAATGGTTTCAGGATCCACACATATTGAGAGGAGCAGCAAAGAAAGTGAAGAAAAGAGTTTGTACCATCTTATGTAGGAAGACATTTGGAAGTTGTGTTTGCGGAAGGAAAGAAAGGCCTGTGTGTCTTTTGCTTTACTCGACAGATGTCGCAGCCTTGTCTTGTGGAAAAGTGAATCTTGGGCAACAGGGATTTCAGCAGGTGTAAGGTAAGCAAAATGATCTTGCTTGAATAGTTTCAGGATCCACACAGATTGAGAGGAGCAGCAAAGAAAGCGAAGAAAAAAGTTTGTACCATCTTATGTAGGAAGACAATTGGAAGTTGTGTTTGCGGAAGGAAAGGCCTGTGTGTCTATTGCTTTACTCGACAGATGTCGCAGCCTTGTCTTGTGGAAAAGTGAATCTTGGGCAACAGGGTTTTCAGAAGGTGTAAGGTAAGCAAAATGATCTTGCTTGATTGGTTTCAGGATCCACAAAGATTGAGAGGAGCGGCAAAGAAAGTGCAGAAAAAAGTTTGTACCATCTTATGTAGGAAGACATTTGGAAGTTGTGTTTGCGGAAGGAAAGAAAGGCCTGTGTGTCTTTTGCTTTACTCGACAGATGTCGCAGCCTTGTCTTGTGGAAAAGTGAATCTTGGGCAACAGGGTTTTCAGGAGGTTTAAGGTAAGCAAAATGATCTCGCTGGAATGGTTTCAGGATCCACACATATTGAGAGGAGCAGCAAAGAAAGTGAAGAAAAGAGTTTGTACCATCTTATGTAGGAAGACATTTGGAAGTTGTGTTTGCGGAAGGAAAGGCCTGTGTGTCTATTGCTTTACTCGACAGATGTCGCAGCCTTGTCTTGTGGAAAAGTGAATCTTGGGCAACAGGGATTTCAGCAGGTGTAAGGTAAGCAAAATGATCTCGCTTGAATGGTTTCAGGATCCACAAAGATTGAGAGGAGCAGCAATTAAAGTGAAGAAAGAAGTTTGTACCATCTTATGTAGGAAGACATTTGGAAGTTGTGTTCGCGGAAGGAAAGGCCTGTGTGTCTATTGCTTTACTCGACAGATGTAGAAGCCTTGTCTTGTGGAAAATTGAATCTTGGGCAACAGGGTTTTCAGCAGGTGTAAGGTAAGCAAAATGAGCTCTCTTGAATAGTTTCAGGATCCACAAAGATCGAGAGGAGCAGCAAAGAAAGTGAAGAAAAAAGTTTGTACCATCTCCTCAATCGGCATGTTTAGGAAGCTTTGTTTAGCGGTATTTGAAAAGAAGGTTCTTTGGGGAATTGAACAGATAGAGGAGACATGAATGGGTATTGTTGCTGAGATGATGGCAAAAGCCAGTGTATCTTGTACTCAACACGTGGCAGCAGTGTTCTGGGAGAGATGTGTCCCATGCCCTAAGTATTAGAGCGTTGTGAGGTAAGCAGATTGTACTGTTATGATCTCTTTCACAAGTCACTTTATTTAATCTGGAGCAACAAAGTTGATGGTAGGCATCACACGCTACACAGTCTGGTTTTTGCTGTAATTCCTTTTGAAAATGCCTTTTCTCATTTCATCACAAAATGATGTGCACCCTAACATGTGTACCTAACATTTCAAAAGGTCCATGAATTGTCAGTTGTGTCTCTTGTTTGTGCGGGGAATGTTCTTATGCCTTCTCTATCAGATCCCTTCAAGAGACAAAATATCGGACCTTTGCTGCCTAGGAAGACCTCGATAATAGGTGTTACCTTTGAACCTTGAGACCCGTGAATCATTTAGACGCAAAAGGTTTGGACAGAAAACACTGCTAATTTGAAATGTATATGGTGAGGGGAAAGTTGTCTCTCTGCTTTGTGATTCACAGGTGGCAGACCATTATGACCCGAGTCAGTCTTTGAGAGGTGTGTTTTTTTTCTTATTGCTTTCATGACTGTTGCAACAATGTATTTGCATATGGGGGTATCTCTTGTGAACATTTTAACCCATCAGGTACATAGAAGACGGCTTCAAGGCCCAAAGCTTCTCTGTTGTAAGACATTTTGATTATGTATGTTCCACAATAAAGCCCATGTGATTTAGGATTGAAATAGGAAGACATTTAGAAGTTGTGTATGTGGAAGGAAAGGCATGTGTGCCTATTGCTTTAGTCGACAGATGTCGCAGCCTTGTCTTTTGGAAAAGTGAATCTTGGGCAACAGGGTTTTCAGAAGGTGTAAGGTAAGTAAAATGATCTCGCTTGAATGGTTTCAGGATCCACAAAGATTGAGAGGAGCGGCAAAGAAAGTGCAGAAAAAAGTTTGTACCATCTTATGTAGGAAGACATTTGGAAGTTGTGTTCGTGGAAGGAAAGGCCTGTGTGTCTATTGCTTTACTCGACAGATGTCGCAGCCTTGTCTTGTGGAAAAGTGAATCTTGGGCAACAGGGTTTTCAGCAGGTGTAAGGTAAGCAAAATGATCTCGCTGGAATGGTTTCAGGATCCACACATATTGAGAGGAGCAGCAAAGAAAGTGAAGAAAAGAGTTTGTACCATCTTATGTAGGAAGACATTTGGAAGTTGTGTTTGCGGAAGGAAAGAAAGGCCTGTGTGTCTTTTGCTTTACTCGACAGATGTCGCAGCCTTGCCTTGTGGAAAAGTGAATCTTGGGCAACAGGGTTTTCAGAAGGTGTAAGGTAAGCAAAATGATCTTGCTTGAATGGTTTCAGGATCCACAAAGATTGAGAGGAGCGGCAAAGAAAGTGCAGAAAAAAGTTTGTACCATCTTATGTAGGAAGACATCTGGAAGTTGTGTTCGCGGAAGGAAAGGCCTGTGTGTCTATTGCTTTACTCGACAGATGTCGCAGCCTTGTCTTGTGGAAAAGTGAATCTTGGGCAACAGGGTTTTCAGCAGGTGTAAGGTAAGCAAAATGATCTCGCTGGAATGGTTTCAGGATCCACACATATTGAGAGGAGCAGCAAAGAAAGTGAAGAAAAGAGTTTACCATCTTATGTAGGAAGACATTTGGAAGTTGTGTTTGCGGAAGGAAAGGCCTGTGTGTCTATTGCTTTACTCGACAGATGTCGCAGCCTTGTCTTGTGGAAAAGTGAATCTTGGGCAACAGGGTTTTCAGCAGGTGTAAGGTAAGCAAAATGATCTCGCTGGAATGGTTTCAGGATCCACACATATTGAGAGGAGCAGCAAAGAAAGTGAAGAAAAGAGTTTGTACCATCTTATGTAGGAAGACATTTGGAAGTTGTGTTCGTGGAAGGAAAGGCCTGTGTGTCTATTGCTTTACTCGACAGATGTCGCAGCCTTGTCTTGTGGAAAAGTGAATCTTGGGCAACAGGGTTTTCAGAAGGTGTAAGGTAAGCAAAATGATCTCGCTTGAATGGTTTCAGGATCCACAAAGATTTAGAGGAGCAGCAAAGAAAGTGAAGAAGAAAGTGTGTACCATCTTATGTAGGAAGACATTTGGAAGTTGTGTTTGCGGAAGGAAAGAAAGGCCTGTGTGTATTGCTTTACTCGACAGATGTCGCAGCCTTGTCTTGTGGAAAAGTGAATCTTGGGCAACAGGGTTTTCAGCAGGTGTAAGGTAAGCAAAATGATCTCGCTGGAATGGTTTCAGGATCCACACATATTGAGAGGAGCAGCAAAGAAAGTGAAGAAAAGAGTTTGTACCATCTTATGTAGGAAGACATTTGGAAGTTGTGTTTGCGGAAGGAAAGAAAGGCCTGTGTGTCTTTTGCTTTACTCGACAGATGTCGCAGCCTTGTCTTGTGGAAAAGTGAATCTTGGGCAACAGGGTTTTCAGCAGGTGTAAGGTAAGCAAAATGATCTTGCTTGAATAGTTTCAGGATCCACACAGATTGAGAGGAGCAGCAAAGAAAGTGAAGAAAAAAGTTTGTACCATCTTATGTAGGAAGACATTTGGAAGTTGTGTTTGCGGAAGGAATGGCCTGTGTGTCTATTGCTTTACTCGACAGATGTCGCAGCCTTGTCTTGTGGAAAAGTGAATCTTGGGCAACAGGGTTTTCAGAAGGTGTAAGGTAAGCAAAATGACCTCGCTTGAATGGTTTCAGGATCCACAAAGATTGAGAGGAGCGGCAAAGAAAGTGAAGAAAAAAGTTTGTACCATCTTATGTAGGAAGACATTTGGAAGTTGTGTTTGCGGAAGGAAAGGCCTGTGTGTCTATTGCTTTACTCGACAGATGTCGCAGCCTTGTCTTGTGGAAAAGTGAATCTTGGGCAACAGGGTTTTCAGAAGGTGTAAGGTAAGCAAAATGACCTCGCTTGAATGGTTTCAGGATCCACAAAGATTGAGAGGAGCGGCAAAGAAAGTGAAGAAGAAAGTGTGTACCATCTTATGTAGGAAGACATTTGGAAGTTGTGTTTGCGGAAGGAAAGAAAGGCCTGTGTGTATTGCTTTACTCGACAGATGTCGCAGCCTTGTCTTGTGGAAAAGTGAATCTTGGGCAACAGGGTTTTCAGCAGGTGTAAGGTAAGCAAAATGATCTCGCTGGAATGGTTTCAGGATCCACACATATTGAGAGGAGCAGCAAAGAAAGTGAAGAAAAGAGTTTGTACCATCTTATGTAGGAAGACATTTGGAAGTTGTGTTTGCGGAAGGAAAGAAAGGCCTGTGTGTCTTTTGCTTTACTCGACAGATGTCGCAGCCTTGTCTTGTGGAAAAGTGAATCTTGGGCAACAGGGATTTCAGCAGGTGTAAGGTAAGCAAAATGATCTTGCTTGAATAGTTTCAGGATCCACACAGATTGAGAGGAGCAGCAAAGAAAGTGCAGAAAAAAGTTTGTACCATCTTATGTAGGAAGACATTTGGAAGTTGTGTTCGTGGAAGGAAAGGCCTGTGTGTCTATTGCTTTACTCGACAGATGTCGCAGCCTTGTCTTGTGGAAAAGTGAATCTTGGGCAACAGGGTTTTCAGCAGGTGTAAGGTAAGCAAAATGATCTCGCTGGAATGGTTTCAGGATCCACACATATTGAGAGGAGCAGCAAAGAAAGTGAAGAAAAGAGTTTGTACCATCTTATGTAGGAAGACATTTGGAAGTTGTGTTTGCGGAAGGAAAGAAAGGCCTGTGTGTCTTTTGCTTTACTCGACAGATGTCGCAGCCTTGTCTTGTGGAAAAGTGAATCTTGGGCAACAGGGATTTCAGCAGGTGTAAGGTAAGCAAAATGATCTTGCTTGAATAGTTTCAGGATCCACACAGATTGAGAGGAGCAGCAAAGAAAGTGAAGAAAAAAGTTTGTACCATTTTATGTAGGAAGACAATTGGAAGTTGTGTTTGCAGAAGGAAAGGCCTGTGTGTCTATTGCTTTACTCGGCAGATGTCGCAGACTTGTCTTGTGGAAAAGTGAATCTTGGGCAACAGGGATTTCAGCAGGTGTAAGGTAAGCAAAATGATCTTGCTTGAATAGTTTCAGGATCCACACAGATTGAGAGGAGCAGCAAAGAAAGTGAAGAAAAAAGTTTGTACCATCTTATGTAGGAAGACATTTGGAAGTTGTGTTTGCGGAAGGAAAGGCCTGTGTGTCTATTGCTTTACTCGACAGATGTCGCAGCCTTGTCTTGTGGAAAAGTGAATCTTGGGCAACAGGGTTTTCAGAAGGTGTAAGGTAAGCAAAATGACCTCGCTTGAATGGTTTCAGGATCCACAAAGATTGAGAGGAGCGGCAAAGAAAGTGAAGAAGAAAGTGTGTACCATGTTATGTAGGAAGACATTTGGAAGTTGTGTTTGCGGAAGGAAAGAAAGGCCTGTGTGTTTATTGCTTTACTCGACAGATGTCGCAGCCTTGTCTTATGGAAAAGTGAATCTTGGGCAACTGGGTTTTCAGCAGGTGTAAGGTAAGCAAAATGATCTCGCTGGAATGGTTTCAGGATCCACACATATTGAGAGGAGCAGCAAAGAAAGTGAAGAAAACAGTTTGTACCATCTTATGTAGGAAGACATTTGGAAGTTGTGTTTGCGGAAGGAAAGAAAGGCCTGTGTGTCTTTTGCTTTACTCGACAGATGTCGCAGCCTTGTCTTGTGGAAAAGTTAATCTTGGGCAACAGGGATTTCAGCAGGTGTAAGGTAAGCAAAATGATCTTGCTTGAATAGTTTCAGGATCCACACAGATTGAGAGGAGCAGCAAAAAAGTGCAGAAAAAAGTTTGTACCATCTTATGTAGGAAGACATTTGGAAGTTGTGTTCGTGGAAGGAAAGGCCTGTGTGTCTATTGCTTTACTCGACAGATGTCGCAGCCTTGTCTTGTGGAAAAGTGAATCTTGGGCAACAGGGTTTTCAGCAGGTGTAAGGTAAGCTAAATGATCTTGCTTGAATAGTTTCAGGATCCACACAGATTGAGAGGAGCAGCAAAGAAAGTGCAGAAAAAAGTTTGTACCATCTTATGTAGGAAGACATTTGGAAGTTGTGTTCGTGGAAGGAAAGGCCTGTGTGTCTATTGCTTTACTCGACAGATGTCGCAGCCTTGTCTTGTGGAAAAGTGAATCTTGGGCAACAGGGTTTTCAGCAGGTGTAAGGTAAGCAAAATGATCTTGCTTGAATAGTTTCAGGATCCACACAGATTGAGAGGAGCAGCAAAGAAAGTGCAGAAAAAAGTTTGTACCATCTTATGTAGGAAGACATTTGGAAGTTGTGTTCGTGGAAGGAAAGGCCTGTGTGTCTATTGCTTTACTCGACAGATGTCGCAGCCTTGTCTTGTGGAAAAGTGAATCTTGGGCAACAGGGTTTTCAGCAGGTGTAAGGTAAGCAAAATGATCTCGCTTGAATAGTTTCAGGATCCACACAGATCGAGAGGAGCAGCAAAGAAAGTGAAGAAAAAAGTTTGTACCATCTTATGTAGGAAGACATTTGGAAGTTGTGTTTGCAGAAGGAAAGAAAGGCCTGTGTGTTTATTGCTTTACTCGACAGATGTCGCAGCCTTGTCTTGTGGAAAAGTGAATCTTGGGCAACAGGGTTTTCAGCAGGTGTAAGGTAAGCAAAATGATCTCGCTGGAATGGTTTCAGGATCCACACATATTGAGAGGAGCAGCAAAGAAAGTGAAGAAAAGAGTTTGTACCATCTTATGTAGGAAGACATTTGGAAGTTGTGTTTGCGGAAGGAAAGAAAGGCCTGTGTGTCTTTTGCTTTACTCGACAGATGTCGCAGCCTTGTCTTGTGGAAAAGTGAATCTTGGGCAACAGGGATTTCAGCAGGTGTAAGGTAAGCAAAATGATCTTGCTTGAATAGTTTCAGGATCCACACAGATTGAGAGGAGCAGCAAAGAAAGTGAAGAAAAAAGTTTGTACCATCTTATGTAGGAAGACAATTGGAAGTTGTGTTTGCAGAAGGAAAGGCCTGTGTGTCTATTGCTTTACTCGGCAGATGTCGCAGACTTGTCTTGTGGAAAAGTGAATCTTGGGCAACAGGGATTTCAGCAGGTGTAAGGTAAGCAAAATGATCTTGCTTGAATAGTTTCAGGATCCACACAGATTGAGAGGAGCAGCAAAGAAAGTGAAGAAAAAAGTTTGTACCATCTTATGTAGGAAGACATTTGGAAGTTGTGTTTGCGGAAGGAAAGGCCTGTGTGTCTATTGCTTTACTCGACAGATGTCGCAGCCTTGTCTTGTGGAAAAGTGAATCTTGGGCAACAGGGTTTTCAGAAGGTGTAAGGTAAGCAAAATGACCTCGCTTGAATGGTTTCAGGATCCACAAAGATTGAGAGGAGCGGCAAAGAAAGTGAAGAAGAAAGTGTGTACCATCTTATGTAGAAAGACATTTGGAAGTTGTGTTTGCGGAAGGAAAGAAAGGCCTGTGTGTTTATTGCTTTACTCGACAGATGTCGCAGCCTTGTCTTATGGAAAAGTGAATCTTGGGCAACTGGGTTTTCAGCAGGTATAAGGTAAGCAAAATGAGCTCTCTTGAATAGTTTCAGGATCCACAAAGATCAAGAGGAGCAGCAAAGAAAGTGAAGAAAAAAGTTTGTACCATCTCCTCAATCGGCATGTTTAGGAAGCTTTGTTTAGCGGTATTTGAAAAGAAGGTTCTTTGGGGAATTGAATAGATAGAGGAGACATGAATGGATATTGTTTCTGAGATGAAGGCAAAAGCCAGTGTATCTTGTACTCAACACATGTGGCAGCAGTGTTCTGGGAGAGATGTGTCCCATGCCCTAAATATTAGAGCGTTTTGAGGTAAGCAGATTGTACTGTTAGGATCTCTTTCACAAGTCACTTTATTTAATTTGGAGCAACAAAGTTGATGGTAGGCATCACACGCTACACAGTCTGGTTTTTGCTGTAATTCCTTTTGAAAATGCCTTCTCTCATTTCATCACAAAATGATGTGCACCCTAACATGTGTACCTAACATTTCAAAAGGTCCATGAATTGTCAGTTGTGTCTCTTGTTTGTGCGGGGAATGTTCTTATGCCTTCTCTATCAGATCCCTTCAAGAGACAAAATATCGGACCTTTGCTGCCTAGGAAGACCTCGATAATAGGTGTTACCTTTGAACCTTGAGACCCGTGAATCATTTAGACGCAAAAGGTTTGGACAGAAAACACTGCTAATTTGAAATGTATATGGTGAGGGGAAAGTTGTCTCTCTGCTTTGTGATTCACAGGTGGCAGACCATTATGACCCGAGTCAGTCTTTGAGAGGTGTGTTTTTTTTCTTATTGCTTTCATGACTGTTGCAACAATGTATTTGGATATGGGGGTATCTCTTGTGAACATTTTAACCCATCAGGTACATAGAAGACGGCTTCAAGGCACAAAGCTTCACAGTTGTAAGACATTTTGATTATGTATGTTCCACAATAAAGCCCATGTGATTTAGGATTGAAATAGGAAGACATTTAGAAGTTGTGTATGTGGAAGGAAAGGCATGTGTGCATATTGCTTTAGTCGACAGATGTCGCAGCCTTGTCTTGTGGAAAAGTGAATCTTGGGCAACAGGGTTTTCAGAAGGTGTAAGGTAAGTAAAATGATCTCGCTTGAATGGTTTCAGGATCCACAAAGATTGAGAGGAGCGGCAAAGAAAGTGCAGAAAAAAGTTTGTACCATCTTATGTAGGAAGACATTTGGAAGTTGTGTTCGTGGAAGGAAACGCCTGTGTGTCTATTGCTTTACTCGACAGATGTCGCAGCCTTGTCTTGTGGAAAAGTGAATCTTGGGCAACAGGGTTTTCAGCAGGTGTAAGGTAAGCAAAATGATCTCGCTGGAATGGTTTCAGGATCCACACATATTGAGAGGAGCAGCAAAGAAAGTGAAGAAAAGAGTTTGTACCATCTTATGTAGGAAGACATTTGGAAGTTGTGTTTGCGGAAGGAAAGAAAGGCCTGTGTGTCTTTTGCTTTACTCGACAGATGTCGCAGCCTTGTCTTGTGGAAAAGTGAATCTTGGGCAACAGGGATTTCAGCAGGTGTAAGGTAAGCAAAATGATCTTGCTTGAATAGTTTCAGGATCCACACAGATTGAGAGGAGCAGCAAAGAAAGCGAAGAAAAAAGTTTGTACCATCTTATGTAGGAAGACAATTGGAAGTTGTGTTTGCGGAAGGAAAGGCCTGTGTGTCTATTGCTTTACTCGACAGATGTCGCAGCCTTGTCTTGTGGAAAAGTGAATCTTGGGCAACAGGGTTTTCAGAAGGTGTAAGGTAAGCAAAATGATCTTGCTTGATTGGTTTCAGGATCCACAAAGATTGAGAGGAGCGGCAAAGAAAGTGCAGAAAAAAGTTTGTACCATCTTATGTAGGAAGACATTTGGAAGTTGTGTTTGCGGAAGGAAAGAAAGGCCTGTGTGTCTTTTGCTTTACTCGACAGATGTCGCAGCCTTGTCTTGTGGAAAAGTGAATCTTGGGCAACAGGGTTTTCAGGAGGTGTAAGGTAAGCAAAATGATCTCGCTGGAATGGTTTCAGGATCCACACATATTGAGAGGAGCAGCAAAGAAAGTGAAGAAAAGAGTTTGTACCATCTTATGTAGGAAGACATTTGGAAGTTGTGTTTGCGGAAGGAAAGGCCTGTGTGTCTATTGCTTTACTCGACAGATGTCGCAGCCTTGTCTTGTGGAAAAGTGAATCTTGGGCAACAGGGATTTCAGCAGGTGTAAGGTAAGCAAAATGATCTCGCTTGAATGGTTTCAGGATCCACAAAGATTGAGAGGAGCAGCAATTAAAGTGAAGAAAGAAGTTTGTACCATCTTATGTAGGAAGACATTTGGAAGTTGTGTTCGCGGAAGGAAAGGCCTGTGTGTCTATTGCTTTACTCGACAGATGTAGAAGCCTTGTCTTGTGGAAAATTGAATCTTGGGCAACAGGGTTTTCAGCAGGTGTAAGGTAAGCAAAATGAGCTCTCTTGAATAGTTTCAGGATCCACAAAGATCGAGAGGAGCAGCAAAGAAAGTGAAGAAAAAAGTTTGTACCATCTCCTCAATCGGCATGTTTAGGAAGCTTTGTTTAGCGGTATTTGAAAAGAAGGTTCTTTGGGGAATTGAACAGATAGAGGAGACATGAATGGGTATTGTTGCTGAGATGATGGCAAAAGCCAGTGTATCTTGTACTCAACACGTGGCAGCAGTGTTCTGGGAGAGATGTGTCCCATGCCCTAAGTATTAGAGCGTTGTGAGGTAAGCAGATTGTACTGTTATGATCTCTTTCACAAGTCACTTTATTTAATCTGGAGCAACAAAGTTGATGGTAGGCATCACACGCTACACAGTCTGGTTTTTGCTGTAATTCCTTTTGAAAATGCCTTTTCTCATTTCATCACAAAATGATGTGCACCCTAACACGTGTACCTAACATTTCAAAAGGTCCATGAATTGTCAGTTGTGTCTCTTGTTTGTTCGGGGAATGTTCTTATGCCTTCTCTATCAGATCCCTTCAAGAGACAAAATATCGGACCTTTGCTGCCTAGGAAGACCTCGATAATAGGTGTTACCTTTGAACCTTGAGACCCGTGAATCATTTAGACGCAAAAGGTTTGGACAGAAAACACTGCTAATTTGAAATGTATATGGTGAGGGGAAAGTTGTCTCTCTGCTTTGTGATTCACAGGTGGCAGACCATTATGACCCGAGTCAGTCTTTGAGAGGTGTGTTTTTTTTCTTATTGCTTTCATGACTGTTGCAACAATGTATTTGCATATGGGGGTATCTCTTGTGAACATTTTAACCCATCAGGTACATAGAAGACGGCTTCAAGGCCCAAAGCTTCTCTGTTGTAAGACATTTTGATTATGTATGTTCCACAATAAAGCCCATGTGATTTAGGATTGAAATAGGAAGACATTTAGAAGTTGTGTATGTGGAAGGAAAGGCATGTGTGCCTATTGCTTTAGTCGACAGATGTCGCAGCCTTGTCTTGTGGAAAAGTGAATCTTGGGCAACAGGGTTTTCAGAAGGTGTAAGGTAAGTAAAATGATCTCTCTTGAATGGTTTCAGGATCCACAAAGATTGAGAGGAGCGGCAAAGAAAGTGCAGAAAAAAGTTTGTACCATCTTATGTAGGAAGACATTTGGAAGTTGTGTTCGTGGAAGGAAAGGCCTGTGTGTCTATTGCTTTACTCGACAGATGTCGCAGCCTTGTCTTGTGGAAAAGTGAATCTTGGGCAACAGGGTTTTCAGCAGGTGTAAGGTAAGCAAAATGATCTCGCTGGAATGGTTTCAGGATCCACACATATTGAGAGGAGCAGCAAAGAAAGTGAAGAAAAGAGTTTGTACCATCTTATGTAGGAAGACATTTGGAAGTTGTGTTCGTGGAAGGAAAGGCCTGTGCGTCTATTGCTTTACTCGACAGATGTCGCAGCCTTGTCTTGTGGAAAAGTGAATCTTGGGCAACAGGGTTTTCAGAAGGTGTAAGGTAAGCAAAATGATCTTGCTTGAATGGTTTCAGGATCCACAAAGATTGAGAGGAGCGGCAAAGAAAGTGAAGAAAAGAGTTTACCATCTTATGTAGGAAGACATTTGGAAGTTGTGTTTGCGGAAGGAAAGGCCTGTGTGTCTATTGCTTTACTCGACAGATGTCGCAGCCTTGTCTTGTGGAAAAGTGAATCTTGGGCAACAGGGTTTTCAGCAGGTGTAAGGTAAGCAAAATGATCTCGCTGGAATGGTTTCAGGATCCACACATATTGAGAGGAGCAGCAAAGAAAGTGAAGAAAAGAGTTTACCATCTTATGTAGGAAGACATTTGGAAGTTGTGTTTGCGGAAGGAAAGGCCTGTGTGTCTATTGCTTTACTCGACAGATGTCGCAGCCTTGTCTTGTGGAAAAGTGAATCTTGGGCAACAGGGTTTTCAGCAGGTGTAAGGTAAGCAAAATGATCTCGCTGGAATGGTTTCAGGATCCACACATATTGAGAGGAGCAGCAAAGAAAGTGAAGAAAAGAGTTTGTACCATCTTATGTAGGAAGACATTTGGAAGTTGTGTTCGTGGAAGGAAAGGCCTGTGCGTCTATTGCTTTACTCGACAGATGTCGCAGCCTTGTCTTGTGGAAAAGTGAATCTTGGGCAACAGGGTTTTCAGAAGGTGTAAGGTAAGCAAAATGATCTCGCTTGAATGGTTTCAGGATCCACAAAGATTTAGAGGAGCAGCAAAGAAAGTGAAGAAGAAAGTGTGTACCATCTTATGTAGGAAGACATTTGGAAGTTGTGTTTGCGGAAGGAAAGAAAGGCCTGTGTGTATTGCTTTACTCGACAGATGTCGCAGCCTTGTCTTGTGGAAAAGTGAATCTTGGGCAACAGGGTTTTCAGCAGGTGTAAGGTAAGCAAAATGATCTTGCTTGAATAGTTTCAGGATCCACACAGATTGAGAGGAGCAGCAAAGAAAGTGAAGAAAAAAGTTTGTACCATCTTATGTAGGAAGACATTTGGAAGTTGTGTTTGCGGAAGGAAAGGCCTGTGTGTCTATTGCTTTACTCGACAGATGTCGCAGCCTTGTTTTGTGGAAAAGTGAATCTTGGGCAACAGGGTTTTCAGAAGGTGTAAGGTAAGCAAAATGACCTCGCTTGAATGGTTTCAGGATCCACAAAGATTGAGAGGAGCGGCAAAGAAAGTGAAGAAGAAAGTGTGTACCATCTTATGTAGGAAGTCATTTGGAAGTTGTGTTTGCGGAAGGAAAGGCCTGTGTGTCTATTGCTTTACTCGACAGATGTCGCAGCCTTGTCTTGTGGAAAAGTGAATCTTGGGCAACAGGGTTTTCAGCAGGTGTAAGGTAAGCAAAATGATCTTGCTTGAATAGTTTCAGGATCCACACAGATTGAGAGGAGCAGCAAAGAAAGTGAAGAAAAAAAGTTTGTACCATCTTATGTCGGAAGACATTTGGAAGTTGTGTTTGCGGAAGGAAAGGCCTGTGTGTCTATTGCTTTACTCGACAGATGTCGCAGCCTTGTCTTGTGGAAAAGTGAATCTTGGGCAACAGGGTTTTCAGCAGGTGTAAGGTTAGCAAAATGAGCTCTCTTGAATAGTTTCAGGATCCAGAAAGATCGATAGGAGCAGCAAAGAAAGTGAAGAAAAAAGTTTGTACCATCTCCTCAATCGCCATGTTTAGGAAGCTTTGTTTAGCGGTATTTGAAAAGAAGGTTCTTTGGGGAATTGAACAGATAGAGGAGACATGAATGGATATTGTTTCTGAGATGATGGCAAAAGCCAGTGTATCTTGTACTCAACACATGTGGCAGCAGTGTTCTGGGAGAGATGTGTCCCATGCCCTAAATATTAGAGCGTTGTGAGGTAAGCAGATTGTACTGTTAGGATCTCTTTCACAAGTCACTTTATTTAATTTGGAGCAACAAAGTTGATGGTAGGCATCACACGCTACACAGTCTGGTTTTTGCTGTAATTCCTTTTGAAAATGCCTTTTCTCATTTCATCACAAAATGATGTGCACCCTAACATGTGTACCTAACATTTCAAAAGGTCCATGAATTGTCAGTTGTGTCTCTTGTTTGTGTGGGGAATGTTCTTATGCCTTCTCTATCAGATCCCTTCAAGAGACAAAATATCGGACCTTTGCTGCCTAGGAAGACCTCGATAATAGGTGTTACCTTTGAACCTTGAGACCCGTGAATCATTTAGACGCAAAAGGTTTGGACAGAAAACACTGCTAATTTGAAATGTATATGGTGAGGGGAAAGTTGTCTCTCTGCTTTGTGATTCACAGGTGGCAGACCATTATGACCCGAGTCAGTCTTTGAGAGGTGTTTTTTTTCTTATTGCTTTCATGACTGTTGCAACAATGTATTTGCATATGGGGGTATCTCTTGTGAACATTTTAACCCATCAGGTACATAGAAGACGGCTTCAAGGCACAAAGCTTCTCAGTTGTAAGACATTTTGATTATGTATGTTCCACAATAAAGCCCATGTGATTTAGGATTGAAATAGGAAGACATTTAGAAGTTGTGTATGTGGAAGGAAAGGCATGTGTGCCTATTGCTTTAGTCGACAGATGTCGCAGCCTTGTCTTGTGGAAAAGTGAATCTTGGGCAACAGGGTTTTCAGAAGGTGTAAGGTAAGCAAAATGATCTTGTTTGAATGGTTAAAGGATCCACAAAGATTGAGAGGAGCGGCAAAGAAAGTGCAGAAAAAAGTTTGTACCATCTTATGTAGGAAGACATCTGGAAGTTGTGTTCGCGGAAGGAAAGGCCTGTGTGTCTATTGCTTTACTCGACAGATGTCGCAGCCTTGTCTTGTGGAAAAGTGAATCTTGGGCAACAGGGTTTTTAGCAGGTGTAAGGTAAGCAAAATGATCTCGCTGGAATGGTTTCAGGATCCACACATATTGAGAGGAGCAGCAAAGAAAGTGAAGAAAAGAGTTTACCATCTTATGTAGGAAGACATTTGGAAGTTGTGTTTGCGGAAGGAAAGGCCTGTGTGTCTATTGCTTTACTCGACAGATGTCGCAGCCTTGTCTTGTGGAAAAGTGAATCTTGGGCAACAGGGTTTTCAGAAGGTGTAAGGTAAGCAAAATGATCTTGCTTGATTGGTTTCAGGATCCACAAAGATTGAGAGGAGCAGCAAAGAAAGTGCAGAAAAAAGTTTGTACCATCTTATGTAGGAAGACATCTGGAAGTTGTGTTCGCGGAAGGAAAGGCCTGTGTGTCTATTGCTTTACTCGACAGATGTCGCAGCCTTGTCTTGTGGAAAAGTGAATCTTGGGCAACAGGGTTTTCAGCAGGTGTAAGGTAAGCAAAATGATCTCGCTGGAATGGTTTCAGGATCCACACATATTGAGAGGAGCAGCAAAGAAAGTGAAGAAAAGAGTTTGTACCATCTTATGTAGGAAGACATTTGGAAGTTGTGTTTGCGGAAGGAAAGGCCTGTGTGTCTATTGCTTTACTCGACAGATGTCGCAGCCTTGTCTTGTGGAAAAGTGAATCTTGGGCAACAGGGATTTCAGCAGGTGTAAGGTAAGCAAAATGATCTCGCTTGAATGGTTTCAGGATCCACAAAGATTGAGAGGAGCAGCAATTAAAGTGAAGAAAGAAGTTTGTACCATCTTATGTAGGAAGACATTTGGAAGTTGTGTTCGTGGAAGGAAAGGCCTGTGTGTCTATTGCTTTACTCGACAGATGTAGAAGCCTTGTCTTGTGGAAAATTGAATCTTGGGCAACAGGGTTTTCAGCAGGTGTAAGGTAAGCAAAATGAGCTCTCTTGAATAGTTTCAGGATCCACAAAGATCGAGAGGAGCAGCAAAGAAAGTGAAGAAAAAAGTTTGTACCATCTCCTCAATCGGCATGTTTAGGAAGCTTTGTTTAGCGGTATTTGAAAAGAAGGTTCTTTGGGGAATTGAACAGATAGAGGAGACATGAATGGGTATTGTTGCTGAGATGATGGCAAAAGCCAGTGTATCTTGTACTCAACACATGTGGCAGCAGTGTTCTGGGAGAGATGTGTCCCATGCCCTAAGTATTAGAGCGTTGTGAGGTAAGCAGATTGTACTGTTATGATCTCTTTCACAAGTCACTTTATTAAATCTGGAGCAACAAAGTTGATGGTAGGCATCACACGCTACACAGTCTGGTTTTTGCTGTAATTCCTTTTGAAAATGCCTTTTCTCATTTCATCACAAAATGATGTGCACCCTAACATGTGTACCTAACATTTCAAAAGGTCCATGAATTGTCAGTTGTGTCTCTTGTTTGTGCGGGGAATGTTCTTATGCCTTCTCTATCAGATCCCTTCAAGAGACAAAATATCGGACCTTTGCTGCCTAGGAAGACCTCGATAATAGGTGTTACCTTTGAACCTTGAGACCCGTGAATCATTTAGACGCAAAAGGTTTGGACAGAAAACACTGCTAATTTGAAATGTATATGGTGAGGGGAAAGTTGTCTCTCTGCTTTGTGATTCACAGGTGGCAGACCATTATGACCCGAGTCAGTCTTTGAGAGGTGTGTTTTTTTTCTTATTGCTTTCATGACTGTTGCAACAATGTATTTGCATATGGGGGTATCTCTTGTGAACATTTTAACCCATCAGGTACATAGAAGACGGCTTCAAGGCCCAAAGCTTCTCTGTTGTAAGACATTTTGATTATGTATGTTCCACAATAAAGCCCATGTGATTTAGGATTGAAATAGGAAGACATTTAGAAGTTGTGTATGTGGAAGGAAAGGCATGTGTGCCTATTGCTTTAGTCGACAGATGTCGCAGCCTTGTCTTGTGGAAAAGTGAATCTTGGGCAACAGGGTTTTCAGAAGGTGTAAGGTAAGTAAAATGATCTCGCTTGAATGGTTTCAGGATCCACAAAGATTGAGAGGAGCGGCAAAGAAAGTGCAGAAAAAAGTTTGTACCATCTTATGTAGGAAGACATTTGGAAGTTGTGTTCGTGGAAGGAAAGGCCTGTGTGTCTATTGCTTTACTCGACAGATGTCGCAGCCTTGTCTTGTGGAAAAGTGAATCTTGGGCAACAGGGATTTCAGCAGGTGTAAGGTAAGCAAAATGATCTTGCTTGAATAGTTTCAGGATCCACACATATTGAGAGGAGCAGCAAAGAAAGTGAAGAAAAACGTTTGTACCATCTTATGTAGGAAGACAATTGGAAGTTGTGTTTGCGAAAGGAAAGGCCTGTGTGTCTATTGCTTTACTCGACAGATGTCGCAGCCTTGTCTTGTGGAAAAGTGAATCTTGGGCAACAGGGTTTTCAGAAGGTGTAAGGTAAGCAAAATGATCTTGCTTGAATGGTTTCAGGATCCACAAAGATTGAGAGGAGCGGCAAAGAAAGTGCAGAAAAAAGTTTGTACCATCTTATGTAGGAAGACATCTGGAAGTTGTGTTCGCGGAAGGAAAGGCCTGTGTGTCTATTGCTTTACTCGACAGATGTCGCAGCCTTGTCTTGTGGAAAAGTGAATCTTGGGCAACAGGGTTTTCAGCAGGTGTAAGGTAAGCAAAATGATCTCGCTGGAATGGTTTCAGGATCCACACATATTGAGAGGAGCAGCAAAGAAAGTGAAGAAAAGAGTTTGTACCATCTTATGTAGGAAGACATTTGGAAGTTGTGTTTGCGGAAGGAAAGAAAGGCCTGTGTGTCTTTTGCTTTACTCGACAGATGTCGCAGCCTTGTCATGTGGAAAAGTGAATCTTGGGCAACAGGGATTTCAGCAGGTGTAAGGTAAGCAAAATGATCTCGCTTGAATGGTTTCAGGATCCACAAAGATTGAGAGGAGCAGCAATTAAAGTGAAGAAAGAAGTTTGTACCATCTTACGTAGGAAGACATTTGGAAGTTGTGTTCGCGGAAGGAAAGGCCTGTGTGTCTATTGCTTTACTCGACAGATGTAGAAGCCTTGTCTTGTGGAAAATTGAATCTTGGGCAACAGGGTTTTCAGCAGGTGTAAGGTAAGCAAAATGAGCTCTCTTGAATAGTTTCAGGATCCACAAAGATCGAGAGGAGCAGCAAAGAAAGTGAAGAAAAAAGTTTGTACCATCTCCTCAATCGGCATGTTTAGGAAGCTTTGTTTAGCGGTATTTGAAAAGAAGGTTCTTGGGGGAATTGAACAGATAGAGGAGACATGAATGGGTATTGTTTCTGAGATGATGGCAAAAGCCAGTGTATCTTGTACTCAACACATGTGGCAGCAGTGTTCTGGGAGAGATGTGTCCCATGCCCTAAATATAAGAGCGTTGTGAGGTAAGCAGATTGTACTGTTATGATCTCTTTCACAAGTCACTTTATTTAATCTGGAGCAACAAAGTTGATGGTAGGCATCACACGCTACACAGTCTGGTTTTTGCTGTAATTCCTTTTGAAAATGCCTTTTCTCATTTCATCACAAAATGATGTGCACCCTAACATGTGTACCTAACATTTCAAAAGGTCCATGAATTGTCAGTTGTGTCTCTTGTTTGTGCGGCTAATGTTCTTATGCCTTCTCTATCAGATCCCTTCAAGAGACAAAATATCGGACCTTTGCTGCCTAGGAAGACCTCGATAATAGGTGTTACCTTTGAACCTTGAGACCCGTGAATCATTTAGACGCAAAAGGTTTGGACAGAAAACACTGGTAATTTGAGATGTATATGGTGAGGGGAAAGTTGTCTCTCTGCTTTGTGATTCACAGGTGGCAGACCATTATGACCCGAGTCAGTCTTTGAGAGGTGTGTTTTTTTTCTTATTGCTTTCATGACTGTTGCAACAATGTATTTGCATATGGGGGTATCTCTTGTGAACATTTTAACCCATCAGGTACATAGAAGACGGCTTCAAGGCACAAAGCTTCTCAGTTGTAAGACATTTTGATTATGTATGTTCCACAATAAAGCCCATGTGATTTAGGATTGAAATAGGAAGACATTTAGAAGTTGTGTATGTGGAAGGAAAGGCATGTGTGCCTATTGCTTTAGTCGACAGATGTCGCAGCCTTGTCTTGTGGAAAAGTGAATCTTGGGCAACAGGGTTTTCAGAAGGTGTAAGGTAAGCAAAATGATCTCGCTTGAATGGTTTCAGGATCCACAAAGATTGAGAGGAGCGGCAAAGAAAGTGCAGAAAAAAGTTTGTACCATCTTATGTAGGAAGACATTTGGAAGTTGTGTTCGTGGAAGGAAAGGCCTGTGTGTCTATTGCTTTACTCGACAGATGTCGCAGCCTTGTCTTGTGGAAAAGTGAATCTTGGGCAACAGGGTTTTCAGCAGGTGTAAGGTAAGCAAAATGATCTCGCTGGAATGGTTTCAGGATCCACACATATTGAGAGGAGCCGCAAAGAAAGTGAAGAAAAGAGTTTGTACCATCTTATGTAGGAAGACATTTGGAAGTTGTGTTTGCGGAAGGAAAGAAAGGCCTGTGTGTCTTTTGCTTTACTCGACAGATGTCGCAGCCTTGTCTTGTGGAAAAGTGAATCTTGGGCAACAGGGATTTCAGCAGGTGTAAGGTAAGCAAAATGATCTTGCTTGAATAGTTTCAGGATCCACACAGATTGAGAGGAGCAGCAAAGAAAGTGCAGAAAAAAGTTTGTACCATCTTATGTAGGAAGACATTTGGAAGTTGTGTTCGTGGAAGGAAAGGCCTGTGTGTCTATTGCTTTACTCGACAGATGTCGCAGCCTTGTCTTGTGGAAAAGTGAATCTTGGGCAACAGGGTTTTCAGAAGGTGTAAGGTAAGCAAAATGATCTCGCTTGAATAGTTTCAGGATCCACACAGATTGAGAGGAGCAGCAAAGAAAGTGAAGAAAAAAGTTTGTACCATCTTATGTAGGAAGACATTTGGAAGTTGTGTTTGCGGAAGGAAAGGCCTGTGTGTCTATTGCTTTACTCGACAGATGTCGCAGCCTTGTCTTGTGGAAAAGTGAATCTTGGGCAACAGGGATTTCAGCAGGTGTAAGGTAAGCAAAACGATCTCGCTTGAATAGTTTCAGGATCCACACAGATCGAGAGGAGCAGCAAAGAAAGTGAAGAAAAAAGTTTGTACCATCTTATGTAGGAAGACATTTGGAAGTTGTGTTTGCAGAAGGAAAGAAAGGCCTGTGTGTTTATTGCTTTACTCGACAGATGTCGCAGCCTTGTCTTGTGGAAAAGTGAATCTTGGGCAACAGGGTTTTCAGCAGGTGTAAGGTAAGCAAAATGATCTCGCTGGAATGGTTTCAGGATCCACACATATTGAGAGGAGCAGCAAAGAAAGTGAAGAAAAGAGTTTGTACCATCTTATGTAGGAAGACATTTGGAAGTTGTGTTTGCGGAAGGAAAGAAAGGCCTGTGTGTCTTTTGCTTTACTCGACAGATGTCGCAGCCTTGTCTTGTGGAAAAGTGAATCTTGGGCAACAGGGATTTCAGCAGGTGTAAGGTAAGCAAAATGATCTTGCTTGAATAGTTTCAGGATCCACACAGATTGAGAGGAGCAGCAAAGAAAGTGAAGAAAAAAGTTTGTACCATCTTATGTAGGAAGACAATTGGAAGTTGTGTTTGCAGAAGGAAAGGCCTGTGTGTCTATTGCTTTACTCGACAGATGTCGCAGCCTTGTCTTGTGGAAAAGTGAATCTTGGGCAACAGGGATTTCAGCAGGTGTAAGGTAAGCAAAATGATCTTGCTTGAATAGTTTCAGGATCCACACAGATTGAGAGGAGCAGCAAAGAAAGTGAAGAAAAAAGTTTGTACCATCTTATGTAGGAAGACATTTGGAAGTTGTGTTTGCGGAAGGAAAGGCCTGTGTGTCTATTGCTTTACTCGACAGATGTCGCAGCCTTGTCTTGTGGAAAAGTGAATCTTGGGCAACAGGGTTTTCAGAAGGTGTAAGGTAAGCAAAATGACCTCGCTTGAATGGTTTCAGGATCCACAAAGATTGAGAGGAGCGGCAAAGAAAGTGAAGAAGAAAGTGTGTGTACCATCTTATGTAGGAAGACATTTGGAAGTTGTGTTTGCGGAAGGAAAGAAAGGCCTGTGTGTATTGCTTTACTCGACAGATGTCGCAGCCTTGTCTTGTGGAAAAGT
Organism: Spea bombifrons; assembly: GCF_027358695.1. NCBI lineage: Eukaryota > Metazoa > Chordata > Amphibia > Anura > Pelobatidae > Spea > Spea bombifrons. The sequence continues at coordinate 17,193,945 of NC_071096.1, read as the reverse complement.
GAATCTTGGGCAACAGGGTTTTCAGCAGGTGTAAGGTAAGCAAAATGATCTCGCTGGAATGGTTTCAGGATCCACACAGATTGAGAGGAGCAGCAAAGAAAGTGCAGAAAAAAGTTTGTACCATCTTATGTAGGAAGACATTTGGAAGTTGTGTTCGTGGAAGGAAAGGCCTGTGTGTCTATTGCTTTACTCGACAGATGTCACAGCCTTGTCTTGTGGAAAAGTGAATCTTGGGCAACAGGGTTTTCAGAAGGTGTAAGGTAAGCAAAATGATCTCGCTTGAATAGTTTCAGGATCCACACAGATTGAGAGGAGCGGCAAAGAAAGTGAAGAAAAAAGTTTGTACCATCTTATGTAGGAAGACATTTGGAAGTTGTGTTTGCGGAAGGAAAGGCCTGTGTGTCTATTGCTTTACTCGACAGATGTCGCAGCCTTGTCTTGTGGAAAAGTGAATCTTGGGCAACAGGGTTTTCAGAAGGTGTAAGGTAAGCAAAATGACCTCGCTTGAATGGTTTCAGGATCCACAAAGATGGAGAGGAGCGGCAAAGAAAGTGAAGAAGAAAGTGTGTACCATCTTATGTAGGAAAACATTTGGAAGTTGTGTTTGCGGAAGGAAAGAAAGGCCTGTGTGTTTATTGCTTTACTCGACAGATGTCGCAGCCTTGTCTTATGGAAAAGTGAATCTTGGGCAACTGGGTTTTCAGCAGGTATAAGGTAAGCAAAATGAGCTCTCTTGAATAGTTTCAGGATCCACAAAGATCGAGAGGAGCAGCAAAGAAAGTGAAGAAAAAAGTTTGTACCATCTCCTCAATCGGCATGTTTAGGAAGCTTTGTTTAGCGGTATTTGAAAAGAAGGTTCTTTGGGGAATTGAACAGATAGAGGAGACATGAATGGATATTGTTTCTGAGATGAAGGCAAAAGCCAGTGTATCTTGTACTCAACACATGTGGCAGCAGTGTTCTGGGAGAGATGTGTCCCATGCCCTAAATATTAGAGCGTTGTGAGGTAAGCAGATTGTACTGTTAGGATCTCTTTCACAAGTCACTTTATTTAATTTGGAGCAACAAAGTTGATGGTAGGCATCACACGCTACACAGTCTGGTTTTTGCTGTAATTCTTTTTGAAAATGCCTTCTCTCATTTCATCACAAAATGATGTGCACCCTAACATGTGTACCTAACATTTCAAAAGGTCCATGAATTGTCAGTTGTGTCTCTTGTTTGTGCGGGGAATGTTCTTATGCCTTCTCTATCAGATCCCTTCAAGAGACAAAATATCGGACCTTTGCTGCCTAGGAAGACCTCGATAATAGGTGTTACCTTTGAACCTTGAGACCCGTGAATCATTTAGACGCAAAAGGTTTGGACAGAAAACACTGCTAATTTGAAATGTATATGGTGAGGGGAAAGTTGTCTCTCTGCTTTGTGATTCACAGGTGGCAGACCATTATGACCCGAGTCAGTCTTTGAGAGGTGTGTTTTTTTTCTTATTGCTTTCATGACTGTTGCAACAATGTATTTGGATATGGGGGTATCTCTTGTGAACATTTTAACCCATCAGGTACATAGAAGATGGCTTCAAGGCACAAAGCTTCACAGTTGTAAGACATTTTGATTATGTTCCACAATAAAGCCCATGTGATTTAGGATTGAAATAGGAAGACATTTAGAAGTTGTGTATGTGGAAGGAAAGGCATGTGTGCCTATTGCTTTAGTCGACAGATGTCGCAGCCTTGTCTTGTGCAAAAGTGAATCTTGGGCAACAGGGTTTTCAGAAGGTGTAAGGTAAGTAAAATGATCTCGCTTGAATGGTTTCAGGATCCACAAAGATTGAGAGGAGCGGCAAAGAAAGTGCAGAAAAAAGTTTGTACCATCTTATGTAGGAAGACATTTGGAAGTTGTGTTCGTGGAAGGAAAGGCCTGTGTGTCTATTGCTTTACTCGACAGATGTCGCAGCCTTGTCTTGTGGAAAAGTGAATCTTGGGCAACAGGGTTTTCAGCAGGTGTAAGGTAAGCAAAATGATCTCGCTGGAATGGTTTCAGGATCCACACATATTGAGAGGAGCAGCAAAGAAAGTGAAGAAAACAGTTTGTACCATCTTATGTAGGAAGACATTTGGAAGTTGTGTTTGAGGAAGGAAAGGCCTGTGTGTCTATTGCTTTACTCGACAGATGTCGCAGCCTTGTCTTGTGGAAAAGTGAATCTTGGGCAACAGGGATTTCAGCAGGTGTAAGGTAAGCAAAATGATCTCGCTTGAATGGTTTCAGGATCCACAAAGATTGAGAGGAGCAGCAATTAAAGTGAAGAAAGAAGTTTGTACCATCTTATGTAGGAAGACATTTGGAAGTTGTGTTCGTGGAAGGAAAGGCCTGTGTGTCTATTGCTTTACTCGACAGATGTCGCAGCCTTGTCTTGTGGAAAAGTGAATCTTGGGCAACAGGGTTTTCAGCAGGTGTAAGGTAAGCAAAATGATCTCGCTGGAATGGTTTCAGGATCCACACATATTGAGAGGAGCAGCAAAGAAAGTGAAGAAAAGAGTTTGTACCATCTTATGTAGGAAGACATTTGGAAGTTGTGTTTGCGGAAGGAAAGAAAGGCCTGTGTGTCTTTTGCTTTACTCGACAGATGTCGCAGCCTTGTCTTGTGGAAAAGTGAATCTTGGGCAACAGGGTTTTCAGCAGGTGTAAGGTAAGCAAAATGAGCTCTCTTGAATAGTTTCAGGATCCACAAAGATCGAGAGGAGCAGCAAAGAAAGTGAAGAAAAAAGTTTGTACCATCTCCTCAATCGGCATGTTTAGGAAGCTTTGTTTAGCGGTATTTGAAAAGAAGGTTCTTTGGGGAATTGAACAGATAGAGGAGACATGAATGGGTATTGTTGCTGAGATGATGGCAAAAGCCAGTGTATCTTGTACTCAACACATGTGGCAGCAGTGTTCTGGGAGAGATGTGTCCCATGCCCTAAGTATTAGAGCGTTGTGAGGTAAGCAGATTGTACTGTTATGATCTCTTTCACAAGTCACTTTATTTAATCTGGAGCAACAAAGTTGATGGTAGGCATCACACGCTACACAGTCTGGTTTTTGCTGTAATTCCTTTTGAAAATGCCTTTTCTCATTTCATCACAAAATGATGTGCACCCTAACATGTGTACCTAACATTTCAAAAGGTCCATGAATTGTCAGTTGTGTCTCTTGTTTGTGCGGGGAATGTTCTTATGCCTTCTCTATCAGATCCCTTCAAGAGACAAAATATCGGACCTTTGCTGCCTAGGAAGACCTCGATAATAGGTGTTACCTTTGAACCTTGAGACCCGTGAATCATTTAGACGCAAAAGGTTTGGACAGAAAACACTGCTAATTTGAAATGTATATGGTGAGGGGAAAGTTGTCTCTCTGCTTTGTGATTCACAGGTGGCAGACCATTATGACCCGAGTCAGTCTTTGAGAGGTGTGTTTTTTTTCTTATTGCTTTCATGACTGTTGCAACAATGTATTTGCATATGGGGGTATCTCTTGTGAACATTTTAACCCATCAGGTACATAGAAGACGGCTTCAAGGCCCAAAGCTTCTCTGTTGTAAGACATTTTGATTATGTATGTTCCACAATAAAGCCCATGTGATTTAGGATTGAAATAGGAAGACATTTAGAAGTTGTGTATGTGGAAGGAAAGGCATGTGTGCCTATTGCTTTAGTCGACAGATGTCGCAGCCTTGTCTTTTGGAAAAGTGAATCTTGGGCAACAGGGTTTTCAGAAGGTGTAAGGTAAGTAAAATGATCTCGCTTGAATGGTTTCAGGATCCACAAAGACTGAGAGGAGCGGCAAAGAAAGTGCAGAAAAAAGTTTGTACCATCTTATGTAGGAAGACATTTGGAAGTTGTGTTCGTGGAAGGAAAGGCCTGTGTGTCTATTGCTTTACTCGACAGATGTCGCAGCCTTGTCTTGTGGAAAAGTGAATCTTGGGCAACAGGGTTTTCAGCAGGTGTAAGGTAAGCAAAATGATCTCGCTGGAATGGTTTCAGGATCCACACATATTGAGAGGAGCAGCAAAGAAAGTGAAGAAAAGAGTTTGTACCATCTTATGTAGGAAGACATTTGGAAGTTGTGTTTGCGGAAGGAAAGAAAGGCCTGTGTGTCTTTTGCTTTACTCGACAGATGTCGCAGCCTTGCCTTGTGGAAAAGTGAATCTTGGGCAACAGGGTTTTCAGAAGGTGTAAGGTAAGCAAAATGATCTCGCTGGAATGGTTTCAGGATCCACACATATTGAGAGGAGCAGCAAAGAAAGTGAAGAAAAGAGTTTGTACCATCTTATGTAGGAAGACATTTGGAAGTTGTGTTTGCGGAAGGAAAGAAAGGCCTGTGTGTCTTTTGCTTTACTCGACAGATGTCGCAGCCTTGCCTTGTGGAAAAGTGAATCTTGGGCAACAGGGTTTTCAGAAGGTGTAAGGTAAGCAAAATGATCTTGCTTGAATGGTTTCAGGATCCACAAAGATTGAGAGGAGCGGCAAAGAAAGTGCAGAAAAAAGTTTGTACCATCTTATGTAGGAAGACATCTGGAAGTTGTGTTCGCGGAAGGAAAGGCCTGTGTGTCTATTGCTTTACTCGACAGATGTCGCAGCCTTGTCTTGTGGAAAAGTGAATCTTGGGCAACAGGGTTTTCAGCAGGTGTAAGGTAAGCAAAATGATCTCGCTGGAATGGTTTCAGGATCCACACATATTGAGAGGAGCAGCAAAGAAAGTGAAGAAAAGAGTTTGTACCATCTTATGTAGGAAGACATTTGGAAGTTGTGTTCGTGGAAGGAAAGGCCTGTGTGTCTATTGCTTTACTCGACAGATGTCGCAGCCTTGTCTTGTGGAAAAGTGAATCTTGGGCAACAGGGTTTTCAGAAGGTGTAAGGTAAGCAAAATGATCTCGCTTGAATGGTTTCAGGATCCACAAAGATTTAGAGGAGCAGCAAAGAAAGTGAAGAAGAAAGTGTGTACCATCTTATGTAGGAAGACATTTGGAAGTTGTGTTTGCGGAAGGAAAGAAAGGCCTGTGTGTATTGCTTTACTCGACAGATGTCGCAGCCTTGTCTTGTGGAAAAGTGAATCTTGGGCAACAGGGTTTTCAGCAGGTGTAAGGTAAGCAAAATGATCTCGCTGGAATGGTTTCAGGATCCACACATATTGAGAGGAGCAGCAAAGAAAGTGAAGAAAAGAGTTTGTACCATCTTATGTAGGAAGACATTTGGAAGTTGTGTTTGCGGAAGGAAAGAAAGGCCTGTGTGTCTTTTGCTTTACTCGACAGATGTCGCAGCCTTGTCTTGTGGAAAAGTGAATCTTGGGCAACAGGGTTTTCAGCAGGTGTAAGGTAAGGAAAATGATCTTGCTTGAATAGTTTCAGGATCCACACAGATTGAGAGGAGCAGCAAAGAAAGTGAAGAAAAAAGTTTGTACCATCTTATGTAGGAAGACATTTGGAAGTTGTGTTTGCGGAAGGAATGGCCTGTGTGTCTATTGCTTTACTCGACAGATGTCGCAGCCTTGTCTTGTGGAAAAGTGAATCTTGGGCAACAGGGTTTTCAGAAGGTGTAAGGTAAGCAAAATGACCTCGCTTGAATGGTTTCAGGATCCACAAAGATTGAGAGGAGCGGCAAAGAAAGTGAAGAAAAAAGTTTGTACCATCTTATGTAGGAAGACATTTGGAAGTTGTGTTTGCGGAAGGAAAGGCCTGTGTGTCTATTGCTTTACTCGACAGATGTCGCAGCCTTGTCTTGTGGAAAAGTGAATCTTGGGCAACAGGGTTTTCAGAAGGTGTAAGGTAAGCAAAATGACCTCGCTTGAATGGTTTCAGGATCCACAAAGATTGAGAGGAGCGGCAAAGAAAGTGAAGAAGAAAGTGTGTACCATCTTATGTAGGAAGACATTTGGAAGTTGTGTTTGCGGAAGGAAAGAAAGGCCTGTGTGTATTGCTTTACTCGACAGATGTCGCAGCCTTGTCTTGTGGAAAAGTGAATCTTGGGCAACAGGGTTTTCAGCAGGTGTAAGGTAAGCAAAATGATCTCGCTGGAATGGTTTCAGGATCCACACATATTGAGAGGAGCAGCAAAGAAAGTGAAGAAAAGAGTTTGTACCATCTTATGTAGGAAGACATTTGGAAGTTGTGTTTGCGGAAGGAAAGAAAGGCCTGTGTGTCTTTTGCTTTACTCGACAGATGTCGCAGCCTTGTCTTGTGGAAAAGTGAATCTTGGGCAACAGGGTTTTCAGCAGGTGTAAGGTAAGCAAAATGATCTCGCTGGAATGGTTTCAGGATCCACACATATTGAGAGGAGCAGCAAAGAAAGTGAAGAAAACAGTTTGTACCATCTTATGTAGGAAGACATTTGGAAGTTGTGTTTGCGGAAGGAAAGAAAGGCCTGTGTGTCTTTTGCTTTACTCGACAGATGTCGCAGCCTTGTCTTGTGGAAAAGTGAATCTTGGGCAACAGGGATTTCAGCAGGTGTAAGGTAAGCAAAATGATCTTGCTTGAATAGTTTCAGGATCCACACAGATTGAGAGGAGCAGCAAAGAAAGTGAAGAAAAAAGTTTGTACCATTTTATGTAGGAAGACAATTGGAAGTTGTGTTTGCAGAAGGAAAGGCCTGTGTGTCTATTGCTTTACTCGGCAGATGTCGCAGACTTGTCTTGTGGAAAAGTGAATCTTGGGCAACAGGGATTTCAGCAGGTGTAAGGTAAGCAAAATGATCTTGCTTGAATAGTTTCAGGATCCACACAGATTGAGAGGAGCAGCAAAGAAAGTGAAGAAAAAAGTTTGTACCATCTTATGTAGGAAGACATTTGGAAGTTGTGTTTGCGGAAGGAAAGGCCTGTGTGTCTATTGCTTTACTCGACAGATGTCGCAGCCTTGTCTTGTGGAAAAGTGAATCTTGGGCAACAGGGTTTTCAGAAGGTGTAAGGTAAGCAAAATGACCTCGCTTGAATGGTTTCAGGATCCACAAAGATTGAGAGGAGCGGCAAAGAAAGTGAAGAAGAAAGTGTGTACCATGTTATGTAGGAAGACATTTGGAAGTTGTGTTTGCGGAAGGAAAGAAAGGCCTGTGTGTTTATTGCTTTACTCGACAGATGTCGCAGCCTTGTCTTATGGAAAAGTGAATCTTGGGCAACTGGGTTTTCAGCAGGTGTAAGGTAAGCAAAATGATCTCGCTGGAATGGTTTCAGGATCCACACATATTGAGAGGAGCAGCAAAGAAAGTGAAGAAAACAGTTTGTACCATCTTATGTAGGAAGACATTTGGAAGTTGTGTTTGCGGAAGGAAAGAAAGGCCTGTGTGTCTTTTGCTTTACTCGACAGATGTCGCAGCCTTGTCTTGTGGAAAAGTGAATCTTGGGCAACAGGGATTTCAGCAGGTGTAAGGTAAGCAAAATGATCTTGCTTGAATAGTTTCAGGATCCACACAGATTGAGAGGAGCAGCAAAGAAAGTGCAGAAAAAAGTTTGTACCATCTTATGTAGGAAGACATTTGGAAGTTGTGTTCGTGGAAGGAAAGGCCTGTGTGTCTATTGCTTTACTCGACAGATGTCGCAGCCTTGTCTTGTGGAAAAGTGAATCTTGGGCAACAGGGTTTTCAGCAGGTGTAAGGTAAGCAAAATGATCTTGCTTGAATAGTTTCAGGATCCACACAGATTGAGAGGAGCAGCAAAGAAAGTGCAGAAAAAAGTTTGTACCATCTTATGTAGGAAGACATTTGGAAGTTGTGTTCGTGGAAGGAAAGGCCTGTGTGTCTATTGCTTTACTCGACAGATGTCGCAGCCTTGTCTTGTGGAAAAGTGAATCTTGGGCAACAGGGTTTTCAGCAGGTGTAAGGTAAGCAAAATGATCTTGCTTGAATAGTTTCAGGATCCACACAGATTGAGAGGAGCAGCAAAGAAAGTGCAGAAAAAAGTTTGTACCATCTTATGTAGGAAGACATTTGGAAGTTGTGTTCGTGGAAGGAAAGGCCTGTGTGTCTATTGCTTTACTCGACAGATGTCGCAGCCTTGTCTTGTGGAAAAGTGAATCTTGGGCAACAGGGTTTTCAGCAGGTGTAAGGTAAGCAAAATGATCTCGCTTGAATAGTTTCAGGATCCACACAGATCGAGAGGAGCAGCAAAGAAAGTGAAGAAAAAAGTTTGTACCATCTTATGTAGGAAGACATTTGGAAGTTGTGTTTGCAGAAGGAAAGAAAGGCCTGTGTGTTTATTGCTTTACTCGACAGATGTCGCAGCCTTGTCTTGTGGAAAAGTGAATCTTGGGCAACAGGGTTTTCAGCAGGTGTAAGGTAAGCAAAATGATCTCGCTGGAATGGTTTCAGGATCCACACATATTGAGAGGAGCAGCAAAGAAAGTGAAGAAAAGAGTTTGTACCATCTTATGTAGGAAGACATTTGGAAGTTGTGTTTGCGGAAGGAAAGAAAGGCCTGTGTGTCTTTTGCTTTACTCGACAGATGTCGCAGCCTTGTCTTGTGGAAAAGTGAATCTTGGGCAACAGGGATTTCAGCAGGTGTAAGGTAAGCAAAATGATCTTGCTTGAATAGTTTCAGGATCCACACAGATTGAGAGGAGCAGCAAAGAAAGTGAAGAAAAAAGTTTGTACCATCTTATGTAGGAAGACAATTGGAAGTTGTGTTTGCAGAAGGAAAGGCCTGTGTGTCTATTGCTTTACTCGGCAGATGTCGCAGACTTGTCTTGTGGAAAAGTGAATCTTGGGCAACAGGGATTTCAGCAGGTGTAAGGTAAGCAAAATGATCTTGCTTGAATAGTTTCAGGATCCACACAGATTGAGAGGAGCAGCAAAGAAAGTGAAGAAAAAAGTTTGTACCATCTTATGTAGGAAGACATTTGGAAGTTGTGTTTGCGGAAGGAAAGGCCTGTGTGTCTATTGCTTTACTCGACAGATGTCGCAGCCTTGTCTTGTGGAAAAGTGAATCTTGGGCAACAGGGTTTTCAGAAGGTGTAAGGTAAGCAAAATGACCTCGCTTGAATGGTTTCAGGATCCACAAAGATTGAGAGGAGCGGCAAAGAAAGTGAAGAAGAAAGTGTGTACCATCTTATGTAGGAAGACATTTGGAAGTTGTGTTTGCGGAAGGAAAGAAAGGCCTGTGTGTTTATTGCTTTACTCGACAGATGTCGCAGCCTTGTCTTATGGAAAAGTGAATCTTGGGCAACTGGGTTTTCAGCAGGTATAAGGTAAGCAAAATGAGCTCTCTTGAATAGTTTCAGGATCCACAAAGATCAAGAGGAGCAGCAAAGAAAGTGAAGAAAAAAGTTTGTACCATCTCCTCAATCGGCATGTTTAGGAAGCTTTGTTTAGCGGTATTTGAAAAGAAGGTTCTTTGGGGAATTGAATAGATAGAGGAGACATGAATGGATATTGTTTCTGAGATGAAGGCAAAAGCCAGTGTATCTTGTACTCAACACATGTGGCAGCAGTGTTCTGGGAGAGATGTGTCCCATGCCCTAAATATTAGAGCGTTTTGAGGTAAGCAGATTGTACTGTTAGGATCTCTTTCACAAGTCACTTTATTTAATTTGGAGCAACAAAGTTGATGGTAGGCATCACACGCTACACAGTCTGGTTTTTGCTGTAATTCCTTTTGAAAATGCCTTCTCTCATTTCATCACAAAATGATGTGCACCCTAACATGTGTACCTAACATTTCAAAAGGTCCATGAATTGTCAGTTGTGTCTCTTGTTTGTGCGGGGAATGTTCTTATGCCTTCTCTATCAGATCCCTTCAAGAGACAAAATATCGGACCTTTGCTGCCTAGGAAGACCTCGATAATAGGTGTTACCTTTGAACCTTGAGACCCGTGAATCATTTAGACGCAAAAGGTTTGGACAGAAAACACTGCTAATTTGAAATGTATATGGTGAGGGGAAAGTTGTCTCTCTGCTTTGTGATTCACAGGTGGCAGACCATTATGACCCGAGTCAGTCTTTGAGAGGTGTGTTTTTTTTCTTATTGCTTTCATGACTGTTGCAACAATGTATTTGGATATGGGGGTATCTCTTGTGAACATTTTAACCCATCAGGTACATAGAAGACGGCTTCAAGGCACAAAGCTTCACAGTTGTAAGACATTTTGATTATGTATGTTCCACAATAAAGCCCATGTGATTTAGGATTGAAATAGGAAGACATTTAGAAGTTGTGTATGTGGAAGGAAAGGCATGTGTGCATATTGCTTTAGTCGACAGATGTCGCAGCCTTGTCTTGTGGAAAAGTGAATCTTGGGCAACAGGGTTTTCAGAAGGTGTAAGGTAAGTAAAATGATCTCGCTTGAATGGTTTCAGGATCCACAAAGATTGAGAGGAGCGGCAAAGAAAGTGCAGAAAAAAGTTTGTACCATCTTATGTAGGAAGACATTTGGAAGTTGTGTTCGTGGAAGGAAAGGCCTGTGTGTCTATTGCTTTACTCGACAGATGTCGCAGCCTTGTCTTGTGGAAAAGTGAATCTTGGGCAACAGGGTTTTCAGCAGGTGTAAGGTAAGCAAAATGATCTCGCTGGAATGGTTTCAGGATCCACACATATTGAGAGGAGCAGCAAAGAAAGTGAAGAAAAGAGTTTGTACCATCTTATGTAGGAAGACATTTGGAAGTTGTGTTTGCGGAAGGAAAGAAAGGCCTGTGTGTCTTTTGCTTTACTCGACAGATGTCGCAGCCTTGTCTTGTGGAAAAGTGAATCTTGGGCAACAGGGATTTCAGCAGGTGTAAGGTAAGCAAAATGATCTTGCTTGAATAGTTTCAGGATCCACACAGATTGAGAGGAGCAGCAAAGAAAGCGAAGAAAAAAGTTTGTACCATCTTATGTAGGAAGACAATTGGAAGTTGTGTTTGCGGAAGGAAAGGCCTGTGTGTCTATTGCTTTACTCGACAGATGTCGCAGCCTTGTCTTGTGGAAAAGTGAATCTTGGGCAACAGGGTTTTCAGAAGGTGTAAGGTAAGCAAAATGATCTTGCTTGATTGGTTTCAGGATCCACAAAGATTGAGAGGAGCGGCAAAGAAAGTGCAGAAAAAAGTTTGTACCATCTTATGTAGGAAGACATTTGGAAGTTGTGTTTGCGGAAGGAAAGAAAGGCCTGTGTGTCTTTTGCTTTACTCGACAGATGTCGCAGCCTTGTCTTGTGGAAAAGTGAATCTTGGGCAACAGGGTTTTCAGGAGGTGTAAGGTAAGCAAAATGATCTCGCTGGAATGGTTTCAGGATCCACACATATTGAGAGGAGCAGCAAAGAAAGTGAAGAAAAGAGTTTGTACCATCTTATGTAGGAAGACATTTGGAAGTTGTGTTTGCGGAAGGAAAGGCCTGTGTGTCTATTGCTTTACTCGACAGATGTCGCAGCCTTGTCTTGTGGAAAAGTGAATCTTGGGCAACAGGGATTTCAGCAGGTGTAAGGTAAGCAAAATGATCTCGCTTGAATGGTTTCAGGATCCACAAAGATTGAGAGGAGCAGCAATTAAAGTGAAGAAAGAAGTTTGTACCATCTTATGTAGGAAGACATTTGGAAGTTGTGTTCGCGGAAGGAAAGGCCTGTGTGTCTATTGCTTTACTCGACAGATGTAGAAGCCTTGTCTTGTGGAAAATTGAATCTTGGGCAACAGGGTTTTCAGCAGGTGTAAGGTAAGCAAAATGAGCTCTCTTGAATAGTTTCAGGATCCACAAAGATCGAGAGGAGCAGCAAAGAAAGTGAAGAAAAAAGTTTGTACCATCTCCTCAATCGGCATGTTTAGGAAGCTTTGTTTAGCGGTATTTGAAAAGAAGGTTCTTTGGGGAATTGAACAGATAGAGGAGACATGAATGGGTATTGTTGCTGAGATGATGGCAAAAGCCAGTGTATCTTGTACTCAACACATGTGGCAGCAGTGTTCTGGGAGAGATGTGTCCCATGCCCTAAGTATTAGAGCGTTGTGAGGTAAGCAGATTGTACTGTTATGATCTCTTTCACAAGTCACTTTATTTAATCTGGAGCAACAAAGTTGATGGTAGGCATCACACGCTACACAGTCTGGTTTTTGCTGTAATTCCTTTTGAAAATGCCTTTTCTCATTTCATCACAAAATGATGTGCACCCTAACACGTGTACCTAACATTTCAAAAGGTCCATGAATTGTCAGTTGTGTCTCTTGTTTGTTCGGGGAATGTTCTTATGCCTTCTCTATCAGATCCCTTCAAGAGACAAAATATCGGACCTTTGCTGCCTAGGAAGACCTCGATAATAGGTGTTACCTTTGAACCTTGAGACCCGTGAATCATTTAGACGCAAAAGGTTTGGACAGAAAACACTGCTAATTTGAAATGTATATGGTGAGGGGAAAGTTGTCTCTCTGCTTTGTGATTCACAGGTGGCAGACCATTATGACCCGAGTCAGTCTTTGAGAGGTGTGTTTTTTTTCTTATTGCTTTCATGACTGTTGCAACAATGTATTTGCATATGGGGGTATCTCTTGTGAACATTTTAACCCATCAGGTACATAGAAGACGGCTTCAAGGCCCAAAGCTTCTCTGTTGTAAGACATTTTGATTATGTATGTTCCACAATAAAGCCCATGTGATTTAGGATTGAAATAGGAAGACATTTAGAAGTTGTGTATGTGGAAGGAAAGGCATGTGTGCCTATTGCTTTAGTCGACAGATGTCGCAGCCTTGTCTTGTGGAAAAGTGAATCTTGGGCAACAGGGTTTTCAGAAGGTGTAAGGTAAGTAAAATGATCTCGCTTGAATGGTTTCAGGATCCACAAAGATTGAGAGGAGCGGCAAAGAAAGTGCAGAAAAAAGTTTGTACCATCTTATGTAGGAAGACATTTGGAAGTTGTGTTCGTGGAAGGAAAGGCCTGTGTGTCTATTGCTTTACTCGACAGATGTCGCAGCCTTGTCTTGTGGAAAAGTGAATCTTGGGCAACAGGGTTTTCAGCAGGTGTAAGGTAAGCAAAATGATCTCGCTGGAATGGTTTCAGGATCCACACATATTGAGAGGAGCAGCAAAGAAAGTGAAGAAAAGAGTTTGTACCATCTTATGTAGGAAGACATTTGGAAGTTGTGTTCGTGGAAGGAAAGGCCTGTGCGTCTATTGCTTTACTCGACAGATGTCGCAGCCTTGTCTTGTGGAAAAGTGAATCTTGGGCAACAGGGTTTTCAGAAGGTGTAAGGTAAGCAAAATGATCTCGCTTGAATGGTTTCAGGATCCACAAAGATTTAGAGGAGCAGCAAAGAAAGTGAAGAAGAAAGTGTGTACCATCTTATGTAGGAAGACATTTGGAAGTTGTGTTTGCGGAAGGAAAGAAAGGCCTGTGTGTATTGCTTTACTCGACAGATGTCGCAGCCTTGTCTTGTGGAAAAGTGAATCTTGGGCAACAGGGTTTTCAGCAGGTGTAAGGTAAGCAAAATGATCTCGCTGATATGGTTTCAGGATCCACACATATTGAGAGGAGCAGCAAAGAAAGTGAAGAAAAGAGTTTGTACCATCTTATGTAGGAAGACATTTGGAAGTTGTGTTCGTGGAAGGAAAGGCCTGTGTGTCTATTGCTTTACTCGACAGATGTCGCAGCCTTGTCTTGTGGAAAAGTGAATCTTGGGCAACAGGGTTTTCAGAAGGTGTAAGGTAAGCAAAATGATCTCGCTTGAATGGTTTCAGGATCCACAAAGATTTAGAGGAGCAGCAAAGAAAGTGAAGAAGAAAGTGTGTACCATCTTATGTAGGAAGACATTTGGAAGTTGTGTTTGCGGAAGGAAAGAAAGGCCTGTGTGTATTGCTTTACTCGACAGATGTCGCAGCCTTGTCTTGTGGAAAAGTGAATCTTGGGCAACAGGGTTTTCAGCAGGTGTAAGGTAAGCAAAATGATCTCGCTGGAATGGTTTCAGGATCCACACATATTGAGAGGAGCAGCAAAGAAAGTGAAGAAAAGAGTTTACCATCTTATGTAGGAAGACATTTGGAAGTTGTGTTTGCGGAAGGAAAGGCCTGTGTGTCTATTGCTTTACTCGACAGATGTCGCAGCCTTGTCTTGTGGAAAAGTGAATCTTGGGCAACAGGGTTTTCAGCAGGTGTAAGGTAAGCAAAATGATCTCGCTTGAATGGTTTCAGGATCCACAAAGATTGAGAGGAGCGGCAAAGAAAGTGCAGAAAAAAGTTTGTACCATCTTATGTAGGAAGACATCTGGAAGTTGTGTTCGCGGAAGGAAAGGCCTGTGTGTCTATTGCTTTACTCGACAGATGTCGCAGCCTTGTCTTGTGGAAAAGTGAATCTTGGGCAACAGGGTTTTCAGCAGGTGTAAGGTAAGCAAAATGATCTCGCTGGAATGGTTTCAGGATCCACACATATTGAGAGGAGCAGCAAAGAAAGTGAAGAAAAGAGTTTGTACCATCTTATGTAGGAAGACATTTGGAAGTTGTGTTTGCGGAAGGAAAGAAAGGCCTGTGTGTCTTTTGCTTTACTCGACAGATGTCGCAGCCTTGTCATGTGGAAAAGTGAATCTTGGGCAACAGGGATTTCAGCAGGTGTAAGGTAAGCAAAATGATCTCGCTTGAATGGTTTCAGGATCCACAAAGATTGAGAGGAGCAGCAATTAAAGTGAAGAAAGAAGTTTGTACCATCTAATGTAGGAAGACATTTGGAAGTTGTGTTCGCGGAAGGAAAGGCCTGTGTGTCTATTGCTTTACTCGACAGATGTAGAAGCCTTGTCTTGTGGAAAATTGAATCTTGGGCAACAGGGTTTTCAGCAGGTGTAAGGTAAGCAAAATGAGCTCTCTTGAATAGTTTCAGGATCCACAAAGATCGAGAGGAGCAGCAAAGAAAGTGAAGAAAAAAAGTTTGTACCATCTCCTCAATCGGCATGTTTAGGAAGCTTTGTTTAGCGGTATTTGAAAAGAAGGTTCTTGGGGGAATTGAACAGATAGAGGAGACATGAATGGGTATTGTTTCTGAGATGATGGCAAAAGCCAGTGTATCTTGTACTCAACACATGTGGCAGCAGTGTTCTGGGAGAGATGTGTCCCATGCCCTAAATATAAGAGCGTTGTGAGGTAAGCAGATTGTACTGTTATGATCTCTTTCACAAGTCACTTTATTTAATCTGGAGCAACAAAGTTGATGGTAGGCATCACACGCTACACAGTCTGGTTTTTGCTGTAATTCCTTTTGAAAATGCCTTTTCTCATTTCATCACAAAATGATGTGCACCCTAACATGTGTACCTAACATTTCAAAAGGTCCATGAATTGTCAGTTGTGTCTCTTGTTTGTGCGGGGAATGTTCTTATGCCTTCTCTATCAGATCCCTTCAAGAGACAAAATATCGGACCTTTGCTGCCTAGGAAGACCTCGATAATAGGTGTTACCTTTGAACCTTGAGACCCGTGAATCATTTAGACGCAAAAGGTTTGGACAGAAAACACTGCTAATTTGAGATGTATATGGTGAGGGGAAAGTTGTCTCTCTGCTTTGTGATTCACAGGTGGCAGACCATTATGACCCGAGTCAGTCTTTGAGAGGTGTGTTTTTTTTCTTATTGCTTTCATGACTGTTGCAACAATTTATTTGCATATGGAGGTATCTCTTGTGAACATTTTAACCCATCAGGTACATAGAAGACGGCTTCAAGGCACAAAGCTTCTCAGTTGTAAGACATTTTGATTATGTATGTTCCACAATAAAGCCCATGTGATTTAGGATTGAAATAGGAAGACATTTAGAAGTTGTGTATGTGGAAGGAAAGGCATGTGTGCCTATTGCTTTAGTCGACAGATGTCGCAGCCTTGTCTTGTGGAAAAGTGAATCTTGGGCAACAGGGTTTTCAGAAGGTGTAAGGTAAGCAAAATGATCTCGCTTGAATGGTTTCAGGATCCACAAAGATTGAGAGGAGCGGCAAAGAAAGTGCAGAAAAAAGTTTGTACCATCTTATGTAGGAAGACATTTGGAAGTTGTGTTCGTGGAAGGAAAGGCCTGTGTGTCTATTGCTTTTCTCGACAGATGTCGCAGCCTTGTCTTGTGGAAAAGTGAATCTTGGGCAACAGGGTTTTCAGAAGGTGTAAGGTAAGCAAAATGATCTCGCTTGAATGGTTTCAGGATCCACAATGATTTAGAGGAGCAGCAAAGAAAGTGAAGAAGAAAGTGTGTACCATCTTATGTAGGAAGACATTTGGAAGTTGTGTTTGCGGAAGGAAAGAAAGGCCTGTGTGTATTGCTTTACTCGACAGATGTCGCAGCCTTGTCTTGTGGAAAAGTGAATCTTGGGCAACAGGGTTTTCAGCAGGTGTAAGGTAAGCAAAATGATCTCGCTGGAATGGTTTCAGGATCCACACATATTGAGAGGAGCAGCAAAGAAAGTGAAGAAAAGAGTTTGTACCATCTTATGTAGGAAGACATTTGGAAGTTGTGTTTGCGGAAGGAAAGAAAGGCCTGTGTGTCTTTTGCTTTACTCGACAGATGTCGCAGCCTTGTCTTGTGGAAAAGTGAATCTTGGGCAACAGGGATTTCAGCAGGTGTAAGGTAAGCAAAAATGATCTTGCTTGAATAGTTTCAGGATCCACACAGATTGAGAGGAGCAGCAAAGAAAGCGAAGAAAAAAGTTTGTACCATCTTATGTAGGAAGACAATTGGAAGTTGTGTTTGCGGAAGGAAAGGCCTGTGTGTCTATTGCTTTACTCGACAGATGTCGCAGCCTTGCCTTGTGGAAAAGTGAATCTTGGGCAACAGGGTTTTCAGAAGGTGTAAGGTAAGCAAAATGATCTTGCTTGAATGGTTTCAGGATCCACAAAGATTGAGAGGAGCGGCAAAGAAAGTGAAGAAAAGAGTTTACCATCTTATGTAGGAAGACATTTGGAAGTTGTGTTTGCGGAAGGAAAGGCCTGTGTGTCTATTGCTTTACTCGACAGATGTCGCAGCCTTGTCTTGTGGAAAAGTGAATCTTGGGCAACAGGGTTTTCAGCAGGTGTAAGGTAAGCAAAATGATCTCGCTGGAATGGTTTCAGGATCCACACATATTGAGAGGAGCAGCAAAGAAAGTGAAGAAAAGAGTTTACCATCTTATGTAGGAAGACATTTGGAAGTTGTGTTTGCGGAAGGAAAGGCCTGTGTGTCTATTGCTTTACTCGACAGATGTCGCAGCCTTGTCTTGTGGAAAAGTGAATCTTGGGCAACAGGGTTTTCAGCAGGTGTAAGGTAAGCAAAATGATCTCGCTGGAATGGTTTCAGGATCCACACATATTGAGAGGAGCAGCAAAGAAAGTGAAGAAAAGAGTTTGTACCATCTTATGTAGGAAGACATTTGGAAGTTGTGTTCGTGGAAGGAAAGGCCTGTGCGTCTATTGCTTTACTCGACAGATGTCGCAGCCTTGTCTTGTGGAAAAGTGAATCTTGGGCAACAGGGTTTTCAGAAGGTGTAAGGTAAGCAAAATGATCTCGCTTGAATGGTTTCAGGATCCACAAAGATTTAGAGGAGCAGCAAAGAAAGTGAAGAAGAAAGTGTGTACCATCTTATGTAGGAAGACATTTGGAAGTTGTGTTTGCGGAAGGAAAGAAAGGCCTGTGTGTATTGCTTTACTCGACAGATGTCGCAGCCTTGTCTTGTGGAAAAGTGAATCTTGGGCAACAGGGTTTTCAGCAGGTGTAAGGTAAGCAAAATGATCTTGCTTGAATAGTTTCAGGATCCACACAGATTTAGAGGAGCAGCAAAGAAAGTGAAGAAAAAAGTTTGTACCATCTTATGTAGGAAGACATTTGGAAGTTGTGTTTGCGGAAGGAAAGGCCTGTGTGTCTATTGCTTTACTCGACAGATGTCGCAGCCTTGTCTTGTGGAAAAGTGAATCTTGGGCAACAGGGTTTTCAGAAGGTGTAAGGTAAGCAAAATGACCTCGCTTGAATGGTTTCAGGATCCACAAATATTGAGAGGAGCGGCAAAGAAAGTGAAGAAGAAAGTGTGTACCATCTTATGTAGGAAGTCATTTGGAAGTTGTGTTTGCGGAAGGAAAGGCCTGTGTGTCTATTGCTTTACTCGACAGATGTCGCAGCCTTGTCTTGTGGAAAAGTGAATCTTGGGCAACAGGGTTTTCAGCAGGTGTAAGGTAAGCAAAATGATCTTGCTTGAATAGTTTCAGGATCCACACAGATTGAGAGGAGCAGCAAAGAAAGTGAAGAAAAATGTTTGTACCATCTTATGTAGGAAGACAATTGGAAGTTGTGTTTGCGAAAGGAAAGGCCTGTGTGTCTATTGCTTTACTCGACAGATGTCGCAGCCTTGTCTTGTGGAAAAGTGAATCTTGGGCAACAGGGTTTTCAGAAGGTGTAAGGTAAGCAAAATGATCTTGCTTGAATTTTTTCAGGATCCACAAAGATTGAGAGGAGCGGCAAAGAAAGTGCAGAAAAAAGTTTGTACCATCTTATGTAGGAAGACATCTGGAAGTTGTGTTCGCGGAAGGAAAGGCCTGTGTGTCTATTGCTTTACTCGACAGATGTCGCAGCCTTGTCTTGTGGAAAAGTGAATCTTGGGCAACAGGGTTTTCAGCAGGTGTAAGGTAAGCAAAATGATCTCGCTGGAATGGTTTCAGGATCCACACATATTGAGAGGAGCAGCAAAGAAAGTGAAGAAAAGAGTTTGTACCATCTTATGTAGGAAGACATTTGGAAGTTGTGTTTGCGGAAGGAAAGAAAGGCCTGTGTGTCTTTTGCTTTACTCGACAGATGTCGCAGCCTTGTCATGTGGAAAAGTGAATCTTGGGCAACAGGGATTTCAGCAGGTGTAAGGTAAGCAAAATGATCTCGCTTGAATGGTTTCAGGATCCACAAAGATTGAGAGGAGCAGCAATTAAAGTGAAGAAAGAAGTTTGTACCATCTTATGTAGGAAGACATTTGGAAGTTGTGTTCGCGGAAGGAAAGGCCTGTGTGTCTATTGCTTTACTCGACAGATGTAGAAGCCTTGTCTTGTGGAAAATTGAATCTTGGGCAACAGGGTTTTCAGCAGGTGTAAGGTAAGCAAAATGAGCTCTCTTGAATAGTTTCAGGATCCACAAAGATCGAGAGGAGCAGCAAAGAAAGTGAAGAAAAAAGTTTGTACCATCTCCTCAATCGGCATGTTTAGGAAGCTTTGTTTAGCGGTATTTGAAAAGAAGGTTCTTGGGGGAATTGAACAGATAGAGGAGACATGAATGGGTATTGTTTCTGAGATGATGGCAAAAGCCAGTGTATCTTGTACTCAACACATGTGGCAGCAGTGTTCTGGGAGAGATGTGTCCCATGCCCTAAATATAAGAGCGTTGTGAGGTAAGCAGATTGTACTGTTATGATCTCTTTCACAAGTCACTTTATTTAATCTGGAGCAACAAAGTTGATGGTAGGCATCACACGCTACACAGTCTGGTTTTTGCTGTAATTCCTTTTGAAAATGCCTTTTCTCATTTCATCACAAAATGATGTGCACCCTAACATGTGTACCTAACATTTCAAAAGGTCCATGAATTGTCAGTTGTGTCTCTTGTTTGTGCGGGGAATGTTCTTATGCCTTCTCTATCAGATCCCTTCAAGAGACAAAATATCGGACCTTTGCTGCCTAGGAAGACCTCGATAATAGGTGTTACCTTTGAACCTTGAGACCCGTGAATCATTTAGACGCTAAAGGTTTGGACAGAAAACACTGCTAATTTGAGATGTATATGGTGAGGGGAAAGTTGTCTCTCTGCTTTGTGATTCACAGGTGGCAGACCATTATGACCCGAGTCAGTCTTTGAGAGGTGTGTTTTTTTTCTTATTGCTTTCATGACTGTTGCAACAATGTATTTGCATATGGGGGTATCTCTTGTGAACATTTTAACCCATCAGGTACATAGAAGACGGCTTCAAGGCACAAAGCTTCTCAGTTGTAAGACATTTTGATTATGTATGTTCCACAATAAAGCCCATGTGATTTAGGATTGAAATAGGAAGACATTTAGAAGTTGTGTATGTGGAAGGAAAGGCATGTGTGCCTATTGCTTTAGTCGACAGATGTCGCAGCCTTGTCTTGTGGAAAAGTGAATCTTGGGCAACAGGGTTTTCAGAAGGTGTAAGGTAAGCAAAATGATCTCGCTTGAATGGTTTCAGGATCCACAAAGATTGAGAGGAGCGGCAAAGAAAGTGCAGAAAAAAGTTTGTACCATCTTATGTAGGAAGACATTTGGAAGTTGTGTTCGTGGAAGGAAAGGCCTGTGTGTCTATTGCTTTACTCGACAGATGTCGCAGCCTTGTCTTGTGGAAAAGTGAATCTTGGGCAACAGGGTTTTCAGAAGGTGTAAGGTAAGCAAAATGATCTCGCTTGAATGGTTTCAGGATCCACAATGATTTAGAGGAGCAGCAAAGAAAGTGAAGAAGAAAGTGTGTACCATCTTATGTAGGAAGACATTTGGAAGTTGTGTTTGCGGAAGGAAAGAAAGGCCTGTGTGTATTGCTTTACTCGACAGATGTCGCAGCCTTGTCTTGTGGAAAAGTGAATCTTGGGCAACAGGGTTTTCAGCAGGTGTAAGGTAAGCAAAATGATCTCGCTGGAATGGTTTCAGGATCCACACATATTGAGAGGAGCAGCAAAGAAAGTGAAGAAAAGAGTTTGTACCATCTTATGTAGGAAGACATTTGGAAGTTGTGTTTGCGGAAGGAAAGAAAGGCCTGTGTGTCTTTTGCTTTACTCGACAGATGTCGCAGCCTTGTCTTGTGGAAAAGTGAATCTTGGGCAACAGGGTTTTCAGCAGGTGTAAGGTAAGCAAAATGATCTCGCTGGAATGGTTTCAGGATCCACACATATTGAGAGGAGCAGCAAAGAAAGTGAAGAAAAGAGTTTGTACCATCTTATGTAGGAAGACATTTGGAAGTTGTGTTTGCGGAAGGAAAGAAAGGCCTGTGTGTCTTTTGCTTTACTCGACAGATGTCGCAGCCTTGTCTTGTGGAAAAGTGAATCTTGGGCAACAGGGATTTCAGCAGGTGTAAGGTAAGCAAAATGATCTTGCTTGAATAGTTTCAGGATCCACACAGATTGAGAGGAGCAGCAAAGAAAGTGAAGAAAAAAGTTTGTACCATCTTATGTAGGAAGACATTTGGAAGTTGTGTTTGCGGAAGGAAAGGCCTGTGTGTCTATTGCTTTACTCGACAGATGTAGAAGCCTTGTCTTGTGGAAAAGTGAATCTTGGGCAACAGGGTTTTCAGAAGGTGTAAGGTAAGCAAAATGACCTCGCTTGAATGGTTTCCGGATCCACAAAGATTGAGAGGAGCGGCAAAGAAAGTGAAGAAGAAAGTGTGTACCATCTTATGTAGGAAGACATTTGGAAGTTGTGTTTGCGGAAGGAAAGAAAGGCCTGTGTGTTTATTGCTTTACTCGACAGATGTCGCAGCCTTGTCTTGTGGAAAAGTGAATCTTGGGCAACAGGGTTTTCAGCAGGTGTAAGGTAAGCAAAATGATCTTGCTTGAATAGTTTCAGGATCCACACAGATTGAGAGGAGCAGCAAAGAAAGTGAAGAAAAAAGTTTGTACCATCTTATGTCGGAAGACATTTGGAAGTTGTGTTTGCGGAAGGAAAGGCCTGTGTGTCTATTGCTTTACTCGACAGATGTCGCAGCCTTGTCTTGTGGAAAAGTGAATCTTGGGCAACAGGGTTTTCAGAAGGTGTAAGATAAGCAAAATGATCTCGCTTGAATGGTTTCAGGATCCACAAAGATTGAGAGGAGCAGCAAGGAAAGTGAAGAAAAAAGTTTGTACCATCTTATGTAGGAAGACATTTGGAAGTTGTGTTCGCGGAAGGAAAGGCCTGTGTGTCTATTGCTTTACTCGACAGATGTAGCAGCCTTGTCTTGTGGAAAAGTGAATCTTGGGCAACAGGGTTTTCAGCAGGTGTAAGGTTAGCAAAATGAGCTCTCTTGAATAGTTTCAGGATCCACAAAGATCGATAGGAGCAGCAAAGAAAGTGAAGAAAAAAGTTTGTACCATCTCCTCAATCGGCATGTTTAGGAAGCTTTGTTTAGCGGTATTTGAAAAGAAGGTTCTTTGGGGAATTGAACAGATAGAGGAGACATGAATGGATATTGTTTCTGAGATGATGGCAAAAGCCAGTGTATCTTGTACTCAACACATGTGGCAGCAGTGTTCTGGGAGAGATGTGTCCCATGCCCTAAATATTAGAGCGTTGTGAGGTAAGCAGATTGTACTGTTAGGATCTCTTTCACAAGTCACTTTATTTAATTTGGAGCAACAAAGTTGATGGTAGGCATCACACGCTACACAGTCTGGTTTTTGCTGTAATTCCTTTTGAAAATGCCTTTTCTCATTTCATCACAAAATGATGTGCACCCTAACATGTGTACCTAACATTTCAAAAGGTCCATGAATTGTCAGTTGTGTCTCTTGTTTGTGCGGGGAATGTTCTTATGCCTTCTCTATCAGATCCCTTCAAGAGACAAAATATCGGACCTTTGCTGCCTAGGAAGACCTCGATAATAGGTGTTACCTTTGAACCTTGAGACCCGTGAATCATTTAGACGCAAAAGGTTTGGACAGAAAACACTGCTAATTTGAAATGTATATGGTGAGGGGAAAGTTGTCTCTCTGCTTTGTGATTCACAGGTGGCAGACCATTATGACCCGAGTCAGTCTTTGAGAGGTGTTTTTTTTCTTATTGCTTTCATGACTGTTGCAACAATGTATTTGCATATGGGGGTATCTCTTGTGAACATTTTAACCCATCAGGTACATAGAAGACGGCTTCAAGGCACAAAGCTTCTCAGTTGTAAGACATTTTGATTATGTATGTTCCACAATAAAGCCCATGTGATTTAGGATTGAAATAGGAAGACATTTAGAAGTTGTGTATGTGGAAGGAAAGGCATGTGTGCCTATTGCTTTAGTCGACAGATGTCGCAGCCTTGTCTTGTGGAAAAGTGCATCTTGGGCAACAGGGTTTTCAGAAGGTGTAAGGTAAGCAAAATGATCTCGCTTGAATGGTTTCAGGATCCACAAAGATTGAGAGGAGCGGCAAAGAAAGTGCAGAAAAAAGTTTGTACCATCTTATGTAGGAAGACATTTGGAAGTTGTGTTCGTGGAAGGAAAGGCCTGTGTGTCTATTGCTTTACTCGACAGATGTCGCAGCCTTGTCTTGTGGAAAAGTGAATCTTGGGCAACAGGGTTTTCAGAAGGTGTAAGGTAAGCAAAATGATCTCGCTTGAATGGTTTCAGGATCCACAAAGATTTAGAGGAGCAGCAAAGAAAGTGAAGAAGAAAGTGTGTACCATCTTATGTAGGAAGACATTTGGAAGTTGTGTTTGCGGAAGGAAAGAAAGGCCTGTGTGTATTGTTTTACTCGACAGATGTCGCAGCCTTGTCTTGTGGAAATGTGAATCTTGGGCAACAGGGTTTTCAGCAGGTGTAAGGTAAGCAAAATGATCTCGCTGGAATGGTTTCAGGATCCACACATATTGAGAGGAGCAGCAAAGAAAGTGAAGAAAAGAGTTTGTACCATCTTATGTCGGAAGACATTTGGAAGTTGTGTTTGCAGAAGGAAAGAAAGGCCTGTGTGTCTTTTGCTTTACTCGACAGATGTCGCAGCCTTGTCTTGTGGAAAAGTGAATCTTGGGCAACAGGGTTTTCAGAAGGTGTAAGGTAAGCAAAATGATCTTGCTTGAATAGTTTCAGGATCCACACAGATTGAGAGGAGCAGCAAAGAAAGTGAAGAAAAAAGTTTGTACCATCTTATGTAGGAAGACAATTGGAAGTTGTGTTTGCAGAAGGAAAGGCCTGTGTGTCTATTGCTTTACTTGACAGATGTCGCAGCCTTGTCTTGTGGAAAAGTGAATCTTGGGCAACAGGGTTTTCAGCAGGTGTAAGGTAAGCAAATGATCTTGCTTGAATAGTTTCAGGATCCACACAGATTGAGAGGAGCAGCAAAGAAAGTGAAGAAAAAAATTTGTACCATCTTATGTCGGAAGACATTTGGAAGTTGTGTTTGCGGAAGGAAAGGCCTGTGTGTCTATTGCTTTACTCGACAGATGTCGCAGCCTTGTCTTGTGGAAAAGTGAATCTTGGGCAACAGGGTTTTCAGAAGGTGTAAGGTAAGCAAAATGATCTCGCTTGAATGGTTTCAGGATCCACAAAGATTTAGAGGAGCAGCAAAGAAAGTGAAGAAGAAAGTGTGTACCATCTTATGTAGGAAGACATTTGGAAGTTGTGTTTGCGGAAGGAAAGAAAGGCCTGTGTGTATTGCTTTACTCGACAGATGTCGCAGCCTTGTCTTGTGGAAAAGTGAATCTTGGGCAACAGGGTTTTCAGCAGGTGTAAGGTAAGCAAAATGATCTCGCTGGAATGGTTTCAGGATCCACACATATTGAGAGGAGCAGCAAAGAAAGTGAAGAAAAGAGTTTGTACCATCTTATGTAGGAAGACATTTGGAAGTTGTGTTTGCGGAAGGAAAGAAAGGCCTGTGTGTCTTTTGCTTTACTCGACAGATGTCGCAGCCTTGTCTTGTGGAAAAGTGAATCTTGGGCAACAGGGATTTCAGCAGGTGTAAGGTAAGCAAAATTATCTTGCTTGAATAGTTTCAGGATCCACACAGATTGAGAGGAGCAGCAAAGAAAGTGAAGAAAAAAGTTTGTACCATCTTATGTAGGAAGACAATTGGAAGTTGTGTTTGCAGAAGGAAAGGCCTGTGTGTCTATTGCTTTACTCGACAGATGTCGCAGCCTTGTCTTGTGGAAAAGTGAATCTTGGGCAACAGGGATTTCAGCAGGTGTAAGGTAAGCAAAATGATCTTGCTTGAATAGTTTCAGGATCCACACAGATTGAGAGGAGCAGCAAAGAAAGTGAAGAAAAAAGTTTGTACCATCTTATGTAGGAAGACAATTGGAAGTTGTGTTTGCGGAAGAAAAGGCCTGTGTGTCTATTGCTTTACTCGACAGGTGTCGCAGCCTTGTCTTGTTGAAAAATGAATCTTGGGCAACAGGGTTTTCAGAAGGTGTAAGGTAAGCAAAATGATCTTGCTTGAATGGTTTCAGGATCCACAAAGATTGAGAGGAGCGGCAAAGAAAGTGCAGAAAAAAGTTTGTACCATCTTATGTAGGAAGACATCTGGAAGTTGTGTATGTGGAAGGAAAGGCCTGTGTGTCTATTGCTTTACTCGACAGATGTCGCAGCCTTGTCTTGTGGAAAAGTGAATCTTGGGCAACAGGGTTTTCAGCAGGTGTAAGGTAAGCAAAATGATCTTGCTTGAATGGTTTCAGGATCCACAAAGATTGAGAGGAGCAGCAAAGAAAGTGAAGAAAAAAGTTTGTACCATCTTATGCCTTCTCTATCAGATCCCTTCAAGACACAAAATATCGGACCTTTGCTGCCTAGGAAGACCTTGATTATAGTTGTTGCCTTTGAACCTTGAGACTCGTCAATCATTGAGACGCAAAGGGTTTGGACAGAAAACACTGTTAATTTGAAATGTATAGGGTGAAGGGAAAGTTGTCTCTCTGCTTTGTGTTTCACAGGTGGCAGACCATTATGACCCGAGTCAGTCTTCGAGAGGTGTGTTTTTTTTCTTATTGCTTTCATGACTGTTGCAACAATGTATTTGGATATGGTGGTATCTCTTGTGAACATTTTAACCCATCAGGTACATAGAAGACGGCTTCAAGACACAAAGCTTATCAGTCGTAAGACTTTTTGATTATGTATGTTCTACAATAAAGCCTGTGTGATCTAGGATTAACGTAGGAAGACGTTTAGAAGTTGTGTATGTGGAAGAAAAGGCCTGTGTGTCTATTGCTTTAGTCGACAGATGCCGCAGCCTTGTCTTGTGGAAAAGTGAATCTTGGGCAACAGGGATTTCAGCAGGTGTAAGGTAAGCAAAATGATCTTGCTTGAATAGTTTCAGGATCCACAAAGATCGAGAGGAGCAGCAAAGAAAGTGAAGAAAAAAAGTTTGTACCATCTCCTCAATCGGCATGTTTAGGAAGCTTTGTTTAGCGGTATTTGAAAAGAAGGTTCTTTGGGGAATTGAACAGATAGAGGCGACATGAATGGATATTGTTTCTGAGATGAAGGCAAAAGCCAGTGTATCTTCTACTCAACACATGTGGCAGCAGTGTTCTGGGAGAGATGTGTCCCATGCCCTAAATATTAGAGCGTTGTGAGGTAAGCAGATTCTACTGTTAGGATCTCTTTCACAAGTCACTTTATTTAATTTGGAGCAACAAAGTTGATGGTAGGCATCACACGCTACACAGTCTCGTTTTTGCTGTAATTCCTTTTGAAAATGCCTTCTCTCATTTCATCACAAAATGATGTGCACCCTAACATGTGTACCTAACATTTCAAAAGGTCCATGAATTGTCAGTTGTGTCTCTTGTTTGTGCGGGGAATGTTCTTATGCCTTCTCTATCAGATCCCTTCAAGAGACAAAATATCAGACCTTTGCTGCCTAGGAAGACCTCGATAATAGGTGTTACCTTTGAACCTTGAGACCCGTGAATCATTTAGACGCAAAAGGTTTGGACAGAAAACACTGCTAATTTGAAATGTATATGGTGAGGGGAAAGTTGTCTCTCTGCTTTGTGATTCACAGGTGGCAGACCATTATGACCCGAGTCAGTCTTTGAGAGGTGTGTTTTTTTTCTTATTGCTTTCATGACTGTTGCAACAATGTATTTGGATATGGGGGTATCTCTTGTGAACATTTTAACCCATCAGGTACATAGAAGACGGCTTCAAGGCACAAAGCTTCACAGTTGTAAGACATTTTGATTATGTATGTTCCACAATAAAGCCCATGTGATTTAGGATTGAAATAGGAAGACATTTAGAAGTTGTGTATGTGGAAGGAAAGGCATGTGTGCCTATTGCTTTAGTTGACAGATGTCGCAGCCTTGTCTTGTGGAAAAGTGAATCTTGGGCAACAGGGTTTTCAGAAGGTGTAAGGTAAGCAAAATGATCTCGCTTGAATGGTTTCAGGATCCACAAAGATTGAGAGGAGCGGCAAAGAAAGTGCAGAAAAAAGTTTGTACCATCTTATGTAGGAAGACATTTGGAAGTTGTGTTCGTGGAAGGAAAGGCCTGTGTGTCTATTGCTTTACTCGACAGATGTCGCAGCCTTGTCTTGTGGAAAAGTGAATCTTGGGCAACAGGGTTTTCAGAAGGTGTAAGGTAAGCAAAATGATCTCGTTTGAATGGTTTCAGGATCCACAATGATTTAGAGGAGCAGCAAAGAAAGTGAAGAAGAAAGTGTGTACCATCTTATGTAGGAAGACATTTGGAAGTTATGTTTGCGGAAGGAAAGAAAGGCCTGTGTGTATTGCTTTACTCGACAGATGTCGCAGCCTTGTCTTGTGGAAAAGTGAATCTTGGGCAACAGGGTTTTCAGCAGGTGTAAGGTAAGCAAAATGATCTCGCTGGAATGGTTTCAGGATCCACACATATTGAGAGGAGCAGCAAAGAAAGTGAAGAAAAGAGTTTGTACCATCTTATGTAGGAAGACATTTGGAAGTTGTGTTTGCGGAAGGAAAGAAAGGCCTGTGTGTCTTTTGCTTTACTCGACAGATGTCGCAGCCTTGTCTTGTGGAAAAGTGAATCATGGGCAACAGGGATTTCAGCAGGTGTAAGGTAAGCAAAATGATCTTGCTTGAATAGTTTCAGGATCCACACAGATTGAGAGGAGCAGCAAAGAAAGTGAAGAAAAAAGTTTGTACCATCTTATGTAGGAAGACAATTGGAAGTTGTGTTTGCGGAAGGAAAGGCCTGTGTGTCTATTGCTTTACTCGACAGATGTCGCAGCCTTGTCTTGTGGAAAAGTGAATCTTGGGCAACAGGGTTTTCAGAAGGTGTAAGGTAAGCAAAATGATCTTGCTTGAATGGTTTCAGGATCCACAAAGATTGAGAGGAGCGGCAAAGAAAGTGCAGAAAAAAGTTTGTACCATCTTATGTAGGAAGACATCTGGAAGTTGTGTTCGCGGAAGGAAAGGCCTGTGTGTCTATTGCTTTACTCGACAGATGTCGCAGCCTTGTCTTGTGGAAAAGTGAATCTTGGGCAACAGGGTTTTCAGCAGGTGTAAGGTAAGCAAAATGATCTCGCTGGAATGGTTTCAGGATCCACACATATTGAGAGGAGCAGCAAAGAAAGTGAAGAAAAGAGTTTGTACCATCTTATGTAGGAAGACAGTTGGAAGTTGTGTTTGCGGAAGGAAAGGCCTGTGTGTCTATTGCTTTACTCGATAGATGTCGCAGCCTTGTCTTGTGGAAAAGTGAATCTTGGGCAACAGGGATTTCAGCAGGTGTAAGGTAAGCAAAATGATCTCGCTTGAATGGTTTCAGGATCCACAAAGATTGAGAGGAGCAGCAATTAAAGTGAAGAAAGAAGTTTGTACCATCTTATGTAGGAAGACATTTGGAAGTTGTGTTCGCGGAAGGAAAGGCCTGTGTGTCTATTGCTTTACTCGATAGATGTAGAAGCCTTGTCTTGTGGAAAATTGAATCTTGGGCAACAGGGTTTTCAGCAGGTGTAAGGTAAGCAAAATGAGCTCTCTTGAATAGTTTCAGGATCCACAAAGATCGAGAGGAGCAGCAAAGAAAGTGAAGAAAAAAGTTTGTACCATCTCCTCAATCGGCATGTTTAGGAAGCTTTGTTTAGCGGTATTTGAAAAGAAGGTTCTTTGGGGAATTGAACAGATAGAGGAGACATGAATGGGTATTGTTTCTGAGATGATGGCAATAGCCAGTGTATCTTGTACTCAACACATGTGGCAGCAGTGTTCTGGGAGAGATGTGTCCCATGCCCTAAATATTAGAGCGTTGTGAGGTAAGCAGATTGTACTGTTATGATCTCTTTCACAAGTCACGTTATTTAATCTGGAGCAACAAAGTTGATGGTAGGCATCACACGCTACACAGTCTGGTTTTTGCTGTAATTCCTTTTGAAAATGCCTTTTCTCATTTCATCACAAAATGATGTGCACCCTAACATGTGTACCTAACATTTCAAAAGGTCCATGAATTGTCAGTTGTGTCTCTTGTTTGTGCGGGGAATGTTCTTATGCCTTCTCTATCAGATCCCTTCAAGAGACAAAATATCGGACCTTTGCTGCCTAGGAAGACCTCGATAATAGGTGTTACCTTTGAACCTTGAGACCCGTGAATCATTTAGACGCAAAAGGTTTGGACAGAAAACACTGCTAATTTGAAATGTATATGGTGAGGGGAAAGTTGTCTCTCTGCTTTGTGATTCACAGGTGGCTTACCATTATGACCCGAGTCAGTCTTTGAGAGGTGTGTTTTTTTTCTTATTGCTTTCATGACTGTTGCAACAATGTATTTGCATATGGGGGTATCTCTTGTGAACATTTTAACCCATCAGGTACATAGAAGACGGCTTCAAGGCACAAAGCTTCTCAGTTGTAAGACATTTTGATTATGTATGTTCCACAATAAAGCCCATGTGATTTAGGATTGAAATAGGAAGACATTTAGAAGTTGTGTATGTGGAAGGAAAGGCATGTGTGCCTATTGCTTTAGTCGACAGATGTCGCAGCCTTGTCTTGTGGAAAAGTGAATCTTGGGCAACAGGGTTTTCAGAAGGTGTAAGGTAAGCAAAATGATCTCGCTTGAATGGTTTCAGGATCCACAAAGATTGAGAGGAGCGGCAAAGAAAGTGCAGAAAAAAGTTTGTACCATCTTATGTAGGAAGTCATTTGGAAGTTGTGTTCGTGGAAGGAAAGGCCTGTGTGTCTATTGCTTTACTCGACAGATGTCGCAGCCTTGTCTTGTGGAAAAGTGAATCTTGGGCAACAGGGTTTTCAGAAGGTGTAAGGTAAGCAAAATGATCTCGCTTGAATGGTTTCAGGATCCACAAAGATTTAGAGGAGCAGCAAAGAAAGTGAAGAAGAAAGTGTGTACCATCTTATGTAGGAAGACATTTGGAAGTTGTGTTTGCGGAAGGAAAGAAAGGCCTGTGTGTATTGTTTTACTCGACAGATGTCGCAGCCTTGTCTTGTGGAAATGTGAATCTTGGGCAACAGGGTTTTCAGCAGGTGTAAGGTAAGCAAAATGATCTCGCTGGAATGGTTTCAGGATCCACACATATTGAGAGGAGCAGCAAAGAAAGTGAAGAAAAGAGTTTGTACCATCTTATGTCGGAAGACATTTGGAAGTTGTGTTTGCAGAAGGAAAGAAAGGCCTGTGTGTCTTTTGCTTTACTCGACAGATGTCGCAGCCTTGTCTTGTGGAAAAGTGAATCTTGGGCAACAGGGTTTTCAGAAGGTGTAAGGTAAGCAAAATGATCTTGCTTGAATAGTTTCAGGATCCACACAGATTGAGAGGAGCAGCAAAGAAAGTGAAGAAAAAAGTTTGTACCATCTTATGTAGGAAGACAATTGGAAGTTGTGTTTGCAGAAGGAAAGGCCTGTGTGTCTATTGCTTTACTCGACAGATGTCGCAGCCTTGTCTTGTGGAAAAGTGAATCTTGGGCAACAGGGTTTTCAGCAGGTGTAAGGTAAGCAAATGATCTTGCTTGAATAGTTTCAGGATCCACACAGATTGAGAGGAGCAGCAAAGAAAGTGAAGAAAAAAGTTTGTACCATCTTATGTCGGAAGACATTTGGAAGTTGTGTTTGCGGAAGGAAAGGCCTGTGTGTCTATTGCTTTACTCGACAGATGTCGCAGCCTTGTCTTGTGGAAAAGTGAATCTTGGGCAACAGGGTTTTCAGAAGGTGTAAGGTAAGCAAAATGACCTCGCTTGAATGGTTTCAGGATCCACAAAGATTGAGAGGAGCGGCAAAGAAAGTGAAGAAGAAAGTGTGTACCATCTTATGTAGGAAGACATTTGGAAGTTGTGTTTGCGGAAGGAAAGAAAGGCCTGTGTGTTTATTGCTTTACTCGACAGATGTCGCAGCCTTGTCTTGTGGAAAAGTGAATCTTGGGCAACAGGGTTTTCAGCAGGTGTAAGGTAAGCAAAATGATCTTGCTTGAATAGTTTCAGGATCCACACAGATTGAGAGGAGCAGCAAAGAAAGTGAAGAAAAAAGTTTGTACCATCTTATGTCGGAAGACATTTGGAAGTTGTGTTTGCGGAAGGAAAGGCCTGTGTGTCTATTGCTTTACTCGACAGATGTCGCAGCCTTGTCTTGTGGAAAAGTGAATCTTGGGCAACAGGGTTTTCAGAAGGTGTAAGATAAGCAAAATGATCTCGCTTGAATGGTTTCAGGATCCACAAAGATTGAGAGGAGCAGCAAGGAAAGTGAAGAAAAAAATTTGTACCATCTTATGTAGGAAGACATTTGGAAGTTGTGTTCGCGGAAGGAAAGGCCTGTGTGTCTATTGCTTTACTCGACAGATGTAGCAGCCTTGTCTTGTGGAAAAGTGAATCTTGGGCAACAGGGTTTTCAGCAGGTGTAAGGTAAGCAAAATGATCTCGCTGGAATGGTTTCAGGATCCACACATATTGAGAGGAGCAGCAAAGAAAGTGAAGAAGAAAGTGTGTACCATCTTATGTAGGAAGACATTTGGAAGTTGTGTTTGCGGAAGGAAAGAAAGGCCTGTGTGTTTATTGCTTTACTCGACAGATGTCGCAGCCTTGTCTTATGGAAAAGTGAATCTTGGGCAACTGGGTTTTCAGCAGGTATAAGGTAAGCAAAATGAGCTCTCTTGAATAGTTTCAGGATCCACAAAGATCAAGAGGAGCAGCAAAGAAAGTGAAGAAAAAAGTTTGTACCATCTCCTCAATCGGCATGTTTAGGAAGCTTTGTTTAGCAGTATTTGAAAAGAAGGTTCTTTGGGGAATTGAATAGATAGAGGAGACATGAATGGATATTGTTTCTGAGATGAAGGCAAAAGCCAGTGTATCTTGTACTCAACACATGTGGCAGCAGTGTTCTGGGAGAGATGTGTCCCATGCCCTAAATATTAGAGCGTTGTGAGGTAAGCAGATTGTACTGTTAGGATCTCTTTCACAAGTCACTTTATTTAATTTGGAGCAACAAAGTTGATGGTAGGCATCACACGCTACACAGTCTGGTTTTTGCTGTAATTCCTTTTGAAAATGCCTTCTCTCATTTCATCACAAAATGATGTGCACCCTAACATGTGTACCTAACATTTCAAAAGGTCCATGAATTGTCAGTTGTGTCTCTTGTTTGTGCGGGGAATGTTCTTATGCCTTCTCTATCAGATCCCTTCAAGAGACAAAATATCGGACCTTTGCTGCCTAGGAAGACCTCGATAATAGGTGTTACCTTTGAACCTTGAGACCCGTGAATCATTTAGACGCAAAAGGTTTGGACAGAAAACACTGCTAATTTGAAATGTATATGGTGAGGGGAAAGTTGTCTCTCTGCTTTGTGATTCACAGGTGGCAGACCATTATGACCCGAGTCAGTCTTTGAGAGGTGTGTTTTTTTTCTTATTGCTTTCATGACTGTTGCAACAATGTATTTGGATATGGGGGTATCTCTTGTGAACATTTTAACCCATCAGGTACATAGAAGACGGCTTCAAGGCACAAAGCTTCACAGTTGTAAGACATTTTGATTATGTATGTTCCACAATAAAGCCCATGTGATTTAGGATTGAAATAGGAAGACATTTAGAAGTTGTGTATGTGGAAGGAAAGGCATGTGTGCCTATTGCTTTAGTCGACAGATGTCGCAGCCTTGTCTTGTGGAAAAGTGAATCTTGGGCAACAGGGTTTTCAGAAGGTGTAAGGTAAGTAAAATGATCTCGCTTGAATGGTTTCAGGATCCACAAAGATTGAGAGGAGCGGCAAAGAAAGTGCAGAAAAAAGTTTGTACCATC
The DNA here is from genome assembly GCF_027358695.1 of Spea bombifrons. Taxonomy (NCBI): domain Eukaryota; kingdom Metazoa; phylum Chordata; class Amphibia; order Anura; family Pelobatidae; genus Spea; species Spea bombifrons. Next base: position 17,161,164 of record NC_071096.1, on the reverse strand, counting down.
TTATGTAGGAAGACATTTGGAAGTTGTGTTCGTGGAAGGAAAGGCCTGTGTGTCTATTGCTTTACTCGACAGATGTCGCAGCCTTGTCTTGTGGAAAAGTGAATCTTGGGCAACAGGGATTTCAGCAGGTGTAAGGTAAGCAAAATGATCTTGCTTGAATAGTTTCAGGATCCACACAGATTGAGAGGAGCAGCAAAGAAAGCGAAGAAAAAAGTTTGTACCATCTTATGTAGGAAGACAATTGGAAGTTGTGTTTGCGGAAGGAAAGGCCTTTGTGTCTATTGCTTTACTCGACAGATGTCGCAGCCTTGTCTTGTGGAAAAGTGAATCTTGGGCAACAGGGTTTTCAGAAGGTGTAAGGTAAGCAAAATGATCTTGCTTGATTGGTTTCAGGATCCACAAAGATTGAGAGGAGCGGCAAAGAAAGTGCAGAAAAAAGTTTGTACCATCTTATGTAGGAAGACATTTGGAAGTTGTGTTTGCGGAAGGAAAGAAAGGCCTGTGTGTCTTTTGCTTTACTCGACAGATGTCGCAGCCTTGTCTTGTGGAAAAGTGAATCTTGGGCAACAGGGTTTTCAGCAGGTGTAAGGATAGCAAAATGATCTCGCTGGAATGGTTTCAGGATCCACACATATTGAGAGGAGCAGCAAAGAAAGTGAAGAAAAGAGTTTGTACCATCTTATGTAGGAAGACATTTGGAAGTTGTGTTTGCGGAAGGAAAGGCCTGTGTGTCTATTGCTTTACTCGACAGATGTCGCAGCCTTGTCTTATGGAAAAGTGAATCTTGGGCAACAGGGATTTCAGCAGGTGTAAGGTAAGCAAAATGATCTCGCTTGAATGGTTTCAGGATCCACAAAGATTGAGAGGAGCAGCAATTAAAGTGAAGAAAGAAGTTTGTACCATCTTATGTAGGAAGACATTTGGAAGTTGTGTTCGCGGAAGGAAAGGCCTGTGTGTCTATTGCTTTACTCGACAGATGTCGCAGCCTTGTCTTGTGGAAAAGTGAATCTTGGGCAACAGGGTTTTCAGAAGGTGTAAGGTAAGCAAAATGATCTCGCTTGAATGGTTTCAGGATCCACAAAGATTTAGAGGAGCAGCAAAGAAAGTGAAGAAGAAAGTGTGTACCATCTTATGTAGGAAGACATTTGGAAGTTGTGTTTGCGTAAGGAAAGAAAGGCCTGTGTGTCTATTGCTTTACTCGACAGATGTCGCAGCCTTGTCTTGTGGAAAAGTGAATCTTGGGCAACAGGGTTTTCAGCAGGTGTAAGGTAAGCAAAATGATCTCGCTGGAATGGTTTCAGGATCCACACGTATTGAGAGGAGCAGCAAAGAAAGTGAAGAAAAGAGTTTGGGTAATATATTTTTATTGGGTTTTCGCAAGTATAAGTAAAACAGTAAGTGAGGTAGAGGGTAGAAGTACAGTATACCTGGAGAGGTAAGGGGAAGTGAAAAAGAAGTCCCGACGCAGCGGGACTAGCAGCGAGTAATACAGTCACCAAGGAAGATCACAGGCAGTACATAATAAAAGAAAATACATATACAAAAGTACAGTAGTACATGCTGATAACCATACTCAACGCACAACCCGTGACTGGCAGCAATAGGGAATGAGCTAACTAGGTGGAATGACATCACACATGGGGAACAGAAAGGAGAAGACAAGGGATTGCGGGAAGGGGAGAAGAACGGGAGGGAGGGTAGAGAAAGAAGAAGAGAAAGAGAAGAAAAAAAAAAAAAAGGGGGAAGAAGGAAAAGCGTCTCCAACAGCACCTCAAGTACCTCAAGGGCCACACCTACATCTAAAGTTTAGAGTCCCAAAATGGCTCGAGCATCAGGGCTTGCAACATACTCCATCCAATAGAACCACGTTCGATTATATTTCTCAATTTGATCATCAGAGGACATAGTTAGTTCCTCCAATGTTCTAATGCTTTCTACCTTCACAATCCACTCCTTAAAGGAAGGAGGTACGGGGTCCCTCCAATGAAGCGGAATCAACGCCTTTGCAGCGTTAAAAAGATGAGGCACCACCGACTTCCTATAACTGGAGATCGAGCTAGTGGTATTATGCAAAAGGAAGGCAGCCGGTGAAAAAGGAATGGAGCAATCCGTGAACCTCGGTAAAAGCTCATGAATCTTTCTCCAGAAGGGAACTATCTTCGGGCACTCCCACCAAATATGCAGCAGCGTACCCACCCCCTCCATGTACCTCCAACAGGTATTGGGCACATCCGGAAAGGCGCCATGAAGCGCTTCAGGGGTCCGGTACCAGCGAGCAAGAAGCTTATAGGAAGTTTCCTGTAACTTCGTGCTACGCGAGCATTTATGCGTAAGAAGGAAAATTCTTTCCCACTCCCGGGGGCTCAAAGAAATCTGCAATACCCGCTCCCAACAGCCCTGAAAGCACAGCGGGACGGCGGTCAGAGATTGTAATAGGAGTTGATATAACAACGAGATGCCATGAGCAGGCATAGAGGACCCGGTACAGAGAAGCTCAAAGCAAGTAAGTTCCCTAGTCAGAGTCCACTTCCGAGGAACCGTAGCAAGAAAGCTCGTCAATTGAAGGTAATGAAATTCGTCTAAAGCGGTAGGCACTCTGTCAACCAAAATGTCCGTCAGGGGCCGCAATTTGCCGTCAGCTAAAAACCCAGAGATCCGGGCCTGGTCCGTCAGTGTAGTGGAAAGAAAGGGGCCCGCACTTTGGCCCGGAGGAAAGTCAGGGTTGTTCCGAATAGGTATCAAGGGTGAGGGGTACGTCGTCAAAGCATGCGTCAAGTGTAAGGAGTGCAAGACTTGAAGTGTGGCTGCCACAAATGGGTGGCCGCGGGCAAGAGCTCGGGAATGATGGCGCGGTAACCACAGAAGGTGATGCAGCGGCAGCGCGACCGCAGTGGACTCAATATTCACCCAAAGTTTATGGAGAGGTCGATGAGACCACTCTAGGACCCTGAGAAGGTGACAGGCCTGATAATAAAAACGAGGGTTGGGGAGACCAGCACCGCCACAACGCTTCGTCCTGCATAGGGTGGCGAATTTTATTCTGGAGTGCCGCCGCGCCCAGATGAACCGTATGAACATGGACCGCACCGAGGTAAAGAAGGCCAAGGGAATCGCAATCGGAAGCGACTGAAAGAAAAAAAGAAGTCTGGGCATGATAGTCATCTTAATCGCATTGATTCTCCCGAACCAAGAGATATGATGGGGAGCCCAGCCATTGAGGTCTTTTTGGATGGAAACCAGTAAGGGGGCGAAATTATAGCGATACAAAGCCGACAGATCGTTTGTGAGCCAGATACCTAGGTATCGCAGCTTCGCCATGCACCACTTGAAGGGGAAACTAGAACTCAAGAGGGCTGCCACGGTGGCAGAGAGATTGATATTCAGGATTTCAGACTTGGAGTAATTGATTTTTAAATTTGCCAGTTCTCCATAATCCCGGAATTCCCGGAGAATAATTGGCAGAGATAGCTGTGGGTGCGTGACTGTGAAGAGCAAGTCGTCCGCATAGCCCAAAACTTTGTGCGTAGTCGTCCCAACTCTAAGGCCCCGGACATCAGCGTTCCGTCGGATAAATTCCAAAAAGGGTTCTAAGGAAAGTATAAAAAGCAAGGGCGATAGTGGACAACCCTGCCTAGTCCCGTTTGTGATGGGGAAGGAGTCTGTAAGCATCCCGTTTACCCGAATCCTGGCGGACGGGCAGGAGTACAAGGATGCCACCCAACGTCTCATGTTAGGGCCAAAACCCATTCGTTCCAGAACCGCAAACATAAACGACCAATCCAACCTGTCGAACGCCTTTTCAGCGTCCGTCGAGGATAGTCTCGGTCTTAGACTGGAGCGCATGATGTATGAAATCCAGGGCCCGGATCGTACTATCTCTGGACTCTCGTCCCGGAACAAACCCTGTCTGATCAGGGTGGATCAGGGTCGGTATAAAACGCTGCATTCTAGTAGCTAAGATCTTAGAAAATAATTTAAGATCTGCATTAAGCAGAGAAATGGGGCGAAAACTGCTACATTGTTCCAAATCTTTGCCCTCTTTCGGGATCAGGGATATAGTAGCCATCAGGGTGTGCGAATGGATATCCTTGCCGTCTAATATAGCGTTAAGGGAAAGCACCATCTGCGGACCCAAGACCTCCAACAGCTTTTTATAGTAGAGCAAGGAAAGCCCGTCAGGCCCAGGGCACTTCCCCAACTTCGATCCCTTAATGGCAGCACCCAATTCAGTCAGGGTGATAGGAGATTCCATACTCTCCGAGTCTTCCACAGACAGTTTTTTCCTCAGGGTTCTATCAAGGTAAGCATGAATTTTGGTTAACCGCACAGTGCGTGGGGTGGAGGAAAGAGGATCAGAGAGGTTATAGAGGCCGGAGTAATACGTCATAAAGGCCTGCATTATCTCTTGAGGGAGTCTACAATGGGATCCGGATGGAGAACGTATTTTAGGAATATAGGAGAGCCGTCGGCGGACACGTAGGGCTCGCGCTAAAAATTTGCCGGGTTTATCCCCGTGTTCATAGTACACCGCCCTCAGCCTCAGAAAGGAACGCCTCGCCTTAGCAGCAAGCAAGGAGGATAATTCCTTCCTAAGAAGGACCAACCGCTGGAACATCTCGTCCATGAGAGTATCCTTATGAGTTTGTTCAAGAGTCGCTATTTCCTGATACAGTTTCCCCAACGCAGCCGAAGCCGCTCTCTTCCTCTCAGCGCCAATCTTAATGAGATGCCCGCGGACCACACACTTATGAGCCTCCCAAACAGTCAGCGGGGACACGTCTGGTGTTGTATTTTCTAAAAAATAATTAGTCAAAAGCGTCCGAGTGTCGGTCAGAAGGACTGGGTCAGAAAGAAGCGTTTCAATAAGTCTCCAAGAAGCAGAAGTCGGTCTGGTTAACGTCGAAGCCAAGCACATAATCAGCGGAGCATGATCCGACCAGGTAATCGAGCCATAGCGCGCCGCTTTCAACGAGCGAAGGTGATAATACGGCATGTATAAGTAATCAATTCTAGTGTAGAGCCCCCGAGGAGTGGAAAAAAAACTATAGTCCCTGTCGCAAGGATGGAGCGCCCTCCAACAGTCCACCAACTGAAAGTCATGGAGCAAGGATTTCAACCTGAGAAGGACATGGGGGGGTGTGCAGGAGCGCCCAGCAGGAGTATCCACCGCAGGCTCAAGAGCCACGTTAAAATCCCCTCCGAGGACCAACAGACCTTCCTGGAAGGACCGCAGTAACCCGAGAATCTTAGATAAGCAGCGATGTTGCTGCCTGTTGGGCAGATAGACATTAGCGAAGGTGTATAGGGAATCAGCAATAGTGCCCTTCACAAAAACAAATCTACCATCAGGGTCCGTCATACTAGCTTTTTCAAGAAATGGGGTATGTTTGTCAAAAAGAATAGCCGTACCCTTGGATTTAGATGTCACATTATTACTAAAAAACCCTAGGGGGTAGGAAGCATTGAGTAACGAAGGTGGTCTGGGTGCCTTAAAATGGGTTTCCTGCAGAAAGACCACAGAGGCCTTATGATAAGACAAATCCCTCAGCAAATGGGAGCGTTTTTCGGGCACGTTTAGACCCTTCACATTATAGGAGACAACGGTGAGATCCCTAGGAACACAGGGCGGGCGCCCAGCCGCCAAAGGAGCCATATTGGAGACCAAGAGAAAAGAAAAGGGGAGGAAAAAGAAAAAGAGCGAGAGAAAAAGAAGGGGGAAAAAAAAAGGGGGGGGAGGGGTATAGGGCGAGAAGGGGGAAGGGGAAAGAAACCACTTGGAGTGCCTACTGGATAGTGGAACGCGTCCCCCCTAACAAGGAAGGACGGCAGTCGTAACCACCTCAGTAACGTTACACACTCCCAATGAGGGGGTAAGTGTCACCCGTCCAGAGGAGGAAGCAGGTACACCTAAAACCGTGTAACTAAGAGAACGAAAAATAACACTGGTAAGGGAGACAACCGCCGCCGCCCAAAACCAACAGTAGTACTATGAAATCCCGCAGGAATCATCAGAGAACAAAAGGGCAAAACGTCAGTATGATAACACTTTTACCAATAGCAACCTGCAAAAGATCCCAATAAGGAATCAGAGAACAATATGAGACCGAAAAAAAAACATATGTGTAGAGAAAGATCAGCATACATCACAGAATGGGCCACTAATAAAGGGGTAGCATGAGGAGCGAATCAGAGCAAGGGCCAGAGCACAGAACATATGCATATATACGACACGTATAATACAAAACAAAATCGAAAATATAAAATCCAGTCCAGGCACGGAGTCACATCCAGGAGGAGAACCCCAAGGATCAAGAGAACCATCGTGAGGAAAGCAAAAGGAATACCAGCTTGATAGGTGTCATGGCGGCCTAATATGACCGCGTGATTAAAAAAAAAAAAAAAAAAAAAAGGAACCTCTCCCCCGGAATTGACATGGAAAAGATTAGATGTATGCGTGGTGTATCTGGGAGGTGAGGCCGCCGAGGATCCCAGCAATTGAACAACTCCCTAGGGGAAACCGAGAAGGGACTCCGCGCCCAGACCAGAATAGCATAATACAGGGCCCACATGAAGAACAATATGATATAAAATAACAAAAACAGAGAAAGATATATATAGAAAAAAACAAACAAACAAAAAAAACCCATATATATATTCAGCAATAATAGGAAGTATAACGTGTGGTGATGGAGAGGGAGGGAAAACCCCCCAACGAAAAAATGTGTGACGAGAATATACATACATATGAGGGCATATGGACAAGCCCGGCAAACCAACACAATAATAATAACTATACTGTGGTACGAAAGCAAAATAATACGAGGAAAGGCCCATAGGACGAGCACCCTGACACAGGGTCTGGTCCCCGGTGCAGATAGGAACAGCAAAATGTGATGCAAATGTACGCAATGTATAGTGGAAATGAATGAACACAATAAACCACGTCCAGGGAAGCGAGTAAGAAGAGGTAGAGTGTCAAGTGCAATAGATATACGAGGAGACATATATATGTATATAAAAAAATAAATAAATAAAAAATGAAATAAATAAATACATAATGCGTGGTGATGTGGAAAGAGACCCTCATTAACCTGGCATGTGTGTGTGTGTGTGTACATCGGGTGCATACGTACAAGACGTATCGCAGTTGGACAAGCCCGATAAACCAAGGCCCCAGCAGTGTCGTAGCGGTAGAGGGACCAAAGCCAACCATGAACTGTGTAGTGCAAATGGACAATCAAGATAAACCACGCCCAGGACCGTGGTATGTGGGTGTGCAGTGTCAAGAGCAAGAGAGGCACGAGTAAGAACGGCAGGGCAAGCGCCAACAGAGCTGCTTAACCACAGGTGCCCACAAAAAAAAAAAAAAAAAGAAAATGAAATAAATAAATACATAATGCGTGGTGATGTAGAAAGAGATCCTCAATAACCTGGCATGTGTGTGTGTGTGTGTGTACATCGGGAGCATACGTACAAGACGTATTGCAGATGGACAAGCCCGATAAACCAAGGCCCCAGCAGTGTCGTAGCGGTAGAGGGACCAAAGCCAACCATGAACTGTGTAGTGCAAATGGACAATCAAGATAAACCACGCCCAGGACCGTGGTATGTGGGTGTGCAGTGTCAAGAGCAAGAGAGGCACGAGTAAGAACGGCAGGGCAAGCGCCAACAGCGCTGCTTAACCACAGGTGCACACAAAAAAAAAAAAAAAAAAACAGCAGTAACATGCCACACAGAACGGTTTCCATGACATAATACACCATAAATAATAATAACACCATAAAACTACAACCAGAACATCCTCAGAGTCAGGGCCACAGGGGGCTAGCCAGCACAGATAAGAGACACATCCACTGTGATAGATGAAGCGAGGATCATAAAGCTGGAGACCGAGACCGCCCGCCCGCAAACACACGTGGCGGCGTAAATGGAAGTCCCAGGCGTATAGTCTCAGCGCCATGTTGTAGCCGGCGAAAAACCACGTGGTAGGGCCCAAATAGTCTCAAATGGGGCCCAAAAGTAAACCCCCCCCCCAAAGCTTGAAACTAACCAGGTAAGGTCCATGCAATATAGAACAGGCCATGAGGTGTGCCAGCCGAGGCTAAAATGAACACAGTATAAGGCCCAGAACGGGAGCCCAAAACAAAGGGCCGCAGACAACGATGCCCCTCAGGGGGACTACTCACTACACGGGATAACCCTCACTCCTCTCGCAGAAAGCGTCCCGGGGGATCAGCAGCATGGCGAGAGCCAGCAGCCGAATCCGGCGGTCGTGGAGAACTGCTGGTTCTAGATGGCTCCTGACGGCGTCTGCAGGAAGGGCGATCCATGCGGTCCGAGGGGAAGCGTAGTTCCGGTAAACCCCAATCCTCAATGGGCAAATTAGAGATGCCCAGACCTTCCAAAAACTCCGGTAGCTCATGGAAGTAGCGCAGCGATTTAACAGAGCTGTTAACCCGTACATTCAGGCTAAAGGGGTAGCCCCAACTATATCGCAGCTCTCTCCGTTGCAGCTCGCTTGTCAATGGTCGCAATAGCCGTCGGGTCTGAAGTGTGAGATCAGAGAGGTCATGGTAAAAGGAGATATCATGGCCTTCATAAGGCCAAGAACCCACCTCCCTCGCTCGCCGCATAATGGATTCTTTCAGCCGAAAGTCCACCAGGTGACAGATGACAGAGGGGGAGCCGACGGAGGACCACGCGGCCGCAAAGCCCTATGAGCACGGTCCATACAAATCACCGTCTCCGGGGGGCCTGTTGAGGAGCGTGTTGAAAAGGACGGTAAGTAACTGGAATAAGTCCTCGCCCTCCTGGGAGAGCGCCTCAGGTAGGCCTCGGACCCTGATATTGTGTCTCCGACCTCTGTTGTCGAGATCTTCCAATCGCCGTCTAAAATCCGCCAAGTAAAGCGTATGTTGAGAGGAAACCTTTGCCACGTTTTTGAGGTTATGCGCCACGCGGGTAGACTCCTGTTCCTGGATGGTAAGGCGTTTGTCAAGGCCCAATAAGTCCGCTCGTAACGACGCCACTTCATCCTTCACCACGTGCTTAAGTTCCGTGATGAGGGTACTGAAGTCTTCCTTCCACGGGGCCGATGAAAACAGACGGAGCACAGTGTCCTGGCCTCGAACATCGGAGGGGACATCCTCACCCCCACTCTGCCTGCTGTCCACTGTACTCGCAGGCGAGGGAGCCTCGAGGCCCTCAGGAGGCAGTGTAGACAGGTCCCGTGGCGTCTGAAAATATTCCCTCAAGGAGGTAGAGGGCGCTTTGCCTTTGCCCCTAGGGGTCTCTGAGTCGTCAGATAACTTTTTATTTCTGCCCATGGTGCAGGATGGCTAAAGATGGCTAAAAACGGTTAGGGCCGCGACGGAGCTCTTCACCTAAGCGTCCATCTTCTCCGACGGCTAGCCACGCCCCTCTGAAGAAAAGAGTTTGTACCATCTTATGTAGGAAGACATTTGGAAGTTGTGTTTGCGGAAGGAAAGAAAGGCCTGTGTGTGTTTTGCTTTACTCGACAAATGTCGCAGCCTTGTCTTGTGGAAAAGTGAATCTTGGGCAACAGGGATTTCAGCAGGTGTAAGGTAAGCAAAATGACCTCGCTTGAATGGTTTCAGGATCCACAAAGATTGAGAGGAGCAGCAAAGAAAGTGAAGAAAAAAGTTTGTACCATCTTATGTAGGAAGACATTTCGAAGTTGTGTTTGCGGAAGGAAAGGCCTGTGTGTCTATTGCTTTACTCGACAGATGTCGCAGCCTTGTCTTGTGGAAAAGTGAATCTTGGGCAACAGGGTTTTCAGAAGGTGTAAGGTAAGCAAAATGACCTCGCTTGAATGGTTTCAGGATCCACAAAGATTGAGAGGAGCGGCAAAGAAAGTGAAGAAGAAAGTGTGTACCAACTTATGTAGGAAGACATTTGGAAGTTGTGTTTGCGGAAGGAAAGAAAGGCCTGTGTGTTTATTGCTTTACTCGACAGATGTCGCAGCCTTGTCTTGTGGAAAAGTGAATCTTGGGCAACAGGGTTTTCAGCAGGTGTAAGGTAAGCAAAATGATCTTGCTTGAATAGTTTCAGGATCCACACAGATTGAGAGGAGCAGCAAAGAAAGTGAAGAAAAAAGTTTGTACCATCTTATGTCGGAAGACATTTGGTAGTTGTGTTTGCGGAAGGAAAGGCCTGTGTGTCTATTGCTTTACTCGACAGATGTCGCAGCCTTGTCTTGTGGAAAAGTGAATCTTGGGCAACAGGGTTTTCAGAAGGTGTAAGATAAGCAAAATGATCTCGCTTGAATGGTTTCAGGATCCACAAAGATTGAGAGGAGCAGCAAGGAAATTGAAGAAAAAAGTTTGTACCATCTTATATAGGAAGACATTTGGAAGTTGTGTTCGCAGAAGGAAAGGCCTGTGTGTCTATTGCTTTACTCGACAGATGTAGCAGCCTTGTCTTGTGGAAAAGTGAATCTTGGGCAACAGGGTTTTCAGCAGGTGTAAGGTAAGCAAAATGAGCTCTCTTGAATAGTTTCAGGATCCACAAAGATCGAGAGGAGCAGCAAAGAAAGTGAAGAAAAAAGTTTGTACCATCTCCTCAATCGGCATGTTTAGGAAGCTTTGTTTAGCGGTATTTGAAAAGAAGGTTCTTTGGGGAATTGAACAGATAGAGGAGACATGAATGGATATTGTTTCTGAGATGATGGCAAAAGCCAGTGTATCTTGTACTCAACACATGTGGCAGCAGTGTTCTGGGAGAGATGTGTCCCATGCCCTAAATATTAGAGCGTTGTGAGGTAAGCAGATTGTACTGTTAGGATCTCTTTCACAAGTCACTTTATTTAATCTGGAGCAACAAAGTTGATGGTAGGCATCACACGCTACACAGTCTGGTTTTTGCTGTAATTCCTTTTGAAAATGCCTTCTCTCATTTCATCACAAAATGATGTGCACCCTAACATGTGTACTAGAGCTGAAACAACGAATCGATAAAATCGATAATAATCGATAACGGAAATCATCGATAACGATTTCCGTTATCGATTAATCGAGTGATCGATTCGTCGTTGGAGCACTAGGCTCCTTTTACTTACCTCCGCCAGCGTTCCCCGCTTCTGCTCCACGCTCTGCAGTCTCCGCCTTCTAGCTACGTGACGGATGTGACGCGCTTCAATCGAGTTCAATAAAGTTTTAAAAGTTTGAAGTGGAACGAGTCCGTAGCGGAGGTAAGTATTCTTTATGTCTATGTGCGAATCGCTCTGTGCGAGTGGCTCCATTCGCACAGAGCGAATCGCTCTGTGCGAGTGGCTCCATTCGCACAGAGCGAATCGCTCTGTGCGAGTGGCTCCATTCGCACAGAGCGAATCGCTCTGTGCGAGTGGCTCCATTCGCACAGAGCGAATCGCTCTGTGCGAGTGGCTCCATTCGCACAGAGCGAATCGCTCTGTGCGAGTGGCTCCATTCGCACAGAGCGAATCGCTCTGTGCGAGTGGCTCCATTCGCACAGAGCGAATCGCTCTGTGCGAGTGGCTCCATTCGCACAGAGCGATTCGCTCTGTGCGAGTGGCTCCATTCGCACAGAGCGATTCGCTCTGTGCGAGTGGCTCCATTCGCACAGAGCGATTCGCTCTGTGCGAGTGGCTCCATTCGCACAGAGCGATTCGCGGGGGTGGGGGTCCACGGCGGGGTGGGGGTCCACGGCGGGGTGGGGGTGGGGTTTCAGGGCAGAGTGTGGGTGCAGGGGAGAGTGGGGGTGCAGGGCAGAGTGGGGGTGGGGGGGCAGGCCAGGGTAGGAGACTGGGTGCAGGGCAGAGTGGGGGTGGGGATGCAGGGCAGGAGACTGGGTGCAGGGCAGAGTGGGGGTGGGGATGCAGGGTGTGAGTGTGGGTGCAGGGCAGAGTGGGGGTGGGGGGGTTAGGGCAGAGTGGGGGTGGGGGGGTTAGGGCAGAGTGGGAGACTGGGTGCAGGGCAGAGTGGGAGACTGGGTGCAGGGCAGAGTGGGGGTGGGGGGGCAGGGCAGAGTGGGGGTGGGGGGGCAGGGCAGGGTGTGGGTGCAGGGCAGAGTGGGTGCAGGGCAGAATGTGGGGGCAGGGCTGGGTGCAGGGCAGAGTTGGAGACTGGGTGCAGGGGCACAGTGCAAAGTGCTGGGTGCAAAGTGCCAGGGCTGGGTGCAAAGTGCCGGGTGCAAAGTGCCAGGGCTGGGGCAAAGTGCTGACTGCAAAGTGCTGGGTGCAAAGTGCCAGGGCTGGGTGCAAAGTGCTGGGTGCAAAGTGCTGGGTGCAAAGTGCCAGGGCTGGGGCAAAGTGCTGGGTGCAAAGTGCCAGTGCTGGGTGCAAAGTGCCAGGGCTGGGGCACAGTGTTGGGTGCAAAGTGCTGAGTGCTGGGTGCAAAGTGCCAGGGCTGGGTGCAAAGTGCTGGGTGCAAAGTGCAAGGGCTGGGTGCAAAGTGCTGGGTGCAAAGTGCTGGGTGCAAAGTGCATAAATATTGTGTGGGTTCTTGTACTTTGAAAATATTGTTTTTTATTACATCATAACAAAATAAGAATGTTAATGTAAATTTTAAGTTGTTTTTTAACATCCAGTTCATTAAATTCTTTTAAATAAACGAAAAATTTGCATATTGTTTTTTTTTATCCGATTAATCGATTAATCGAAAAAATAATCGGCCGATTAATCGATTATTAAAATAATCGTTAGTTGCAGCCCTAATGTGTACCTAACATTTCAAAAGGTCCATGAATTGTCAGTTGTGTCTCTTGTTTGTGCGGGGAATGTTCTTATGCCTTCTCTATCAGATCCCTTCAAGAGACAAAATATCGGACCTTTGCTGCCTAGGAAGACCTCGATAATAGGTGTTACCTTTGAACCTTGAGACCCGTGAATCATTTAGACGCAAAAGGTTTGGACAGAAAACACTGCTAATTTGAAATATATATGGTGAGGGGAAAGTTGTCTCTCTGCTTTGTGATTCACAGGTGGCAGACCATAATGACCCGAGTCAGTCTTTGAGAGGTGTGTTTTTTTTCTTATTGCTTTCATGACTGTTGCAACAATGTATTTGGATATGGGGGTATCTCTTGTGAACATTTTAACCCATCAGGTACATAGAAGACGGCTTCAAGGCACAAAGCTTCTCAGTTGTAAGACATTTTGATTATGTATGTTCCACAATAAAGCCCATGTGATTTAGGATTGAAATAGGAAGACATTTAGAAGTTGTGTATGTGGAAGGAAAGGCATGTGTGCCTATTGCTTTAGTCGACAGATGTCGCAGCCTTGTCTTGTGGAAAAGTGAATCTTGGGCAACAGGGTTTTCAGCAGGTGTAAGGTAAGCAAAATGATCTCGCTGGAATGGTTTCAGGATCCACACATATTGAGAGGAGCAGCAAAGAAAGTGAAGAAAAGAGTTTGTACCATCTTATGTAGGAAGACATTTGGAAGTTGTGTTTGCGGAAGGAAAGAAAGGCCTGTGTGTCTTTTGCTTTACTCGACAGATGTCGCAGCCTTGTCTTGTGGAAAAGTGAATCTTGGGCAACAGGGATTTCAGCAGGTGTAAGGTAAGCAAAATGATCTTGCTTGAATAGTTTCAGGATCCACACAGATTGAGAGGAGCAGCAAAGAAAGTGAAGAAAAAAGTTTGTACCATCTTATGTAGGAAGTCATCTGGAAGTTGTGTTTGCGGAAGGAAAGGCCTGTGTGTCTATTGGTTTACTCGACAGATGTCGCAGCCTTGTCTTGTGGAAAAGTGAATCTTGGGCAACAGGGTTTTCAGAAGGTGTAAGGTAAGCAAAATGATTTTGCTTGAATGGTTTCAGCATCCACAAAGATTGAGAGGAGCGGCAAAGAAAGTGCAGAAAAAAGTTTGTACCATCTTATGTAGGAAGACATCTGGAAGTTGTGTTTGCGGAAGGAAAGGCCTGTGTGTCTATTGCTTTACTCGACAGATGTCGCAGCCTTGTCTTGTGGAAAAGTGAATCTTGGGCAACAGGGTTTTCAGCAGGTGTAAGGTAAGCAAAATGATCTTGCTTGAATGGTTTCAGGATCCACACATATTGAGAGGAGCAGCAAAGAAAGTGAAGAAAAAAGTTTGTACCATCTTATGCCTTCTCTATCAGATCCCTTCAAGAGACAAAATATCGGACCTTTGCTGCCTAGGAAGACCTTGATTATAGGTGTTACCTTTGAACCTTGAGACTCGTCAATCATTGAGACGCAAAGGGTTTGGACAGAAAACACTGCTAATTTGAAATGTATATGGTGAGGGGAAAGTTGTCTCTGCTTTGTGATTCACAGGTGGCAGACCATTATGACCCGAGTCAGTCTTCGAGAGGTGTGTTTTTTTTCTTATTGCCTTCATGACTGTTGCAACAATGTATTTGGATATGGTGGTATCTCTTGTGAACATTTTAACCCATCAGGTACACAGAAGACGGCTTCAAGACACAAAGCTTCTCAGTCGTAAGACTTTTTGATTATGTATGTTCTACAATAAAGCCTATGTGATTTAGGATTAACGTAGGAAGATGTTTAGAAGTTGTGTATGTGGAAGGAAAGGCCTGTGTGTCTATTGCTTTTTTCGACAGATGTAGCAGCCTTGTCTTGTGGAAAAGTGAATCTTGGGCAACAGGGTTTTCAGCAGGTGTAAGGTAAGCAAAATGAGCTCTCTTGAATAGTTTCAGGATCCACAAAGATCGAGAGGAGCAGCAAAGAAAGTGAAGAAAAAAGTTTGTACCATCTCCTCAATCGGCATGTTTAGGAAGCTTTGTTTAGCGGTATTTGAAAAGAAGGTTCTTTGGGGAATTGAACAGATAGAGGAGACATGAATGGATATTGTTTCTGAGATGATGGCAAAA